>NC_060951.1:35062161-35090307 GCF_022045245.1 Lucilia cuprina | reverse complement strand
TAGTCTAGTCTATAGTCTAGTCTATAGTCTAGTCTATAGTCTAGTCTATAGTCTAGTCTATAGTCTAGTCTGTAGTCTAGTCTATAGTCTAGTCTATAGTCTAGTCTCAAGTCTAATCTATAGTCTAGTCTGTAGTCTAGTATATAGTCTAGTCCACAGTCTAGCCTATAGTGTAGCCTATAGTCTAGTCTATAGTCTAGTATAGACTAGACTATAGTAGTCTAGTCTATAGTTTAGCCTATAGACTAGTCTATAGTCTAATCTATAGTCGAATCTATGGTCTAGTCTATAGTCTAGTCTCAGGTCTAATCTATAGTCTAGTCTATATCTAGCCTGTAGTCTAGTCTATAGCCTAATCTGTAGTCTAGTCTATAGTCTGGTATATAGTCTAGTCTATAGTCGAGTCTATAGTCTAGTTTATAGTCTAGTCTATGGCCTTTAGGATAGTCTATAGTCTTATCTATAGTTTAGTCTATAATCTACTCTGTAGTCTACTCTATAGTGTAGTCTATATTCTAGTTTATAGTCTTCATAGTCTATAGTCTAGTCTATGTTTGGGGTAGAGTCTAGTCTATAGTCTGTAGTTTTGTCTGAACTGAACAAAGTATGTTCTATAGTTTTGACTACAGTTTTGTTTAATTCTCTTTATGGTCTGGCGTCTACTATAATCTCGAACACTATGTAAGCTTTATAAAGAAGTTCTAACAAAAAGGTATACCATAGCAAAATCAAATCTACCGGGCTTTTAGTATCACTAATTTTTGAATATGTAGGTTTTTTGTTTATTTATGTATATTACATTACACATTTGATAGTTCGATTGTTGTTTTTGTTACTGCCACCAAGTTTTGTTGTGGGATGAGTCATTTTTCTGTTTTTTTTTTTTTATTATTTATTTTAGATTTTATTTGCTGCTTATTATTTTTGTTATTGTTTGCTGTCCATAGATTTAATTGGAATTATTATGACAAACGCGTGCTTTGTATTTTGCAACGACAACAGCAACAGCAGCAGCAAGAACTTATATGTTGGGAATAAATCTAGGGGGGGTTGAGCATATTAACGTTTGTGTATTTCATATTTACCGAATTTCATTCAGTATTTTGCTCCAACATTTGTTTATTTGTTTAGTATTATAGTTTTTTTTTCAACACTTGATTAATTGTTGGCCGATTAATTTAGACAATAAAAAAAAATTAACAAATGACTATGTAGCAAGTGTTAAATAAATTAATTTTTTTCTTTTTTTGGAGGGTGGCGATAATGACAAAAGTTTCAAGAGCTTTTGTTTAGATAAGTAAACAAAATGCCAAAGAAAATAGAGGGAAATTTTGAATTAGAAGTAGAGTATACAGCTAATGTCTTTTTAAGATTCTTTAATTCTAAATATTAATTATTTTTTATTACTTTACTTTGTTCTCCACTAGTTACTGCTTTAGTTATTTAAAATAATTAACTTTTTTTTAGTCAACCAATTAAAATCTTAATTAAGACCATGATGTGTTAAAATCGTTGATAATTTTTAACAAATTATGACACTTTAATAACAATAAAAAAAGAAGAAAAGACATAAAAACCTCAACAAAGTTTAAAAGTTTATAAAACATTGTCCTTCAACTTAAAATGCAAATAAAATGAAAAAACAAAAATCAAGTTAAAGTTTATAAAACCACCTCACTTGACAATGTCAAAATAAAATGCAACAGCCAGAGAAAAAGAAGAAGAAGAAACATTACAGATGTTCTTTTTTTTTTTTTTTGATTTTTTTAAACAATTTTGACAATGGAAAAACTTGATCATAAAGAAGAGACATTTAAATTTAAAACAAACCGAAAAAAAACAACAATGATGATGACTATGATGAGGATGACAATGTTGTTGGTTGATTCCAAAGTGGAAAATTTGATGAAACTCACATGTCATCATCATTATCATCATCATCGTCATCTTCACCATGATGATGGTGAATGTTATATGGCGGCAGCCGGCTAAAGGCAAGAACCAGTGATCATTATTTATAACAAGACCATGACCCCAATGAAAAAGCAGTTTTATTTTTATATGGAAATTGTTTAATGCAACAAGACTATTTACTACCAAAATGCAAAATTTGCAACAACATATTGCTGCCAGTAGTTGTGTTAACTGAAGACCCAAGATAAATTAATATTAATGTACAAGCAAAAGAACAAACAAAAAAAAAACAGCTTCAAAATAAAACAGGTTAAAGTAATAAAATTGCAATTATTTTTTCTGACTGTGTATGTTTGCATATGTTTGTGTGGATGTATATTTTGTTTTTTACTTTTTTGTTTAAGAGTAAACAAAGAAGTCAAAAAGCACAAGTGTCAAGAGATTTGACGCCACATTGCAAACGAAAAAAAAAAAATAATGTAATAAAAATTTGCAGCTACTTTTTCTTTTTTGTATAGATACACTCAAAGAAAAAAGATGGTTTACACTAAATTGAAAACTTTACTACACTTAAGACTCGTTTACTGTTGTTTTACTGCACCGTAGCGTCGCCCATAGACATAGACTATAGACTAGACTATAGACTAGACTATAGACTAGACTATAGACTAGACTATAGACTAGACTATAGACTAGACTATAGACTAGACTATAGACTAGACTATAGACTAGACTATAGACTAGACTATAGACTAGACTATAGACTGGACTATAGACTAGACTATAGACTAGACTACAGACTAGACTAGATTTTAGACTAGACTTTATACTAGACAATAGACTAGACTAAAGACTAGACTATAGACTATACTATAAACTAGACTATATACTAGACTATAGACTAAACTATAGACTATAGACTAGACTATAGACTAGACCATAGACCAAACTATAGACTAGATTATATATTAAACTATAGATTAGACTATAGACTGGACTATAGACTAGACTGTATACTACACAATAGACTAGACTACAAACTATAGACTATAGACTAGACTACTTATAGACTATACTATAGACTAGACTACCTATACACACTAGACTGCACTATAGTATTTTAAATAAAGTTTACTACAGTCTGGATTATTGACTGAACTATATGCTGCAAACTGGAATATGACCATTACATAGCCTATATTTCATAATCTCCATATATTTTTCTAAAACAATTTCTTCGAGTGTAGCCTTTCTTTTTTGTTGTTTCTGTAATTGCTAAAAAGCACATACAAAGTAACAACACAAAGTTAAAGTGAAGTAGATAATGATGTGTTGCTTTCATTAAATTTAAACTCGACAACAGAAAAGAGCCAACCAAAAACCCAACCCAACAACCATGAAAGAAAATGCAAAAAAAAAAACAACAGAAAAAAGCTCTTTGAATACGCCAAGCACTACTAACGTTGCTCAGCAGCAGTAGCAAGAAAGAAAAAAGAACTCCTTACACGCTCTTACTATTCTCGTTGATGGTGAAAATAATAAGGTTCAATACAAATATAATTCAATAATGAGCGGAAACGTGATACCAATTTGAAGAGGATCAATGCAATCAAAGTGTTTTTAATGATTATCACTCGTACTATGCTCTCAAACTACTACTGCTTGCTACAACAACAACAACTACAACTACTGTGTTTCAGCTTAAGAATCAATGGATACATAATTTCAAAATGAAATGACGTGATGCTGCTGGAAGATGAATGACTGGATGGATAGATGTTTTGTTGGTTGGAAGGCTGGTTGTTTTGGGCGAAAGGAGAGTCTTTCGTTTTGTTGGTTTTGTACTGCATAGTGTTATAGGAAAAAGAAATATAAAGAATAGTACACACATACATACAAATAATGCAACATTCACTTGAACCAACAACAAAAAAACAGTTAAGAGTTTGTGTGCCTTTGATATTTCCAACATTAAAACTCATTTCAGAGGCAAAGCGTATACAAGCACACTTTAGCCACTCGCTTACAAAGCATGTAAAAAGCAATAAAGAAGTAGAAAAGACAAGAGTCAGCCATGAATTGTGCCAAATTTACAAAAAAAGTTAACATCGAAGTACTTTAAATCAATAGGTTAAGAGAGGTAGAATACCTTACAGTTAGTTTGTAATTAAGTTAATTAGAAAGAAAATTTGTATTAAAATTTTCTTAAGAATAGTTACATCAATGACTATGAAAACTCATGGAACTCAATTGAAAACTTTAAAAAAATATCAGAGAATTACTAAAATTTTGCCAAAAGATGATTACAACTATTTGCTATCTTTCCACATCTATTGACGCTGTTACTATATTGAGTTCTCATGAGAACATTAAGATTTTCAAATTCCTTTTACATTTGGGTGTTTAAGAATATTGTAGTTCATTGTCTTCTACGATCATCTACGACAACTTGAACAGAGCAATCCTTGAGAAAACTTAAAATCGACTTTAATGGAACGACTACATTATAAGATCTTTAGAATTAGATTTTAAGAATTTGATCTTTAGATCAGCAGCTGTTTAAAATTACACGATCTTTAGATCGTTGCCTCCTAACAATTACACTTTCATTGGAAAATCAAAAAATTTCCCGAAAGAAACGTCATCTACTCCTACTCCCTGGTAAAGAAAAATAACCACATCTGTCAACAATACTTTTCCGTTTCTCATATGTAGTGGAGTATCTTTTGAAATACACTTTGAGGAGATAAAGTAGTATGATCCTAAGTCGAATGCTGCTTTTTGTGGGAATGAATGAACAACTGACCTTAATTTAAGGTGGTCTTTTTCAACCAAGGAGTGAGTTTTTGTGGCGATTCACCACTGCTCAATTTTGCTTCTTACATGTTGGTGGAATTTTCGGTCCACTAAACGTGCTTTTTAGCTACTCAATCTCTGATCATTGCCTGTTGCTTAAGTTTAGAGGTGCAAAACATTGCATGCGTTTACAACCAAATAGATACAATGGCCTCTGTTGAGTCGGCAACAAAACCTAGAGACGTAACCAGTAGACGGAAGTACGAATCCATCAAATAATCCGAGACTTTGTTCTTACTCAGAAAAAACACACTGTGTGTAAATCTGGTATGGACAGAGTTTACCTGAACAAGGAGCTTTCAATCATCCTCTTTCAACCTAGCACACTTCTCATTCATACATGGGGGTTCAGAGAAAATCATCCGATACACTTGCTCTAGAAATACCTTTTCATTCATCCTGTACCAAATACAATACACTAACTTATTTCCAAAGCTTAGTCGCAGAGTTACTCCTCTGTTTTGACCAGAGTTTTCTCTAAACATACCTGGATAAGGCCTTTCATCCATCCTTTTTAAACCTAACACAATTCTCATTTATACATGGAGATTCAGAGAACATTATCCGATACACTTATTCTAGGAATACCTCTTTATTCATCCTGTACCAAATGCAATACACCAACTCATTTCCAACGCTTAGTTACACAGTCTCCGCCTCTGTTGTGATCGGCAACAGAACGAACTTATCTCTTTCTTTACTGTGCATTAATTTTTTACCGCAACTCTTCTCTCGAATATTGGTTTAAACTACAGCCACTACCTGGATCCCGAAGGAACCTCAATCAACTGACCAACCAGGACATAGTCCTGTGCAACTGATCACCCGTAATACTAGATTATGTGCTTCTCCAATTAGAATACATGTCAAATCATTCCAAGCACTAACCGAGGAGTGATATGACATCACCAGTTTAAAGTCCCGGCGAACTAGAAGTACAGTTAGCACCACTTCGCCACGAAATTGCAATACACCAAGACAAGGGTCTTTCAGCAAGAAAACATGCCCGGGTGCCTCTTTTGGGAGTTAAACTCGACTTTAGACTTATGTCTCCACTCAGAGATTGTTAGGAAGTCTTTGTCAAGTAAGTCATTCATTTTTTGCCTTAATGCTCCAAAAGGTTTGTCCTATAATTGAACGAATGGTAGATAGGTTGAAAGGAGGATGTAAAGTACATCAAATGCAAAGAAATACACCTAGGCCTAGGATGTAAAGTACATCTAATCCAAAGAAATACACCTAGGCTGCTAACGAGCCTATTGCTCCTTTATCAATGTTTAGAAACTCAGTTTCCTTGATGTAATTCCATTTTCAATCAGTGTTAGTCAGGAAGGTAATTTCCGGAATAACATTACTTCCAAGATACTTAGATCTTACTTTGACGAATGCCTGACTATGGCAAAGAAAGTGCTCCAGAGTTTCACGTCGACGAATGTCAGACAATGACAAGGAAAGTGCTACAGAGTTTCACTGTCCTCTCCACATGCTCTACATTTGTCTGAATCCGCACGGATGTTAGTACCATAATGCTTACATCAGACATGCTCATTTTCGGGAGATTTCCCGCCTTGTTCTCATCAGGATCACCCTATAGGATCTATGTGGTTCTACCCACCGTTTCATTATATATGGGTGGGATCCTCTTACCCATAATTTTGTTGCTTCGAATGATTTAGCTGCGAGAGTATTGAGTTAAAGCTTTCTTACAATTCAATATGATCTTAGATTTTTTTCTATCATATGCTATCGCCCTAATTGGTTCCTGTCTGTCGGTAAATATATTAAGAACTGTGGGCGCCATATTTATTCTAATCAAATTTTTCACATTCCGTTATTGCTCGGACTTCTGCCTGGAAGCTTGTGTTATGATTAGGTAGACGGTTTCTGGGTCTTTAATATAGAACCTCAGTCTCAGGTATAACAACTGATTCCTACTGGTATTTCCTATAGATTTCCGATCGACCAAGACGTTCTATCTGGGATCAACGTTTCAAAGTTTCCCACATACTCTATGACTGATATATAATTGAATGAATAGGAATGTCAAATGCTGCTGTCATCTGCAAAAGATTTAGAAGTCTAACATAAGGAAATTTCGAAATGTAAAGAATAGAGAAGGAGAGAGTATATGAACTTGAGATACCCCTGAACTAGAAATTTCTGCAAACTCTATTCAAAGCAATATTTTGCAAAACCAAAATATAAAGATTCCATTATTTATCTTATTTAAAAACTGTAAGAGTTTCTTGACATTCTGATCAAATATCTTAATACGTAAAACTCTATACTTTCTTTGACACTTAGGTACTCATAGTTTTACTCTAGATAGTTAACACAAACTAACAAAACAAATTAAATATACCACCAAGCCCTGCTTCTTAGATGATAGGTCGAATATTGACAAAAAAACAAAACTATGAAAAAGGTGCAGTAATAAAAATAAAATTACCGTTCCAAAAACCATAATAAACCAAAAAACAACAACAACAAACATACAGAAACCACTTCAGTTAAACCTAATAAGAGAAAAAAAAAACAAAAACCCCAATCCAGCCAGATAAAGACAGTTAAAGAGGAGTTATGGGACCGGTAACAGAGGAAGCAACTGAACGCGACTGTATTTAACCGCAATGACACACAATACAACAGTTGCAACAGAGATTTTAGCCAGAAATATATTTATTGTGATTTTTTTTGCCACCAACATTAGCAACCAAAAGTCGTCACAATCCTCATCATCATCAACACCATAACCACGACCAGCACCATTAATGTTTTGCAGTGTAACTGCAACTTATTGCCATTATGTTGCCTGTACGTGTAAAATCTATGAATTTTACCATTCATCTGCCACATCACACTTATTAAAGAGGAGAGAGTGAAAGATGGAGAGAGAGTGGTGTTTGCATTGATGCAACATTAGCAGAATCATAGAAAACTAAAGAACATTAGAACATGGAACATTAGCAAAACAGCTTCCGGGAGGATGTTTCTAATCTTCATTACCTGCCCTAACTCTTCACTTTAAATCTCCTCAGAGTGTTGCAATAAGAAATTGACTCATCTTGTGTAATGAGTATAGAGTGTAAAGTAAAATTGTGAAACATGTTTTCTGTTATTTTTTTTAACCACAAACCAAATTACTTGTACCAAAAGGTACAACTTGCAACTCATACTATGCCACAGCACTTCACACACACACACACTGCATATAGAGGGGACAAAGTTTAAGCAATAACCACCACAATAAGTTGTTGGCGTAGGCTGTGCTATACTTAACCGCAAAACAACTATTGCCACTACTATTACTATCTACTTAGTTACTTCTGCTGCTGTTTATGCCGTTGATGACGATGATGTTACTGTTTTCGTATAACGTGGTATAACAACTTCGTCATCATCATCATTATGATTCGCCTTAAGACTGCAGTTAGCTTTTGACGTGGTTATCAATTGTCGTCAGTCATAGGTTTTGCTATGTTGCCAAATGTTTCGGTTTGCTAGCCAGCCCCAACATGAGGTAGCTAAAGTCGTGATCAATTAGAATTGAAAAAAAAATTGATAACTTATAATGTGAAAATGAAAAGGCCTTGGATAGAAATCAAGGTCCTGACTATAGTCTCGTCTATATAGTCCTCACAATAATCCAGACTATGGACGATACAATAGAACGACTTTAGCCGACAGTCTGAACTTAACTGGACACAATTTTTCAAATTGTAATGCAGACTATAGTCGAGACATTTCCTTATAAAGGGATTTAACCAAACATCAACAAGTATCTTTAGGATCCCCAGTTATCGTGAAGCTGACTCGCTTTAATCCAGAATATGTTCCGTCAATATTCCCAATATTGATTGCAGTCATCGTGAAGTTGACTCACTTTGGTCCAGAATAGGTTTCGCCGTAATACCCGAAAGGAGTGTGGTATCTTTCGAATATAAACGTCAAAGAGACTCACCAATTAGGGAAATACACACGGGCTATGGTGACCACAGACACAAAGTGTTCTACTCATTCTCATTGTTGAAACTTCCACAGAAGTTATTTAAAATTTTATCTTCTAGCATGCGCTCCTTCAAATCAATGAACTATCATCACGGCTGTAAGTAGCCTTAATCACACAAGTGAAAGCCCTAAATGTTTGAAGAACTGAATATTAACGTTAAAACGTTCACCCTTAGATCTACAGAATTGATCATTTGAAGTTTTCAAATACATCTCGAAATTAATACACCATCGCAAAGATTCGGCAATCACTTACAGAATTCTTAACTCGATCAGAGCATTGTAGAGTCAACTTCAAACCATCTAATTAGAAGTAAATTTTCTTTAAGGTAAAATCGCAAGATATCTAAAAGACTATGGCGGCAATGAACATTAGATCCCGGAGAGTGGTTTCAATGATTTTAGATAAGTAATTTCAGAAGCTTCCAACGTTCATAAAAACGTTTCATAAAGTCAGTCTTGTTTCACAATATGATCGTTTCTATAGGAGATTTAGAAGAGGAAGATCGTTGAAAGTCAAATTTAACGTAAAATCGCAAGATATTTGAAATACTATGAAGGCAATTAACATAAGATCCCGGAGAGTAGTTCTAATGATTTTAGATAAGTGAATTCAGAAGCATCCATCGTTCATAACAACGTTTCAGAAAGTCAATCTTGTTTAAAATAGGATCGTTTCTATTGAAAATTCAAAAGTGGAAGATCGTGAAAAGTCAAATTTATACACTGATCGTTTGACCATGAATATAGCAGATATTCGAAAGAATATTGATATGATCTCGATATTCATTTTCCAAAACGTTTTCCAAATTATTTTCCATACGTCACGACGAAATTGATTTTTGGCAACTTATGCTTCTGTGCGTAACATTGCCTCAACATAGAATTGGACAGAAACCAATATGGAAAAGAGTGGACGGAGGAAATTGTTTGCTAAGATTGAACGTAAGTTGTTGCAGCATTGACATAAATCGTTGTTGCTGAATTGATCGTTCAACTCCCGGTCTCTCTGAACCAATTATTCTGAGAATGCTCAGTATAGTTTGGTTAGTTTACTATACATAAATACCCAAGCAAGCTCGATCGGATAACGTTTTCACAAAACCACACCCGGCATTATTAACGGGCAGTCTATCAAGGTAAACTTATGATTTTGTGTGCAATCATGTTTTTCTCTTTCTTCCACAAACAAAATCAAGAGTTTTCCCTGTGTATATCGACACAGATATGTACACAGAGTGGAAAAGAAATATACACACTTGTTACTAAATTGAAACCAAAATGTTTATAATATTTCATACGTAAGACAACACTATGTAACTTTGGGTTGTCAACATTGCAACAATTCTTTGTCAAAATGTTAAAAAACGTGGTAAGCACGTGTGTTAAACGTGTTAACAAACGTTTGGTAAAGGGATTGAAAAATTATAAACGCTTTAGTATCAATTTAATACCAGCCGTGTATAGCTTTTTTTCCTCTGTGTATCTGTGATATATCTTAGTAGTTCTGTAAGTCTATAACCAGATGGTTAGCACACGGAGGCTAAGCAATATGTAGTTGTCAGTTTGCTTTGACAGCTACAACCGAGCATTCGCAGAACAGATGTAAAGTTATTTTCTCTTTTCCATTCCTTTTGCAACTGAGAAATAAAGATCGTTAAGGACGAGTTCGATTCGATTTGCATGTCTTGGTTTTATCCAAAATTTGTATCTCTCGCCACATTTCGACATTTGAAATCATACCTCATTACAATATGCAGCTTTGTAATAGAGGTCAAATTTAAAATATGCCAGCACTACTAGGAAAGAGAAAGCTAGAAGATCAATTTTCAACTTCGCGTGTCTTTATAAAACTAAACCCCTAATCGGGTAAATCATGATGAAAATGCTCTCATAACTACTGACGTCTCTTTTTAATATATCGTTTCGTGCGTTCGCAGATTTCTAGTCGGTTAGCATTCGTTAATATCAAAGTTGTTTCTATTTCTTTTCCCAAAATCATTATTATTCACTTCTCTTTTAAATAACACGATCAGCAAGAAATCTGCAGACATATTGTCAAAATATATTCAGAATTTTTTCAATTAAATATTGTTCTTTAAATTTCTTTGAATAAACCAACAGGTGTAAATTAATAATCTCTTCATTCTGAAATAAAAAAAAAAAACAAATACAAAATAAAATACTTTGATCTTAAAATAGCTTGATTTCACAATCACCAACAAATTACATTTTATCAACAACAACAGCAATAAAATAAAAATACAATTTCATAATTTTGCTAATAAATTAAACTTAAATTACATACATACACACACACATAGAAAACAAGAAAGACGACCAAAAACCAAAAACAAAATGTAAACAATGATTTCATAACACCAACAACAGTAGACACAGTTACACAGTAGACACAGTTACACTGTTAATTAAAATACAATACAAATAAGCAACAAAACAAAACTGTACTGCAAAATATATAAATGTCATGTTAAATTAACATTAATGTTAAGTTACATCGATCCAAATGCAACAATAACAGAACGTATTCCCCCACTAATAAACAACTCATAACAAAAATATTTAAAATATTTCTGTTATTACTTGGTGGACATACAAACAGTCACTGTTATGTTATGTGTATGAGAGAGGGATCATATACAAAGAGAGCGAGAGAAAAAATATTCTACATTCCTATAGAAATGCTTGGCATACCCATACAATAACAATAAACAAAACTTTTGTTGATTTTTTTTTCGTTAAAAGGGGGGAATTCTGTTTGGAGCGTTGACAAGAAGAAGCATACAAGAGAGATCGAGTGAGAGAGTGTGATGCAGAGAGCTCTAGTTTGTAGACAAGTGTTTAAATAACAACAATAATAACTTGTTAAACCTCTATTACTCGCGCACTTACACACACCTGCGAGCTCCCTTTTGTTTGTTTTTATTGTGTTTTTTTTTGGTTCAATATGTTTGATTTTGTTTATATTTTTTTCTTGTTTAGGAGAGTATCGTATAGTGGTGATGATGATGATGATGGAGAGTGTAGACTTTTTTAGTTAATGGGTTTTTCCTATTATTCTTACTTCTTGTTATACATACCCGAATACAAAAAATTAAATATTGTGAATGGGGAGCCAAGTTATAGTTGTTGCCTTTCTTTTATTGTGTTTTCTTATGTTTGAGTAATATACAGGTATGGAAAATTGGAATTTCAAAAAAATATTCAAGAAATCAGTTTTCTAGATGAATTTCCCTAGCATTTTGCTTCATGAACACTTAGGGATGTAATATCTGGAATAATTGGACTCGCAAGACTTTCGGTGTTTTAATATCCTCTCTCTTCACTTATTTTCTATTTGTCAGAATCCGTCTGTCAATCTAATTTCGGACTTATTACGTCTGATTCGTCATTTCGTTTTCTTTACTTGGGGCCCCGATACCATTTTTGTGAGTTCACCTAAACTTCCAATATTCCTAAGAGACTATATGTGAATCCCTTGTCAATGTTTTTTAATTAAACCTCTTTGCACCGAATACTTTGGATTCATCATCTTAACTTATTTCAGTTCTAGTTCGGTTCTACTTCAATTCTAGTTGAGCTCTAGTTAAATTCTAGTTCAGTTCTAGTTTAGTTCTAGTTCAGTTCTGTTCTTGTTCAGTTCTAGTTCAATTCTAGTTCAGTTCTAGTTCAGTTCTAGTTCAGTTCTAGTTCAGTTCTAGTTCAGTTCTAGTTCAGTTCTAGTTCAGTTCACGTTTAGTTTCAGTTCTAGTTTAGTTCTAGTTCAGTTCTAGTTCAGTTCTAGTTCAATTCTAGTTCAGTTCTAGTTCAGTTCTAGTTCAGTTCTAGTTCAGTTCTAGTTCAGTTCTAGTTCAGTTCTAGTTCAGTTCTAGTTCAGTTCTAGTTCTAGTTCAGTTCTATTTCAGTTCTAGTTTAGTTCTAGTTCAGTTCTAGTTCAGTTCTAATTAAGTTGTAATATTGATATAGTGTAACAGTACTGACTTCTCCAGCCCTGCTACTACACAAGAGTATTTAGTATATTTTGGGAGAGCATAAGTAATTGTTGTTTTTGTATGTGTGGAGCCCTACCTTCTTACCTCCACTAAACAACTCATTGATATCATACATTTAGTCTTAAACGTTCTCTTGATTCTGCGCGATCGTTTTTAACGCGTTTTTCTGTGGCTGGTTCAAAGAAATTTTCGGAAGAAAAAAAATATATACATATTTCTATACCCTATAATATCAAATAAAACTAAGGGGCTTCTAACGCTTTTTTTTTTGGTGTAATGGTTCTAATAGAAATTATTGGCCATTTCTAATCCACAGCAGGGCTGTTGAAAAAGATATTGTTTAATAATATAAAAAAAGTACCTATTTTGTAAATGATTTTAAATTAATTAAAATAAAGGTGTAAAAATTCAAGTGGCCATATTTGTTTAAAGAAAATTTTTGAAAATTTAAAAAAAGTGAAAAAATTGATAATTAAATATTGCAACAAAATCGTAAAAAAAAGTATAGAAAAAGTTTATAGAGTTCTGGTTTTCTTTTGGAGATCACGCTCTCATTGTTTACTGCTAAAGTTGTTCCCCCTCCCCCTTTCACACTGTTTTGTAGAGCGTGGTGCGCTCTCTCTCTGGTTTTTTTGTTACGCCAAAAAGTTAAAGAAAATGAAGTGTAAAAATTGTGCAAAAAATCAATAGAAGGAAAATTCAAGAAAATATCGTAAAGTATTTATAAAACCAAGTGATCATTAACCTTTAGTTTTGAATAAAAAAAAAACATCTGTTCTAAAGCAAATTAAAAAATAAATAAAAAAGAAAACATAAAACATAAAGAATATTGAAAAAAATATTAAAAATAAAAGAAAATCTTAAGAAAAATTGATGCCATAAAAATAGAAAATCTAAAGTTTTCAATAAAAAAAAAATTGTGTTAAACTAAAAAAGTGCCAAATTTTAATAAATTATAAAGAAATTAAAATCTTAAACTAGCAGCAAAGAAGCGCGCCTATTTTTATCTTTATTTCATCATCGAAAAATACGAAAAACTCATTAACAACATCGTCTACAAAATCCCCTCTAGCATTCTCTGCTGTTTGTTCCTATACACTCTTAAAAGAAACGAAAAAAAATTAATGAATTTGTATAAATTTCTTAGAAATTATAAGAAAAAGATAAACATTTAAAAAAAATTTTAAAAATTATAAAAAATTAACCCATTTTAGCAAAAACAGAAAAAATCTTTCAATTCCCCGTTTAAAAAAAAATTCTATTAATTTGTTTTATTTTTATTAAAAATTACGCATGAAAAATATTACCAGCTCTGGCACTTGCGGCAGTGGCCTGCTGCAATTGCAAAATAATCTGGTGGTCAGTCATCAATTGGAAAATGGTGATGATACCAAACAAAAAGGTAAACTCTTCTTTCCTGTTCTCTAAAGTTTATTTAAAACGAAAAAAAGTACTATTTTAAACCTATTTGGTACTTTTTTCTAAATTTCATTTGCCCTGTCTACGACCTTTAACCCTTTGGCTTGGAACATAAAATTTATCAATCAATTAATGAACTCTACTCCTTTCTCCCCTTTAATTTAATATTTACGCTCTCCTTTTTTTAATTTGTCTTAACTCCACTCTTGCCTTTTTCTGGCTTTCTCTTGTTTTGTATATTCTTCTTAATTTTTGTTCTTATTTTGCATCATATTTCTCTCGTTTTCTTCCATGTTTTTTTTTTAATTTTTTGCATCCGTATCATTTAATTTTATCATTATTATTATTTTTATATTTTTTACATTTTCATCTTTTATTAAATGTTGTTGTTTTCATTTTGCGTATAAATGTCACATTTGTTGTCATTTTAGTTTTTTCTCCTCCCTCCCTCCCCTCTCCTTTGCTGTGACACTATCAAACTCTTTTTTATATTATTTTCCACCTTCCTAATGTGATCTTATTTTGTTATTGTTGTTATGTCGTCTGCTTCTTCTTATTGTTTGTTTCATTTACCTGTTTTTTTTCCTACAGAGGTGTATGTTTGTGTGTGTGTGTGTGTGTATGTTTGTCGTTTAACAAGAAAAAGTGACTTGTTTTCTGTTTCTTGTTAGTGTTGTTTTTGTAGAGTTTTTTATTTACTTTTTTTTTTGAAAGAGATGCAAAACTACATTGAGAGAAATTTTAGAAGAATATTATGTGTTTACAATTGAAGTGATTCTGATAGGAATTTGGAAAAAATCTTATTGGAAACTAAATGAAATTTTGGGATCATAGGCGGTCATTGCTATAAACAAATGGTCCACATAATAATGATCCATGAACCTCTGGAATCTCCGTAACAATATCACTATAATAAAGTTTTAACTTCTAAAATAGAGAAATGAAATGCACCAAGTACTCATTAGGGTTCTATAGTTGAAACAAAAAGTCGACTTTTCCATTTTTTGCATTAAGTCGAATTTTTTTCGACTTTTTCGGGGTTTTTCCGACTTTTTGATTTTTTTTTCGACTTTTTCAACTTTTCGATTTTTTTGACTTTTTGACTACTATCAACTTTGTTTGACAATTTTTTTTTACTTTCTTTTTGAGATTTTTCGACTATTTTAGAGTTTTGACTTTTTTTACTTTTTTTTTAATTTTATACTTTTTTTCTACTATTTTCGACATAGGTATTCGGACTTTTTTCAACTTTTAAATTTTTTTCAACTTTTTAACTATTTTCGACCTTTTCCGATTTTTCGTTTTTTTTTGACTATTTTCGACTACTATCGACTTTTTTCGACTATTTTTTTATTTCTTTCGAGTTTATTTAATTTTCTACATTTTCCGACTTTATGACTATTTTCGATTTTTTTCGACTTTTTGACTATTTTCGACTTCTTTCGACTATTTTTTTTACTTTTTTCGAATTTTGCGGACTATTTTAGAGTTTTTTAACTTATTTAAATTTGCGACTATTTTTGACTTTTTTATACTATTTTCGACTTTTTCCGGCTTTTTGTTTCTTTTTTCGACTTTGTTGTTTTTTGAACTTTTCGACTTTATGACTATTTTCGACTATTTTTTACTTTTGTCGAGTTTTTCCGACTATTTTAAAGTTTTTGACTTCATTTCACTTTTTTTAAATTTTCGACTATTTTTGACTTTTTTCTACTATTTTCGGGTTTTCGAATTATTCCGACTTTTCGACATTTTACGACATTTTTCTTTTATTGACTTTGTAAACTTTTCGATAGTTGACTTCGACTTTTCGACAAAAAGTCGATTGTTTTATTATTCGAAAGCCGATTTATAGAACCCACTTGTCATTCATTAACAATTCATTCGCAATAGTTAATTTTTTTCTAAAAAGCTGTTTTTTGTTTACAAAATAAAATCGCAAAATTTTGCAATATAGAAATTTTTTCAAGTCAAAAAGTTAGTAAACAAAAAAAGTTAAAAGTATACATATATCACTTTAAATATTGTTTACCGCTAGGGGGTAATGTTCCCAATATTGACTCCAAATTGGTGGTTATGGTCGAAGCATTTGAAACTGGGGGAAATAACAGGCCTAGGAAGCCGTTAACTACCAACGAAAGTCTATATCAGAGAATGCAAACTGGTTGACCCCTAAAAGCCGGAAGATAATTCGAATGATATCGGCTAATAAAGTTATGTTAAAAACCTATTTAAGAAAAGTGTCCTTATACCAATTACATTATATTAAAAATTATTGATTGTTAGAAAATACCTTCATATAGGATATCATACCATGAACATTTCGAAATAGAATCAGGAACAGATGACTCAAAGTGATATTCCTTTAAACAGTTAAATTTCCACATTAGATGCTTTATGTAAAACCGGGATCATGTTAATATAAGAGATTAATATTCACCCTTATCGCCAATCATAACTTCACTTGAAATATGTTTCCTTTTCACTTTTTTCGTTCACTAACTTTTTTTTGTCGGGAAAAAAATTTCAACATTAAACAGCTGTTCCAAATAAAATCAACTATTGTGAATGAATTGTTCACAACAAGTTTACGATATCAATTTTCCCTTCGAGGAAAATGAAAATTAAAAGGGAAAAAAAATTATCACTTCTATTGGTGATAATGATGATTTTAAATTGTGAGACATTGATCATCATAAATCAGATCAACCACATGGGTAAATCGGTTGTTATACAGACTAATCTGACCTAAGAAATCTAATGGGTTTATCTAACAATAAACACATTCACCTAAAGTTAGGTGGAGAGAGAAATTTTGTATAATACATCCATATGAGGAACTAATAGAGCTCCATATATAGTGCCAAAGATTTAAAAAGTATGAATCTCTGCCTTAATATTCGCAATATGTTTTCAGCTTAATGTCTATAGAGTTTCTATATATGAATGCGGGTTCCGAAATTAACCTCAAATCAAGAACAGATAGCGTGATAGTCAGGACAATAAAGAACAATAATTCACAGAGTGTTGATTCCCGGACTGTATGCTTTATATGTATATATCAGAGAGGGAAAGAACTTCCAAGGAGATTGTTATTCAGAATATGTCTCTTCAACCCTTTAAATGTCTATTTTCCTAGACTTGTTGTAAAAATATGTCCGGGGTAGTCTGATATATACTTCGCTTTTCAAATATTAAAAAAATAAACATTCAACAGCTTAAAATCATTGTTATCAAAGAATGTGCAAAATAGATGAGATTTAAAATGAAGATCCTAAATGTGGTGACATTTTTCTTAAGTCCGGGGGTAATTAACAACGATATCGGTAAATTAAATGTCTTATAGACGAGACAGCAAGTGTCCATTCTCTCGCTTACAAAGGGGACGATTGTCTTCACCCTCGTTTAAAAAGAGTACATCCGTTAGATGTAAATTACTCTTTGTCGAACTGCTGGAAACACAATAAAAGAATTTCGGAATTGTAGCAGAATTCTCAAATATTCCAGAGAAATGTAAAATATCGAGGAAATTACTCATTGAGAGTTGAAAGCTTAAGATATGGTGAAAAACCAAATTTATTGGTGTATCTCCGCTAAGTCGTAGGTATGGGTATTTATAATACAAAGAATAACTGAATTATAAACCTTGTCCCTTGATATGACTTAAACTAATTCTACAAAAATGATTTAAAGGAGCCTGGCGTCTCAAGTTTCCTTTAAGAGAATCGTATTCTATTACGCTATTGATTCTCTCGAAAATTTGCAGATTAGGAAGAGGGTGAAAAAAATATAAAAGCCTGGTAACAAATTGACACTAAAGTGTTCACAATTGTTCAATAATATTCGTTTTCAAAGTATATATACATACGTAAGACAACACTATGTAACATAGACAACGCAACGTTGTTAACATTGCAACAGTTCGTTGTCGAAATCTAAATTAAGTATAGTGAGCTTACATGTTTGTTAACATTCAGACAACGGATGTGTATAAAATGTAAATTTCGACAACGAATTGTTGCAATGTTGACAACATTATAAAGTCTTTGCTGTCAATGTGGAACCAGACGTACCTCTGTGTAGCGATATAGAACTCAATTTAATAAATTCAGGATTTATCGGTTGTTCAAAGGGAAGGAATTGGTATCATAATAAGATTCCTGGTTAATTCCTCGGGAAAAGGGTGCAACTCTTGCTTTATTTAACTTGAATTAGTAATTTTCCAAAAAAAAGTTTGTTTAGTATTTTAAAAATAAGTTATTTAAATAAATTAAAAACAAATTGTTTTTTCAAATATATATTTCATATTACGTCAATGTAAAAACCGCAAGTTAATCTAAGGATTTCTTGAGAATTTTATAAATTTCAAATACAATTTATCATTTATTTCTGTAATTGCTGATGAATTTGTATTTGTTGAATATATAAACAGATCTACACAGATTAATCATTCATTTATACTATATTACTTATTCTATATCTTATTACTAATCCAAAATTTATTCGTTCTTTTTTTTTCATTACAGGTAAGCACATTTTTTATCAGTTGGAATTAGTAATGTACTAAAGTTGTGAGTATAACTCTACATTTCAATTTCAAAGTTTAGAATAAACAATTGATCCATTTTCTTCTACGCTAATTTCTTTCGGTGTAATTTATTTTATTAATTAACACAATGTTAAACAAATTAATACATTTAAATATTTGTTAATCACCTGTCTTAAGTTCTTTAACTTAAGATTATCAATCTTTCCTTTTCTATATTAACACTCCCTCTTTAACTCTTTCTCACTCTTACTCCCTCTTTTAATAATTTTTTCCATCGTAAACGCTTTAAAAAGAAAATTTTCTCACGGTGTATTTACCTTATTGTGCTGCACATTTTCTTTCTTTTTTTATATTATTTACATATTTATGTTTAACTTTGTTAATGATGTTAAAAAGTCAAATCAACACATGTTGTTAATTAAATAAATTTATGTTTTATTTTTAAATTATTATTGTTGTTGTTTGGATTTTTCTGTTTAGTTTTTTGTTTTCTTAAATAACAATTAATTAAGATTAATGAAATTAAATTGAAACGAAAAATGATGAAAAAAAGAGACAACATGTAAATTTTGAAAATGTTTAGAGATTTCCTGTATATAATTTTTGCAAAAAAAAAAAAATTAAAATTTTAAACATGATTTTTTATGTCTGCAAGCTAAACAAAACAACTACAGCAGCAAGCATCAGCCACAAAACAACCCAGTTTTCCTAATGGGTCATATTTGCCAAATTGGCGACGTACACTAAGCACAGTGGTTAGATAATGCCAAATAAAGGGAAAATATTTTCAAGTAAAGTTAAGAATATATTAAAACGATTTAGTTCATTTATAGTTCAGTTCTAGTTTATTTCTAGTTCAGTTCTAGTTCAGTTCTAGTTCAGTTCTAGTTCAGTTCTAGTTCAGTTCTAGTTCAGTTCTAGTTCAGTTCTAGTTCAGTTCTAGTTCAGTTCTAGTTCAGTTCTAGTTCAGTTCTAGTTCAGTTCTAGTTCAGTTCTAGTTCAGTTCTAGTTCAGTTCTAGTTCAGTTGTAGTTCAGTTCTAGTTCAGTTCTAGTTCAGTTCTAGTTCAGTTCTAGTTCAGTTCTAGTTCAGTTCTAGTACAGTTCTAGTTCAGTTTTAGTTCAGTTCCAATTCAGTTCTAGTTCAGTTCTAGTTCAGTTCTAGTTCTAGTTCTAGTTCAGTTCTAGTTCAGTTCTAGTTCAGTTCTAGTTCAGTTCTAGTTCAGTTCTAGTTCAGTTCTAGTTCAGTTCTAGTTCAGTTCTAGTTCAGTTCTAGTTCAGTTCTAGTTCAGTTCTAGTTCAGTTCTAGTTCAGTTCTAGTTCAGTTCTAGTTCAGTTCTAGTTCAGTTCTAGTTCAGTTTTAGTTCAGTTCTAGCTGAGTTCTACTTCAGTTCTAATTCAGTTGTAGTTCAGTTCTAGTTTAGTTGTAGTTCAGTTTCAATTCAGTTCTAGTTCAGTTCCAATTCAGTTCTAGTTCAGTTCTGGTTCAATTTTAATCACTTGTAATTGAGTGCTTCTTCAGTTGTAGTTCTTAGTTCGGTTTAACCTTAAAAGCAAATTTTGGAAAATATATTTCTGCCTGGCCCACAGTGCTTCCTTGTACTCAGATATGTATGTATTAGTTTTTACAGGTCCACACTCACACCCATAGCGATAGATATACATACATGGCTGCAAAATAAACACGTTTTTTATTGTTTGGTTCATTTACTCTTTCCACTGTTTTGTATTTATATTTTTTCCATTTTCAACATTAAAGCTCTGGTTCCCGAAGAGCCCAAGTGTCAGGCTCTATTAGAGTGTGTGCTATATATTTTTGCTGTTTGGCTCATTTTAAGTTTTAGTTGTTGGTTTTATTTTACCTTTTTTTAATGTTTTTTTTTTCACGTTGGCCCAGCAAAAAACAACAACAGACGTTTTTATTGTTGTTGTTTTTTTATATTTTTTTCTCTTGGACTCGTTTTTTATTTAGTTTTTGTTTTTTTTTTGTTTAGTTGTCAGTTTTTTTCTTCATTTCTTGTGTCTCTGTTGTTGTTATTGCTTTATGTTGATTTTGGGCTTGATCACCTTCTTTAAATAAAAACCAACAACAAATAATCCACTACACCCGAGCCGCAGCAGCAGCCGCTACAACAACTACTATAATAATGTGAACAAAACACAAAAAAAAATTAAGGCGCGCTTATACATATTTTTTTGGTTAATTTTATTGTTGTTGGTTTTTGTTATTGTTTTGTTTTATTAATTCCTGGCCAGATTTTGAAAAAAAAAATCCAAAATATAAATAAACTAAAACTTTGTGTGTCTGTAAGTCTCTTTTTGAACGAAGACAAAAAACCTTTAAAGTTTAAACACACGAGTCTTGTTTTTTGGGCCGTGTTTAGAGTTTTTGTTGTTGTCGTCTTGATTTTTGTTATTATTATTGTTGCTGCTGTTGTTAGTTTGTTGCTGTTTTTAACCCGCTTTATTGCTAAAACATTGGCTAAGAAAAGAAATAGTTTTGAAGGTGTGAATCACACTGATCAGAATTGATCAGTTTAGCTCTAGTTAGGCTCTGGTTTCTAGCTAAGTTCTAGTTCAGTTCAATTTCAGTTCTAGTTTAGTTCTTGTTTAGCTCTAGTTTTATTCTTGTTTAGTTCTAGTTCAGTTCTAGTTCATATCTAATTCAGTTCAAGTTCAGTTCTAGTTTATTTGTAATTCAGTTCTAGTTAAGTTCTATTTCAGTTCTAGTTTACTTCTGGTACAGTTCTGGTTCAGTTCTAGTTCAGTTCTAGTTCTAGTTCAGTTCAGTTCTAGTTCAGTTCTAGTTCAGTTCTAGTTCAGTTCTAGTTCAGTTCTAGTTCAGTTCTAGTTCAGTTCTAGTTCAGTTCTAGTTCAGTTCTAGTTCAGTTCTAGTTCAGTTCTAGTTCAGTTCTAGTTCAGTTCTAGTTCAGTTCTAGTTCAGTTCTAGTTCAGTTCTAGTTCAGTTCTAGTTCAGTTCTAGTTCAGTTCTATTTCAGTTCTAGTTCAGTTCAAGTTCAGTTCTAGTTCAGATCTATATTAGTTCTAATTCAGTTATTGTTTTTTGACAGGAGCACTATTGCTGGATGTATAAATAATCATTTTGCACGACGATTGTGAAGCACCTACTCCCTCACCCAATAGACCCAAAGAAATATATTGACAGTCTTTAAACGTAAATATAAATGAATAGAGAAGGAGGGAAGTGACGAAGTGGAGGGATTAAACTTGTGCGCCTCGTACATACATACACACACATGATCATTTGCTTAAAAAGGCAAGACGAGAAGTTGTTGGGCCAGTTTTAAATTTGATGTTGTTGTTTCTTATTCAAGCCATATTCAAAACAGAGACATGTTCGTTTGTAAGTAGAGGTTGTTTTTGTCTTAAAGTTAGGTTTGGTTTTGCTGCGGATCGTTTCGGTTAGTTTTGTTGTAGTTGTTGCTGTTGTATTGCTTTTTATTCTCAATGTTTAGTTTGTTCGGCTTGATTTGTATTCATTTCATTTTCGTATCTTTATTATACTCTCGTATATTTTATTAACTAAGTTTTTTTATTTTTTTTCAATTCATTTTATTTATATAGATTTTTATTTTCTTGAAAACACACTCATGTCAAAGATACTTAATAATGGTTGTTGTTTGTTGTTGTTGCTGTTGTTTTATCTATAAGAAGAGATATCTGTTAAAACCAGCAACAACAACAACAATAATAATAATAATATTTTAATAAGAAGCAGCAAAATCCCCATCACAACAATATCAAATCAACCGCTTAGTATTTTTGTTTTCTGTCTCTCTACACAATCAATTGGTTTATTAATATTCATGAGTTTAAAACTTTATTATTATTTTGTTTGTATCTCGATATATAAATTTTTTGAATTTGTATTTTTTCCTAAGAATATTAAACATTTAAATGAAAAAAAAACTTCTCATCATTCGTCATATACAAAAGAACATTTTTTTTAAACACAATTCTTAACGAAATAAAAGTAAGATTCTGAATTCTCTGTCGTTAAGGTTTTACTTTTTTTTTAATTTTTGTGGTTTTCACCAGTCAGTGGTCTTTTTTATTGATATTTTTACTTTTCGGTTTTAATTCTTTTTTTTTAAGAAGAAAACAGGCGTGTGTCAATTAATTTAACATAAATTTTGAAAAATTTCTTTTTTCGGTCTGCTGCTTAAAAAGTGTTATCTTAAACGAGCCGCCATTTAATTTGTAGTTGTTGTTCTTTAAAAAAGGGTTTTCTTATTTTATGAGTAAAAGAAGAGATCGGTCAGCCTGTTTATGAATGGAGAGGTTAAGATCAAATAGTATACTTCTTGAGGGCGATCCGACCAACTGTTGTTGTAATCATTAAATAATTCTCACCGTTAGATTTTCCTAATTTACAGTTTGAAGACATGATTTATTACACATAGTGACCTAAATTACGTAACCATAGTTGAGGCTTTATTGTACATTATGCTTCAATGGAAAGCATAGAGGACTCTTTATTTCAGTTCTAGTTCAGTTCTAGTTCAGTTCTAGTTCAGTTCTAGTTCAGTTCAGTTCTAGTTCAGTTCTAGTTCAGTTCTAGTTTAGTTCTAGTTCAGTTCTAGTTCAGTTCTAGTTCAGTTCTAGTTCAGTTCTAGTTCAGTTCTAGTTCAGTTCTAGTTCAGTTCTAGTTCAGTTCTAGTTCAGTTCTAGTTCAGTTATAGTTCACTTCTAGTTCAGTTCTAGTTAGTTAGTTCTACATTTCCTAAAACTATAATTTGTTCTAAACCCAACCAGTATTAACTTAAGATCCTACTGGAAGAAATAACAATAAAAGAAGATAGATCATTTAGTTTGCAAAAAAAAGAAACATGATAAATAAACTAGCAAAAGAAAAAAATAGGGAGTGTAGCAACAAAGTTGTGGTGATGTATTGTTCAGACGCCTACATACAAAGACATAAAACAGAGGGACAGTTGTCGTACATACACAGATATATGTATTTTTTTGTTGCTAAATGTTAAAAGTCTGATCACAATAGTTTTTTTTATTTATTACAACAATCTTTAAAAAGAAAAAAAAAATAATAGCACTGAGTGAAGAGAATATCAATTGAAAAAATGTTTTCTTATATAAAACAGAAAACTCAACTTAAAATAGATAAAAAAATAAAATAAAGTTAAACAAACATATAAAAAAATATATAGGGCCTTTTTGAAGTGTAAATTTTGACTGTGCCAAAAAGAAAAAAAAAAACACACGCGAAATAGCGCAAAAATTAAATTTAATTTTTGTTAGTTTGATGGTGTACTGATGATTTTTAACGTAAACGTGACATGTCTAAACTTCCGGTTAAAATCAACTGAAAAAACCAAAAACAACAGCAAACTCTCCCTTTATGTGTCGAACACAAGAAAACCATGCTATTTTTAATTTTTTATGTTTATTTAGTTTTAATTCTTTTTTTACTTTTTTTGCTGATTTTTTTGTTTTGGGTTTATTTTTATGTATTTTGTTTTCTTATTTATTAGTTTTAACTTAAAATGGAAAAGAAAGTCAAATAAACATTAAATAGTTGTATTTTTTGCAATATTCTTTTTTATTTATGTTCTCTCTTTTTATCGGGTTTTATAAACAAATAACACTGGACTACAAATTTCTATTATAATTAAAATTAAGTTTATTTTTACTTTTTTTCTAGAACACACTTAGCATCCTTGTGTTTCATTTCCTGTTTTGTCACTGTTGTCTACTAAGCGTTTTTTTTCTTGGCTTTTTTCTTGTAGTCTAGTGTAGTTTTAGTTATTGTCAATTGCTGCTGCTACTTGTTAAGTTTTTTTTCTTATAAATATACTTCTATTTTAACTTATATTTTCTGTGTAATGTCTATCTAGTACATACATACATGCTTATGTATGTGTGTTTGTATGTTAATTTGATATTATCACTTGTTTGTCTTGTTTTTTTTCTTGTTGTAGATTTTTTTTTGCAAACCATTATTATTACTATAACTCTTTGTCTATTTTTTCTACGCTACTCTATTCTTTTCTTTTAGTTATTACTCATTAAGTGATGCTAAAATGGCGTTTTTAAAAGCATTAACTGATTTACAGTGTAATTTTCTATAAAAAAGTTTTTTCTTTTTCAAGATAATAATTTTTCATAGGAAACTGGTCTCTAAAAGAAGAAGTTGATTTACCAAAGAAAAATTTATTTACAATACATGTTAATAATCATGTAAATTAAAGCCAATATTTTGGCGTTTTCTTTTTTCCCCAACACCCACAATTTTGGCCCTTTTTTTCTAAGATTATAGCAAATTATCTTTTTTTTATTTCTGTTGTTATTTACTTTTCCTGCTGCTGCTTCAGTTTACTTGTTTGTTTGTTTGTTTTTTTATCGCTGACAAATGTTGCTGATTAAAAGAAAAGGAAAACAACAAGTAAAACTAAAACTATATAAATGTTTATC
This sequence comes from Lucilia cuprina, assembly GCF_022045245.1. Taxonomy (NCBI): domain Eukaryota; kingdom Metazoa; phylum Arthropoda; class Insecta; order Diptera; family Calliphoridae; genus Lucilia; species Lucilia cuprina. Next base: position 35,065,100 of record NC_060951.1, on the reverse strand, counting down.
TTCTACGACAGAAATGAGCAGTAATTTGTTGAGTTTTTATCAATTAATTTTTGCGCAAAATGTTTATGTGTAACAATAAGATTTATGGTTTGCACGAAATTGCTTGAATTGAAAGGTTAAGAAATCTGACTGAATTTGGAGGCCCATATAACAATAATACATGGGAGTATTGTTTTTAATAGGTAAAAACTAGGAATACTGATTCTGTGGGACTCTATAGACTAGGCTATAAAAAAAGACTATAGACTATGGTAGAAACTAGATCATCGACTAGACCATAGACTAGACTAGAATATAGACTAGACTATAGTCTAGACTATAGACCAGGATATATAAAAAAAACTGTAGACTGGACTAGAATAGACTATAAAGTAAAATACAAACTAGATTATAGATTTTAGATTATAGGCTGGCCTGTAGACCAGATGGTAAACCTAAATATAAACCAGACTATAAACTAGACTATATACTAAACTATCGACTAGATTATAGACTAGACTAAAGACTGGATTATAGACTAGACTATAAACTAGACTATAGACTAGACTATGGACTAGACTATAGACTAGACTATAGAATAGACTATAGACTATACTATAGACTAGGCTATAGACTAGACTATAGACTAGACTATAGACTAGACTATAGACTAGACTATAGACTAGACTATAGACTAGACTATAGACTAGACTATAGACTAGACTATAGACTAGACTATAGACTAGACTATAGACTAGACTATAGACTAGACTATAGACTAGACTATAGACCAGACTATAGACTATAGACCAGACTATAGACTATAGACCAGACTATAGACTAGACTATAGACTAGATTATAGTTTCGACTATATACTAGACAATAGACTAGACTATAGACACATAATGGGCTATATACTAGACTATAAACTGGACTATAAACTAGACTGCGGACTATACTAAAGCCTAGACTATATACTAGACTAAACACTAGACTATAGACTGGAATATCGCCTAGACTTTAGACTAGACTGTTGACTAGACTATAGACTAAACTGTTGACTATATACTAGACTATATACGAGACTATATACTAGACTATAGACTAGACTATATACTAGACTATAGACTAGACTATATACTAGACTATAGACTAGAATATATACTAGACTATAGACTATACTATATACTAGATTATAGATTATACTATATTAGACTATAGACTAGAATATTAGAATATTTACTAGACTATAGCCTAGAATGTATTCCAGACTTTATTCTAGGCTATAGACTAGGCTATGGAGTGTACTATCGTCTGGACTATAGCTTGGAATACGATCCAAATTATAGTGCATTTCACCATTTCTTTCAGAAATCAAAGACGCAACCCCTTCTCTCTCCAAACGTTGACATTTTCTATGTTTATTTGTTTTTAACATTGACAGTGCGAATATTTATTTACCTTTTCGTTCTCTTCTCAAGACAAAATAAAACACAACGAAATGCTGTTTGTATAAACACAATCGCCTTAAAGATCAGATGGCAGAACAAAGACAGCAAAAAAAAAAAAAAAAAATAATGACAACTTTAGCTGCAACAGCAATAACAATAAACTTAAAATAAACACTAACTGAATATTAAAATGAAACAAAAATATATATGTACATACATACATATGTTTATTTGTTTGTAATTTCTGCACTTTCAGCAGAATTATTTATTATTCATTTGCAAACATACATTTGAACACTTACTCCAATCGAACGACCAACCGACGAGAGTGTGTGCAAGTGCGAATAGTGAAAATTTACTGGTGTTGCTGTCTAAAGGCCTTTTTTTTCTCTGTGTTTCGTTTTCTTAAAAAAACACACCTTAACACCATGTTTCGAACCATGTGAGTTGTATATAGAATTATTATTATTATTTCAATAATGGTAATGGAAATTTGTACTGGCAGTGGTACATGGATATGTACAAACACTCGCTCTGTTCTAATGACCACTACGATGACGAAAAACTAACTTAACACAATGGGGCCAGAGTAGGAAGATATAACAACTTCCAATAACGATATGTGATCTTGCGTATGGCTGACAACGTTTCTCTTAGTCTCTCTTTGATTTCTTTTTGGATATGTAGGAACTATCAAAGTCTTTAATATTCCAATTTATTTTTCCAACATTCTGTCATATAGTTTCTTCTTCTACCCATTGTGCAAATGTTTTCCAAACAAGTCGTCTTAAGATGATAAACTATAGAATAATATTTTTTATTTATTTATACATTTTCTTGTATTACTTCTTCTTATTTACACCTAAAACAAAGTGTTGAAGGTAAATACACATAAATAATTTTATCTTTTTTAACTTTTCGTTGCATTTTAAATGTGTTCTTTTACACGGTTTTCTCTTTTTGTTGTAAGTGGTTGAAAAAACACAACGTATTAGAGTTCTACTATTAAATTATTTCAGTTTTTTTGCTTTTTTTCACAAGAATAATTGAATGTTTGAACGTGTTCCAACATATTTTAAATATATCTTTTGTCTTGAGAAAATACACTTGAAATATTTAAAAGCTTGAGGCAGAGTTTGAGTAAAACTTACAAATTTTAAAAAAATCTTAAACTGAATGAGCTTTGTTTTTATATCTGGTTTGAAATGGTTTATAAAACAGTATTAGTTTTAAGCTTTTATTAGTCGGACATTAGGATTATCAAATCCCTAAACAGCTCTCAGTATTTTAGAGGATCAATTTGTTGATAATTCTCATTCTGTTAAACAGATGTGAATGATGAACTGACCTAGATCGAAACTAGAAATGAACTAGATCATAACTAGAACTAAACTAGAACTAAACTAGAATTTAACTAGAACTGAACTAGAACTGAACTAGAACTGAACTAGAACTGAACTAGAACTGAACTAGAACTGAACTAGAACTGAACTAGAACTGAACTAGAA
>NC_060951.1:35058747-35062061 GCF_022045245.1 Lucilia cuprina | reverse complement strand
GTCTAGTCTATAGTCTAGTCTATAGTCTAGTCTATAGTCTAGTCTAAAGTCTAGTCTAGTCTATAGTCTAGTCTATAGTCTAGTCTATAGTCTAGTCTATAGTCTAGTATATAGCCTAGTTTATAGTCTAGTCTATAGTTTAGTTATAGCCTAGTCTATAGTCTATTATATATAGTCTTGTCTATAGTCTAGTCTATAGTCTAGTCTATAGTCTAGACTATAGTCTACTTTATAGATAGACATAGACTCCCCCATTCTTCCCTTTTTTTACGGCAATTTCTTAACATTCCATATTCATAACAGAAACCCTAACCGCTTAGAGAAAACTAATATTCAAACAAAATTCATTCTTTGAAAAACTTTAAAAGGTACTCAACACATACGATCAGCAAACAATAAATACTATTTTTACACAAATAAAAACAACAACGCATTCGTTAATAAATAAATGTATACAACAAAATAGTGTTAATAATAATTTACGCAGCAATAATTTTTTTGTGTAGTTTTTGTTTAATATATATTTTTTTTATTATTTATTTTGAAAATGATTTTTGTATTGTTTATTTTTTCAAAAAGTTTGACGATTTTTGCAACATTTATAAAAGAGCGAGTGAGTAAGAAAGTGTGAGAGTAAGAAATTAGTAGCAGAGTATTGAGGGGAATTAAACTCTACACTCGTGTTTTTTTCTTATGTGTAGAGTAGTGGTGGTCGTGAATGAGGTGAAAAAAGCACCTGCTGTCTAACTAGTGACTTGCTTGACTTGCATACATACGAGTAATGGGTAAGATGAGTCATCATTATCTTTCTATTTGATTTTTGTAGTTGTAGGTTGTTTTTTGTGGTTATTTTTTTATATAAACAAGCGAAATGACAGCAACAGCAGCAGCACTAACCAATAACAACAAAAAACATTAAATTAAATAAAATAAACTTTTTCTTAAAGTGAGCTGAAAGCAATTATAGACGTCATTTATTTTAAAATAGACATAATCTTTTTTTATATTTATTATGTTTATTATAGTTGTTGTATTTATTTTCATATTGAATATATGGGAATATTGTTTTTTGTTGTTTTATAAGACTACACTTGAAGAAATTAAAGGTTTTGTTAATATTCGTATTGATTTGTGACAAATGAATGACATTGATAGATAACTTTTTTTTCAGTTTATACCTTTTACAAGTGTAAATTACAACAATACGGCATCGCTTTTAAGGGTTTTTTACATTATAAGTTTTTTCTTGTTATGGAAAATGTTTTATTGAAAATTAAGAAGATTATGAACTACTTTGTATTGTTGTGGCGAAACGTGTTGAATTGTTTTTTGTGGAGATAATGGAAATATGCTGGTAATTTTGACATTGAAATATTAAAAAAAGTAAATAACATAAATTGATTATGACATGTTATCTTTTTTAAAAAACCAGTTATTTTTAGAAGAAGTTTTAAGCACTAGTCTGTGGACTATAAACTAGAATAATGACTAGTTTATAGACTAGTCTAGTCTTTGTATAATCTTGGCATTAGTCTAAAGTCCTTTATGTCTAGTCTATAGTGTTATATGTAGTCTAGTCTATAGTAAAATCTTTAGTTTAATCTATACTGTAGTTTATAGTCCAGTCTTAAGTCTTGTCTATAATCTAGTCTATATCTATAGACTAGTGGAAAATCTAGTCTATAGTACTGTCTATAGTTTAGTGGATAATATAGTCTATTGTGAAGTGCAGTCTATATAGTTGAGTCTGTAATGTAGCCTAACGTCTAGCCTTTAGACAAGTCTATAGTCTACTCAATAGTTAAGTCTGATTGTCTAGTACATAGTCTAGTCTTCAGCCTAGTCTATAGTCCGGACTATGTCCTAGTCTATAGTTTTGTCTAAAGTCTTGTCGATAGTCTTCAATATAATCCCGCTTATAGTCTAGTCTATAAACTAAAGTGTAGTCTAAAATGTAGTCTATAGTCTGACTAGTTTATATTCTAAATCTAGTTTGTATTTTAGTATATAGACTAGTCTATAGTCTTCTATAGACTTTCTAACTAACTAACTAACTAACTGACTAACTAACTAACTAACTAACTAACTAACTAACTAACTAACTAACTAACTAACTAACTAACTATCCATTTATCTATCTATCTATCTATCTATCTATCTATCTATCTATCTATCTATCTATCTATCTATCTATCTATCTATCTATCTATCTATCTATCTATCTATCTATCTATCTATCTATCTATCTATCTATCTATCTATCTATCTATCTATCTATCTAACTAACTAACTAACTAACTATCTAACTAACTAACTAACTAACTTACTAACTAATAAACTAATAAACTATCTAACTAACTAACTAACTAACTAACTAACTAACTAACTAACTAACTAACTAACTAACTAACTAACTAACTAACTAACTAACTATGTACATTCCAGGCTTTATTCAAGTTTCTATTCTAGTCTGTAGTCTAGCCTATAGTCTAATCTGTAGTCTAGTCTAAAGTCTACTCTATAGTCTAGTCGATAGTCTGGTATATAGTGTATTCTATAGTCTAGTCAATAGTCTAGTCTACAGTCTATAGTCTAGTCCATAGGCTAGTCTATAGTCTAGTCCAAAGTCTAATCTATAGTGTAGTCTATAGTCTAGTCTGTGGTCTAATTTATAGTCTAATCTGTAGTCTAGTCTATAGTCTAGTCTATAGTCTAGTCTAGTCTATAGTCTTATCTACAGTCTAGTCTATAGTCTAGTCTATAGTCTAATCTATAGTCTAGTCTATAGTCTAGTCTATAGTCTAGTCTATAGTCTAGTCTATAGTCTAATCTATAGTCTAGTCTATAGTCTAGTCTATAGTCTAGTCTATAGTCTAGTCTATAGTCCAGTCTATAGTCCAGTCTATAGTCTAGTCTTTAGTCCAGTCTATAGTCTAGTCTTTAGTCCAGTCTATAGTCTAGTCTATAGTCTAGTCTATAGTCTAGTATATAGATTTAGCCTGCAGTAAACCTACAGTCTATCCTATAATCTAGTCAATAGGATACTGTAAAGTCTAGTCTATATTCTAGTATGTAGTCTAGTCTATATTCTAGTATGTAGTCTAGTCTATATTCTAGTATGTAGTCTAGTCTATAGACTAGGCTAGCTTATATTCTAGCCCATAGTCTAGAATATTATCTAATCTGTAGTCTAGTGTTTAGTCTATTCTATAGTCTAGTCTATAGTCTAGTCTATAGTCTAGTCTATAGTCTAGTCTATAGTCTAGTCTATAGTCTAGTCTACAGTCTAGTCTATAGTCCAGTCTATAGTCTAG
>NC_060951.1:35039354-35058647 GCF_022045245.1 Lucilia cuprina | reverse complement strand
ACTAGAACTGAACTAGAACTGAACTAGAACTGAACAAGAACTGAACTAGAACTGAACTAGAACTGAACTAGAACTGAACTAGAACTGAACTAGAACTGAACTAGAACCTAACTAGAACCAAACTAGAACTAAACTATTATGTCTTTCAGTGTTCTTTTCGAATAGCATTTACAGCATTTCACCAGATATTTTGTTCATTAAGCTTTGGGCCCAGTTCGTATGTTTGTGTGATTGTGTGTATTTTTGTCATTAAACTCTGTACAGACACATTTACTATTTATTGAAGTTAGAGGAAGAAAAATGAAACTATTGAAGAAAAAAACATAAGAAAACGTCTAACACAAACGTTAAAAAAAAACATTTATTTCATTATTGTTGTTTTTTCTTATTTTAAAGACAAAAAACTTCTTTATTTGCATTACAGAGTGCTGGTAAGAAAATAACCCAGTAAACAGTAAGGGTTCAAATTTTCTAGTGTTTTTATAAAAAACATGAGTTGTCATATGTGATGATCAGTTATGTATAAGTTATGATTTCTTCTAATATCTTCTAGTGTTTTATATAAGATTATCATGATATGAAAAGATCAGTAGTGGATTAGATTGCTTGTAGTTGCCTTCCTTTTCAGATTTTTTCCTGTTTTAATAATATTTGCATTTCAATGAAATTTATCCGATTTTTTATATGGAATGATCAGTGTTTGGAGAATATTAAGATTTTCATTCAATTTAAACAGTTTTGCTATATGATATGATCTCTATCAACTGTATCAATACTGATCTTTTGAAATGATATTGTTATGGCATGATCAGTTGTAGATCAGTACTGATCTCTTCTAATAGAAAAGAAGATAACAGTTTTTTATTTATTTAAAGGAGGTTTTGCAGATTTTTATATAAATTCATAAAATCAGTCAAGATCATTAAATCAGTTTTGAAAAATTCAAAATTTTTTTTAAAAAATTTCCAAAAATTCTAAAAAATTTTTTAAATTATTCAGATTTCGGTTTGCTGGGTTCAGTATGTAACTCATTATACTATATATGTAGTTGACTCGATCTGTTGCCAGCAGTTCGACAAAGAGTCAATGCATACGGTAATTTCCACTAATAGTCAACCACCTGGATGATCGTAATTCGTATGTTTTGGGTCATTGGTCACGAATGTACCCTTTGTAATCGAGAATGAAGACAGTCGTCACTTTAGTGTCCTCTTTGTAAGCGGAAGCGGAGACAGTGTCGCCTTTGTTAGCGAGTGCGGAGGCAATCGTCCCTTTACTGTCTCTTTGTAGGATGTAGAGTGACTGTTGATTTCCTCGTAGGACAAGCATTTATTAAAATGGTCGGTCACCTGGATAGTCAGGGGGCTAGGAGTCATTCGGGACTGTCCCATCGAACTGCCTGGTTTCTGTAGAAAATTTCAAGTACTTTTCCACCGCCATAACTAAAAGGAGAAATAAAAGATTTTTTTGTGTAAAATTTTTAAGTCATTTACAATTTTATACTTTTGTTAAGAAATAAAAATTTTAAATTTTCAATTTTTCTTTCCAGAAAATTAAATTTAATTTTCTTAAACACAAAAACTCAATGAGTTTAAAAAAACCAATAAAAACATTTGCCAATTCATATACATATATCCAATTAAAAATTCTACCCATTAAATCTTAAATATCAATTTTATTACCGATTTTATGTTTTTAAAAAGTGTTTTTCTTGTCAATATTTGAATTTCCCTCTTTAAAAATAAAATGACAAATTTTCATCACCTCTCTATAAAGTGGTGTCACATTGGATTTAAATGTCCAAACTCTGCTGAAAGAAAATATAAATTAAAAAATAAATTTAAATTTTTGAATATTCGATTCTCCTTCAAAAATACGTAAAACATTTTAAACAAACGTCTGTGGGGGCGTTTAAATGCTGTTAACAAATTGTGGCAAAATTTATAGTTTTTTTTGTCAAAAAATAAAAAAAAAAAAATTAAAAATATATAATAGAAACGAAATTCAAATTAACCGCACGGGTAGAGGTTAAAAAAATTTCGAAAAGTTTGTTTCTGTACGTCATATATTTTATTCTTTCATTTGACTTTTTTTACAAGACTTTGACATTTGTTAATTTCTTAAATTATTTTCTAATACGTTTCTTATTGAATATTTGGCATTGAATTGATTTTTTTTCATTATTGATTTAGAAAACAACATCTGTTCACTTTTTAAGTTAAATTTAACATTTTCATGAATTTAAAAAATATATATATATTTTTTTAACAAAAAACAGCATGTGATAGGATTAAAATAAAATTTATAAAAGCACATGTTAGATTTTTTGACAAAAAAACTTAAATTAAAATACACTTTGTTAAAAAAGTAAAATTTAACTAAAAATTTAACTAATTAAATGAAAATTAAAGAATTAAAAGAAAATTATAAACATTTATTTTATTAGCTAGATAATATAAACAGAGAAAGAGCGCAAAAGAGAGGAAAAGTTTGTTTAAAAAAGAGATTGTTTGTGTCTCATAAACAGTAATAGAGAGGGGGAGTAGTTAGTTTGATCATGTTAAACAACTTTGGGGTTTAGTTAAAATAACAGTAAAACGTACATGCTTTTAAGCATTCATGTAATTGTTTTTTTTTTATTTTGTTTGTATTTTAAATGTTTGTTTACATTTTAGTGTGGTGAATAAAAATTGTTAGTATATACACTGAAAAACATTCAGTGAAATTATGTATGGTTTGGCCTACAGTCTCCAACAATTCTAGTTTAGTTTTCATTCACATCTAGTTTAAGATTAGATTAACTTCGTTCAGTTTTAGTTTAGTTCAGTTCTGGTACAATTCTATTCAGTCAGTCAGTCAGTTTTAGTTCAGTACTAGTTCAGTTCTAGTTCAGATCTAGGTCAGTTCTATTTCAGTTCAAGTTCAGTTCTAGTTCAATTCTAGTTCAGTACTAGTTCAGTTCTGCTTCAGTTCTGGTTCAGTTCTGCTTGAGTTCTAATTCAGTTCTAGGTAAGTTTAAGCTCAGTTCTAGTTCTGTTCTAGTTCACTTCAGTTCTAGTTTAGTTCAAGTTCAGTTCTAGTGCAGTTATAGTTTAGTTCTAGTTCAGTTCTAGTTCAATTCTAGTTCAGTTCTAGTTCAGTTCTAGTTCAGTTCTAGTTCAGTTCTAGTTCAGTTCTAGTTCAGTTCTAGTTCAGTTCTAGTTCAGTTCTAGTTCAGTTCTAGTTCAGTTCTAGTTTTCTAGTTCAGTTCTAGTTCAGTTCTAGTTCAGTTCTAGTTCAGTTCTAGTTCAGTTCTAGTTCAGTTCTAGTTCAGTTCTAGTTCAGTTCTAGTTCAGTTCTAGTTCAGTTCTAGTTCAGTTCTAGTTCAGTTCTAGTTCAGTTCTAGTTCAGTTTAGTTCAGTTCTAGTTCAGTTCTAGTTCAGTTCTAGTTCAGTTCTAGTTCAGTTCTAATTCAGTTCTAGTTCAGTTCTAGTTCAGTTCTAGTTCAGTTCTAGTTCAGTTCTAGTTCAGTTCTAGTTCAGTTCTAGTTCAGTTCTAGTTCAGTTCTAGTTCAGTTCTAGTTCAGTTCTAGTTCAGTTCTAGTTCAGTTCTAGTTCAGTTCTAGTTCAATTCTAGTTCAGTTCTAGTTCAGTTTTAGTTCGGTTCTAGTTCAGTTCTAGTTCAGTTCTAGTTTAGTTCTATTTCAATTCTACTTCTGTTTAAGTTCAGTTCTAGTTAGTACTGTAGTATTGGATATAGTTTAGTCTATATATATCTGACTATACGTTTAACTATAGTCTTGACTACAAAATAGACTATAAAATTGATTCTACTCTTAGTTATAGTTTACACTATAGTCTTGGCTACAATATAAACTATATAGTGATGTCTTGTTGATTCTATTTATTATTTCTAATTTGTTCTTTTAATAGTAAAATTTGTTCTTTTCATTAAATGTTATTTAAAAATACAAAACAGAACCAACTTAATTGCAATTTAATTACAAAACAACGTCTTTTCAAATTTATCACAAGAAATTATATAAATTCTAGCATTTAAATATTAAGGGTATGCACTGAAATATTAAAAACTATTTATAATGAATTCAAAATGTTAAATTTAAGTTAAAAATTATAAAAAAATTTAAGTAATTATAGCTATAAAATAAAAACAATTTGCTATCTGCTAAGAACATCCCTAATGTTCTTTTTTATATGTATGTAGAGTAAAAAGAACTAAAAATAGCATTTACAAATTTATGCACATGAAATTTTATGTCTAGAAATTTAATAAATTTAACCAAATTATAACTTAATTGTCTGCCATAAAAAAATATGTAAAAGATCTCATAAAAAAAAACTTAATAAACTCAGAAAGAAATTTTCATCAAATAATGAAATGAGCCACAAATGATGTGATGTGTATCACCTTTATCATCAGCAAACAGTCCATCCTTCTTATAAATGTAAAACATGTTTTAGTTTTAGTTGCAAAAAGCGAGAGAAAAAAAATTAAGAGTCATAAAACGTAAAACTGACGGAAGCATGTGATAAATTGAAATTAATTAAAAAAGTATGGACTTGTTTTAAATTCTACTACTTCTTCGCTTCAGTCTCACACAGTTCTCATAATACTGCTGAAGTAATAAAAAATTGCTATAAAATATATACTTCGATTCAATGTAATTATTAATTAAATCAATGTACATATATGTTTTTTTAAATATTTCTTCAATATGACAATAATGTTAAATTCGATCAGATCAGGCGACCAATTTGCTTCGAAATACTTCTTAATCAAATCATTTGATTGGCCTTTCTCACTTGCACAGTGAAGTTATGAGCTAAATGGCGCACTTGTCATGATGAAATTCTTTCAAATTGAATCGTGTGATTTTTGAAAGTGTTAAACATCACGTCAATCACTATATAAACATGTTAACTGAACGACAGCTAGCCCGCTTCTCCTTGCCAGACATTTTCAAAAATAAAATCAAAAAACAAATCGATTCAATTTTCAACAATTTGTTAAATGTAAAGAACTTATAAAAAGAATTTTTATTGGCATTTAGTGAATTTGTTAAATAAGTGATTTTTTTACGATTACTGAAAATAGGAACTGTCACACCCTCACCCAAAAACAATGCTATTGCCGCCGCCAACAACAAAAAAGGTGACTACTAAATTTGGCACAATCAATTTTTTGTTTCTATTCTTATTTTAAAAATTTCGAAGAAAAAAATCGAACATCTGTTGCACATTTAGCAGATGTTGTAGTTTTTTTTATTTTTTTCTTAATACTATTGTTGAATTTTGTCAATATCAAAATTGTGATTGTATGGTAAGTCAAGTCAACAATCTAAAAAAAAAAATGATAAGTATCTGTTAAAATAGTTGCATAAAAACAAGTGATTTTGACGCGAAAAAAAGTTTGCCAAAAATTAAAAATACATTATTGACAATCAAGACAAAATCCCACATATTACGAGTTAGATTTATTTATACTCGACAAAATTGGGCTAAGAAAACATTAAAATATATATAAAACTTTTGAAATATATATAATCTGCTCTATACTCCAAATTTCTATCTAATCCCAAATACAGCCTCCTCTATAGTCTAGACTATAGTCTACCCTATAATCCAGATTGTAGACTTCTTACTAGTCTGCTATATGGTCTACACTACAATTAACTTTCTTTATAATCCAGACTAAATTCTACTTTTTAATCAAGACTATAGTGTACTGAATAGACCAGGCCTAAAGTTTTATCTATAGTAAATTCTATAGTCCAGATTATTTTCAACTATATAGTCCAGACTATAGTCAACTCTATAATCCAAATTATATTTTACTCTTTATTGAGACTATAGTAAACTCTACAGTCCCGAGTTCCAGTTCAGTTCTAGTTCTGTTCAGTTCTAATTGAGTTCTAGTTCAGTACTAATTCAGTTCTAGTTCAGTTCTAGTTCAGTTCTAGTTCAGTTCTAGTTCAGTTCTAGTTCAGTTCTAGTTCAGTTCTAGTTCAGTTCTAGTTCAGTTCTAGTTCAGTTCTATTTCAGTTCTAGTTCAGTTCTAGTTCAGTTCTAGTTCAGTTCTAGTTCAGTTCTAGTTCAGTTCTAGTTCAGTTCAGTTCTAGTTGAGTTCTAGCTCAGTTCTATTTCAGTAAACGTTAATCATTGAAAAATGTTTTCAAACTAGAAATATCCATTTAAGCATTAATCCCCTGTTTTTAAAACTTTCATTAACACTATTACAAAAAAAGTTGTCAGTAAATTATTTTTATAAAGGTGTGTTGTATTTCCCTAAACATGTCCTTTCTAACCTTTGGCTCGTTAAATTTATTACTTAGTCATTGTTTTATTTTCTAATGAATTTATTTTCAATTAATGTAATTGTAACCACTAAACCATTCTACCATTTATTAATAATAAAACAAAAAATTATCTTTGCCTCCTACTCCATTTCAGCCATTCCTTTCTATTTGAGTACAATTATTTTCTAAACTGCCTTTGAAATAAAATTTATTTGACTTCATTTTCGTGTGTCGCACATAAATTATTGTCACACGTTTTTATTTTCAGTTGTCTTCTGCTGGTCTAAACTAAAGTTAAATTACTTTTTTAGTTTAGTTTCAGTTATAATTTTCAATAAATTTTGCATGTTTGTCATCTAGTAATGGTGGGGCTTGCAATAATTTATGATTTCACCTGATAAGAAGTGGCTAAAGCTATTTTTGCAAAAATTCTATTTAAAATAAATGTTTAAGGTGGAAAATGTGGTTTAAATTTTGATAATGATTTAATAAGAAAAGTGAAAGTAATTAAAGTACTTTTTTATGCAAAAATGTACTTTATTTAATACAAGGTACTAACTATAAGTTAAAATTAGTGTTAATAACTCTTTTTGTAATTATTATTTTTTGTAGTTTTAACTGTTTTATAAATATTAATTTTCTTTTTTTTTTCTTATTTTCATTTTTAGGTATGTACTTTTGAAACCAGTGCTGGACCCTAAAAACTTATGTAGAGAGTAAGAAATTGCAAATTTAATAACCAGTTGAGAGATAAATTATGTGATCTGTTGCTGTGGTAGTTTATTAGACTTACAGAGTTCCTTTGTTGACTTCTGTAGAAGTAGTACCTGAGTCAAACGATTTGTTTTAAACTGCAACAATGTTTTTCAACTTATTCTAAGTTCTAACAATTTATGTAGTTCCTTTAGTTTTTCAATCATGATATTTGAATGACAGACTTGAGTCAAAATAGTTTAATCTGATAGATTTAGCTAAACTGCAGATATTGCACCGATTTTTCAGCACAGTCTGAGGTGTAGCTTCTTAAATATTTATATTTTGAATATATTCATGGCCCTGATGCCGTTAATATTAATTGGCCACAATTCGAAACTATAGGCCATTCACAAGGCCTATATAAAGTAGAAACTATAGACCCTTTACAAAGCCTATAAAAGTTTTAGTAGTAAAAAAAAATCTGTTGTTTCTGATCTCAATTTTACACAAAAAAGAATTGAATTATTTCTTGAATTGAAATTTTTATTAAATATTATAAATCGACTTTTCTTCTCCAAATCATTTTTATTTAAAATAAGAAAAGTTCATAAATAGTATGAACATTTTGTTATATGTGTATGTCAGTCTATAAGTTAGAACTATATAGTCCTACAAACGGGTTAGCAGCAGTAAAAAAAAAAGATCTTGTGTTTCCCGATGCAATTCTACAGAAAAAATCATAAATACAGTGAATTTTGTAATAAAAAGTATAAATATAACATGAATTTTTTTCACACAAAACATTTTCATTTTATATAAGAAAAAATCATAAACAATTTGAAAATTGTAATAATTAAAGTCCAAACTTATAGATTTTGTTTGAATATGAAGAAATCATTCTATTTTGGAAAATTTTTCATAAATATTATGAAATGAAAGTTTAAAGAACTCAAGTCAGTCCATAAAACTGATTAGTTCTACAAACTATTTCGTTTTAAAAACGGATCTATCTTTGTAATAAATAGTATGAATCTAACATGACTTTTTTCATAAGAAAAGTTTATAGAAATTATCAAAATTAAAATAATTAAAGTCCAAGCTTTTAGATTTTGTTTAAATATGAAAAGATCTTTCTATTTAGGAAATTATTCATAAATATTATGAAATGAAAATTTTTAGAACTTAAGTTACTCACTGTCAATGTTTTGTTTTTAAAAAACATACTTATATTGTTTCCCGCAGAAACAATACACAGAAAAAATAATTCATAAATAGAAAGAATTTTGTAGTAAATTCTATGAATCAAGCATATTTTGTTTAAATATGAAAAAATCATTCTACTTAGGAAATTTTTCATAAATATTATGAAATGAAAATCTTAAGACTTTAAATGATTTTTTGTCACTGTTTTGTTTAAAAAAATATCTATTGTTTTCCAATGTAACTCTAAACAGAAAAAACAAATCATAAATAGAATTTTCATTTAATATGAAAAAAGCTCATACATTTTGTTTAAATATGAAAAAAAAACATATTTACGAAATCTTTCATAAATATTATGAAACTAAGTCAATGAAACCAGTGAAAAAGTATTTCTATTAAATAAGATTTCAGACATAAACTTTACGTTTTTTAACTTGTTTTATTTAAATCTGTAATTGTATTCTAATTCATTCAGAATCTCTCAATTCATTCAGAAAATCCTTTCCTTTTGTAGATTTTAATCTCCTTCAAAACCGTGCTGTTTTTTGCAAAATTTTATTGTTTTTTAACGTACTGAATTATGTTGTCTTTTTCTTTTCTCCCTTCTATCTCTTATAGAGGTTCATTAAATAATTTATTAGGGTCATATCAGTTTGATCTTAAAGTTAGGAAACTCTATATAACTAAAACAAAAATCTGAAGGAGAACAAAAAAACAAAACACATTTCACAATCAATCACTAAAGGAACAGCTGTTCAGATTTTTTATTTGTGTTTTTAATAGTTTGTTGTTCTTTAACAAGAAAAATCACTTCTTTCACAAATTCTGCTGCTTTATTTCCCCCATAGTTTGCTTCGAAATTCTGCTAAAAGAGAAGAACACCTTAAATACAGAGTTAAACCCGGTAGTTTTAGGTGATGACAATGTACCCCTATGCTTGTACTTTATTAACTGCAATTTGTATAAATTTTATATTCTTTGTACAGATTTTAATACAGAATAGAAGTTATCTTCTTTTGGAATGCAAAGAAGTTGTCATTAATCACTTTTGTGGGTCTCAGTAATCAGAAGAGTAATCAATTTGTATCTTTCTTAGTGTACTGCTGTCATTTGATATTTGCGAGCTTTTTTCAATAAGGATTTGAGATGAATCTCTAATTTAATGTTTTCATATGTAAAGAAGATAAATCACTTGTCACTTTACTGTCCCTAAGTAATCTATAAAGTATACACTTTAATATTACTTAACTTAACAAATTTAATATTGTGTTAAATGCTTTGTGCAAATGTTAATTCGTAATAGAAGTTATTTCCCTATGGAATGTAAAGTAGTTGTCATTAGTCACTTATGTGTGTCCTAGTAATCAGAAGAGTAGTCATTTAGTATATTTCTTAGTGTACTGCTGTCATTAGATATTTGTGTGCTATTTTCAATAGGGATTTTAGGTGAATCACTGCTTAAGTGTTTTCATATATAAAGAAGATAAATCATTCGTCACTTTACTGTCCCTAAGTAATCTATAAAGTATACACTTTAAGTATACTTTATAGATTACTTACACTTTACTGTCCCTAAGTAATCTATAAAGAATACACTTTAATTTTATTTAACTTTCCAAATGCAATATTCGTCAAGTCGAAATTGTAGACTTATTATCAGAGAGAATTTCGATTCTACCAGAAAGTAATCTCTAAACGTTAGAGACTAAGCTCCCTATATCTGTTTAACTACCCCGAACTGCCGATCCTAGATACAAAACCACTGGGACATCATCATTATCATCTGTGTAACAGACATCTTAGTATTCGTGTTATTATACAATCACTTATGAAAGGATTGAAAGTTTAAGTAAGACTTTCATTGCCTTAAGACCCGACTTTACTTAACAACAAACGACGACGTCGACGACTACACGTTAATAATTCTTTTTTGACTTCTTTTTCCATTTCTTTCCTCATGTCTTAAGAGGCTTAAAACTGCTCATATTTTTTGTATGCAACATCTAACCGGTTTACTACTGTTTTTAGTTGGTTGCAAGTAGTAAATGTTGTTGTTGATGCTATTAAGTCCATAAGGAACCTTTAATGGTAACAGCTTTAAGTTTTCAGGCCATACAATCAGAACACTAAGAGCACAAAGTAAGAAAATTAATAATGAAAGAAACTAAAAACTGGTTCTGCTTATAAGTTCAAAAGGAAGAGCTGCTGGAGATGATGAGATGAAGAAGAAGTGACTGGCAAGTAAACAAAAACATATAGAATTATAAAAGTAGTAAATGACTGATAGAAAGAGAGTGAGTTGAACAAGGAATACAATCACTTAATCTATAGTTTGCTACATGAATAATAGAATAATTAAATATGAATATGAAATGGTTGTACTTTTTTAAATTTAAACTAAATTTTACTAGTAGAAAGTTGAAAGGATTTTGTATATTTTACATCAAATCTGTCATTGGGAGGAGATCGTCCGATGTTTAGAAACTCAGTTTCCTGAACTTAATTCCGTAGAATATTCCAATCTGTATTCTTGAGGGACAAGATGGTACAAATTCGACTTAAACTTGTCACTGACAAAGAACATGTTCCAGTGTTTCACTCTACGCATGATCTACATTCGTACGAATCCATTTGTTCATTATCGGAACTATTCTAAAGGGGCTTCTTTACTCCCCTCTCCTTAGGGTCACTTCATTCTAGTTTAGTAATTCTATCCACCTTTCGCTGTAATCCTATGTGTCTAATTATAATAACATTCGTTGCCGATAACTGGAGAGCTTTTAATTTTTAACTAGTATTCTTAGTTGCAAAAAGGATTAAGTACTTTTTAAAAGATTTTCAGAAAAATTAAAACTAGATTAAAAAATATTAACATTTGCTAAAGGTCCTGAATAATAACTTATCAATCAGATAAAATTTATTTAAAAACATAAACAAATTTCAGTATGGAATAAAACTTAAAAAGACTTAAATGAAATTTGCACTTAGAGTATTTTGCAACTAAAGCACAAATTTAATAAACATGAAAATCTTAAAGAATCGAGAGAATGCAAAGTTCGTAAAATACGAAAAAAAATAATCTTGTTTTTAAACACGACAATTTACTAATGATTATTAAAGATGTGATGGCTGTTAGATGGTAATCATTTGCAGCGTCTTCATCGTCATCATCATCTTCATACTTCTCAATAACAAACATGATGGTTATATGGGTTTTAAGACAATGATGTTGTTTAGATTTGCAATTGCTACTATTGACCAGGCATGGAAATTTGTAATTTTGAATATTTTTTATAAAAAGTTCTGACTGTCTATGGACTAGTTAATTGGCTAATCTATTGTCTGGAGTATTGACTATTTATGGACTTATCTATTGACTATTCTGTGAATTAGACTATGAACCAGTCCACGAAATAGTTTTTGCACTAGTCAATGGACTAGTCAATATACTAGTCTATGGACTTATCGACCGACTAGTATATAGACTTGTTGATGGACTATGGACTGGTCGATGCACTAGTTTATAGACTAGTCGATGCACTAGTTTATAAATTTGTTAAAAAAAAATTATATGGACTAGTCTATGAACTAGACTATGCACTAGTCTAAGGACTTGTCAATGAACTAGACTATTTCTAGACAATGGACGAGTCGTTGGGCTAGTCTGTAGATTAGTCTATGGACGAATATATGAACAAGTGCATGGTTTAATCTATGCATCTATATATAGACTAGTCAATGGTATTATTGATATGTTAGTCCATGGACTAGTCGACTAGACTATGGTCTATAAACTATCCTATGAACTAATCAATGAACTAACCTATAGGCTAGCCTATGGACTAGTCTATAGACGAGTCTATGGACTAGTTTATGGACTATTCTATGGACTAGTCTAGAGACTAATCTATAGATTAACATATAGACAGGTCCATAAACTAGTCTATGGATTACTCTGTGGACTTATCGATGGAGTAGTCTCTAGTCTATGAACTAATCTAATCTATGTATAGTCTATGGACTAGCTTATGGGCTAGTCCCTTTTCTCTGAAGTTGTCTATTGGCCAGACTATTGATTAATCTATTATGGACTAGTCATTGGACTAGTTGATGTACTAGTTCATAGACTAGTCTAAAAATTAATCAATGGTCTGGCCAATAGAAAACTTTGGACTAGTTGATGTACTAGTTCATAGACTAGTCTAAAGATTAATCAATGGTCTGGCCAATAGAAAACTTTGGAGATAAGTACAGGCACTAGTCCATAAGCTAGTCTATGAACTAGTACTGGAAAAAAGAACAATAGCAGTGGATTATCCAAACCTGCTACTGTCTGTATCTGATGAGGGCAAGACATTGATGTGTGCTCTTTAACTCTTTTTCTTTTGAATGACACACGAAATCTTTGTTATTTTTATTTTTTTTCTTTCCAAACACTAATCCAGTGATTGGCAGGAAGATATTATGGACATGACATCACTAAGATCTAAAAAGCTTCTGTTTATAAGTTTTGTTCTTCTTTATGCAAACAGACATTAAATAATAGCTTTTAACTTTCGTTCCCTGTAGGCTTCTATTGACGATCACTGCTCTTTTCAGTCCATTTTTTAAGCTGTAGCTTTTATGTCTCGTTTTCTTACATTTATTTGGCATTAAGCTCAATTTAAAGTCAATTAAAGTGCAATTAATTTCATGAAAAAAACATACAATTTAACGGACTAACTGCCTGTAAGAGTGTAGTTTGTATCTTTCTTGCTTTCGGTACCATGTCCATCAACGCCATCTCATCAACATTTATTTGGGGAAGTTTTTGAAAGTTTTTTTTTATTCTTTCTTTCCAAATGTGATTTGAAAATAAAGTTGTTAAATAGTTAGTGAAGAAAATGTTTATTCGAAAAAAATGAGAAAGAAGAAACAAAGATTTTTAGAAAAGAAATTTTTCATAAAAAGTTAAAAAAAAGTTTTTGTTAATAACTTTTGACTTAAAATTAAAAAATTTGACAGATTCATTCAAATATGTTATTAAGTTCAAAATCCGCTTATCCAAGTTTAACTAAACAAAATTAAAATAAGTTTAAATAATTTTAAAATTCCTTAAAATTTTATTAAAAAAAAATTTTAACTTTTTATTCATGCTGGTTTTACGAAACTAAAAATATTTATATAAAACAATCCTTTGAAAAAATTCTACAAAAAATATAAAATTGCAATAAACTTTGTTAAAATAAATCAAAAAAAATTCACATGATTGGATTTCTGAACCAACCTCAACCCAATACAATTAAAACAATATAGATTTTGTTTTTTGCAAACTAACAAAAAAATCATACTATAGTTTTTCCGTGGAGGTGTTGTTTCTTTATTTTGGCTAAAATTCACAGAAAATCAAATAATCGTACATCATTTTTGAATTGTTAATAATGCCCACATATAAGATTATTAATGTTATTTGTTCATAAAAAAAAATGATAAAAAAATATTTTTAAACATTTTAGAATATAACATACAATTTACATTGCCAACCACAACATATGTGTGTGTGTGTGTGGAAATACTAAATTTTAATGCAAGATTATAAAAAGAAACAAATTTGATTTTAATTTGAAATCGAAAATAAATTGAATAAATGAGATTTTTTTAATATAAACAATAATAAACAATTTTTAGAGGTAATACACCGAAAATTCAAATGCGACTAAAGTTTAGTGCAAAGTACAGTATAAAGTCTAGTCTAAAGTCTAGTCTAAATAAGCAATAAACTCGACTATAAAATATATTATAGTCTGGTCTATAGTCTAGTCTATAGTCTAGTCTATAGTCTAGTCTATAGTCTAGTCTATAGTCTAGTCTATAGTCTAGTCTATAGTCTAGTCTATAGTCTAGTCTATAGTCTAGTCTATAGTCTAGTCTATAGTCTAGTCTATAGTCTAGTCTATAGTCTAGTTTATAGTCTAGTCTATAGTCTAGTCTATAGTCTAGTCTATAGTCTAGTCTATATTCTAGTCTATAGTCTAGTCTATAGTCTAGTCCATAGTCTAGTCTATAGCCTATATAGTCTAGTCCATAGTCTAGTATAGACTAGTCTAAAGGCTAATCTATAGTCTAGTCTTTAGTATAGTCTTAATTCTAGTCTATTCTATAATTTAGTCTATAGTATCTATTCTAGTATACAGAACTTTTCATTGCAAGTCTCCTACTTTTTCTTTAAGTGTTCTTTCGACATTAAAAAAATGAATGATTATATGAACCCAATACATTGTGTGTCCCTCTGTCTGTCTGTCTGTCTGTCTGTCTGTCTTTGCTTTTAAGTTGCAACTTAACCAAAACGAAAATGATGTTCATGGTGTGTTTTATTTTCATAATAAATATAAAAAAACGTTGCCAGTAATAATAACAAAAACAACACAATAAAGTAAATGTTGTATGCAACACAAAAATATTGTTTATATTGTACAATAACAACAACATTAGCAACACACAACAGCAATATAATAAGTTACGCCAACATAAAAGTTGAAACATTTAATGCACATCAAAACCAACAACAACTGTAAAGAAAAAAACAAAACAACACAAGTTGTATGAATGTTCATTGCAAAGCACACGATTAAAGAGCATATGTGTTTATTGTTGTTGTTGTTTTTGTTTTTGTTGCTGTTTAATTTTATTTTAACATATATGAACAATTATTATTGTTGTTGCTGCAATTTTTGATGCAATCAAAATTTGTACAATTTTATTTTATTTTTAATTTTTTTTGTATTCGTTTTGTTGCAAGTTTATAATACTCGTACATCATTATTTTTGTTGTTATTTTTTTTGTTAGTTTGTGGGTCTCTATATAAAATTGAGTTGTTTTAATGTGTGTTTTAATAAAACTTCATTTATTTATGTACAATTTAAAATAATATACCGCTTAAAAACGTTTTCGTTTTTTTTTTTCCTTTTGCTAAAGAGGGTTTATTTTACAGTTTAATAGACAGTATTTGAGCTGCGTTAAATTTATTTAACAATAAAAATTATGCCATTAATATGTTGTTGTTGTTTTTTTATTTAA
The DNA here is from genome assembly GCF_022045245.1 of Lucilia cuprina. Lineage (NCBI taxonomy): Eukaryota > Metazoa > Arthropoda > Insecta > Diptera > Calliphoridae > Lucilia > Lucilia cuprina. The sequence goes on along the minus strand of NC_060951.1, from coordinate 35,043,396 downwards.
AAATGAATTACTTACATTATTTAAGTATAATTTGTTTGCACAAATAAATCTGTTTTGGTTGTTTCATTTTCGATTTCGTTACAAACAATAATTTTGAGCTGCAATCAAAAATTGTGTCATAATTTTTGTTTTAGTGATGTTATAGGAAAAAAATAATGTTTGGATGATTGCAACATCTTTTTAAAAAATATGCAACATATAAAGATATAACTGTTTCTAATGGGATCAATTTATAAACATTTGGTTAAAATAAACAAAACTGTAGACTAAGCTATAAACCAGACTATAGTTAAGACTATAAATTAGATTATAAACTAGACTAAATTAGACTATATCGATTATACTATAAATACACTATAGAAAATACTATGGATTAGACTGTAGACTACTCTATAGTATAATGGACTAGACTATAGAATGGACCATAGATTTGACCACAGAGTGGACTATAGAATAGACTATAGATTATACTATAGACTAGACTATAGGCTAGGCTAGACTATAGAATAGACTATAGACTAGACTATAGACTAGACTATAGACTAGACTATAGACTAGACTATAGACTAGACTATAGACTAGACTATAGACTAGACTATAGACTAGACTATAGACTAGACTATAGACTAGACTATAGACTAGACTATAGACTAGACTATAGACTAGACTATAGACTCGACTATAGACTAGACTATAGACTAGACTATAGACTAGACTATAGACTAGACTATAGACTAGACTATAGACTAGACTATAGACTAGACTATAGACTAGACTATAGACTGGACTGGACTATACTGGACTATAGACTAGACTATAGACTAGACCGTAGACTACACTATAGACTACACTATTGACTACACTATAGACTACACTATAGACTACACTATAGACTAGACTATAGACTAGACTATAGGCTACACTATAGACTAGACTATAGACTACACTATAGACTAGACTATAGACTACACTATAGACTAGACTATAGATTAGACTATAGACTAAACTAGACTATAGACTTGACTATAGACTAGACTATAGACTAGACTACAGACTAGACTATAGACTAGACTATAGACTAGACTATAGACTAGACTATAGACTAGACTATAGACTAGACTATAGACTGGACTATAGACTAGACTATAGACTAGACTATAGACTAGACTATAGACTAGACTATAGACTAGACTATAGACTAGACTATAGACTAGACTATAGACTAGACTATAGACTAGACTATAGACTAGACTATAGACTAGACAAGACTAAAGAGTTTACTAGGAACTAGTCCTTAGACTATACTATTAACTAGACTTTAGCCTAGTTTATAGTCTGGACTATGGCTAGCAAAATATTTCCATTACTATACATTTGCAATATTATTGCCGTAAATGGCAACCGCCCTCACCTGCTCTTCTTAAAAAAATTTTTTACAAAAACAAAATTTCAAATAAAAACTAAAATAGTAACAATAAACTATTTAATGCTAATGACCATATATGCCTTGAGTAATAAAACCACAAGGAGCAAATTTACTACAAGTGTATCCTGAAAAGCGGTTGGGGGGTTTGTAAATATGGAAAATACTTAATAGAACTTGCCACTTGTCGTTATTGTTATCGGAAAATTAGTTGAAGTTTTGTAATTTAAAGTGGTTGTTTTGTATTTGCAATCCGCACCCTGTTCTAACCTGATGGCTATGGTTATACTAACTATATGGTATTGCATAATATAAACGTGCTGTAGTGACGTGCTCACTGCAACAACCTTAAAAACAATTTTGTTGACGTTGGTCATTTTTTCTTTCTTTTCTGTTTGGATTCATAATGAGTCTATTTATTTAATATTTCTTGTATTTTTTTTTTGTTTTGCTTTATTCCAGTTTAAAAATAAGGGGTATTATTTTAAATATAAATGTTGTAAGTTTTTTTTAGGGTAATTATAGTAAAATTTTTAGTAAATTATGGGGAGAAAAAAGAAAATTTTATTAAGTGCACCTGTTTTTGAGATTTTTTTTTTGCTTAAGCGCCAAGTTATTTTTATATATGACGAGAATTTTTGGCATATATCGTTTTAATAAGAAATTGTGTAACTCATGAGCTAATGGCATATTTTTAGACATAGTTTGTAAATTATTTAGAGACAAATAATAATAATGGAAAACATATTTGGATTTTTTGTAATTTTTACAAATTTTGTAATAATTAAAAAAAAATAAATTTTTTTAATATAAGGCCGTCCGTTGTGGCTTTGTGTTAAGCCAATTGGACTGTTGAATTTATCAACTATATTCGATAAAATTCTCTTATTTCATTAAAAATTCTTATTAGAAAAGGAAACTCACCCTTTAAAAAGCCTACCTCAATATTTAGAATTTGTGTCTTTTTTTTGGTGTAAATATTTTAATATTGTTGATGTTGATTATAGTTAATGTTACGTACTATTGACATGAAATGTTAGTATTTTTATACCCTACACCACTTTAGTGGGCATATAAAAAGATTCGTCCTTTACTCAACTTAAAGTATACAATCCGTTCGTCTGGCTGGCTGTCCATGTAAACCTTGTGCGCTAGGTACAGGTCGCAATTTTCAAGATAATTGGATGAAATTTGGCATTCACGTTTTATTTGAAGGACGAAATCTATTGAAAATGGTTAAAATCGGTCCATTTTTTCACCTAGCCCCCATAGAACAGAACCCCCCGAAAAGGGCTTCTGAGTAGGGTTCTATAAATCGACTTTCGAATAATTGAACAACCGACTTTTTGTCGAAAAAAGTCGAAGAGTCGAAGTCGACTATTTTGTTCCAAAAAAGTCTATAACTCGACTAACGTCTGTGAAAAAAGTCGAAAATAAAAGTCGGAAAAAGTCGAAAAAATCAAAAATATTCGAAAAGTCAGAACAAGTCGAAAATAGTCGAAAAGTCGGAAAAAGTCGAAAATAGTCGGAAAAAGTCAAAAATAGTCAAAAAGTCGAAAATAGTCGAAAAGTCGGAAAAAGTCAAAAATACTTAAAAAGTCGAAAATAGTCCAAAAAAAGTCGAAAAGTCGGAAAAAGCCAAAAATAGTTATAAAGTCGGTAAAAGTCTAAAATAGTCGTAAAAAGACAAAAATAGTCAAACGGTAGAAAATATTTGAAAATCGAAAAAAAAGTCGTAAAAGGTCGAAAATCGTCGACATGTCTGAAATACTTGAAAATAGTTGAATAGTCGAAAAAAGACAAAAATAGTCAAACGGTAGAAAATTGTTGAAAATCAAAAAAAAGTCGGAAAAGGTCGAAAATCGTCGACATATCGGAAATACTTAAAAAGTCTGAAAAAAAGTCGAAAATAGTCAAAAATTCGGAAAAAGTCAAAAATAGTGAAAAATTCGAAAATAGTCAAAAATAGTCGAAAAAAGTCGAAAAAGTCGATAAAACGAAAAAGTCGAAAAGTCGACTATTTACAAAATACTAAAAGTCGAAAAGTCTAAAAGTTGACTTTTAACTAACTGAAAAAGTCGAAAAATCGACTTTGCATAAAATGCAAAAAGTTGAAAAGTCGAAAAATTAAAACTGTCGACTATTTCGAAAAGACTAAAAGTCGATTTTAACTAAGTGCAAAAAGTCGAAAAGACGACTTTTCGTTTCAACTATAGAACCCTACTTCTGAGCTCAAAAATATACAGGTATATCGATAAAATGAGTCACAACTAAGTTTTATAGAAGTCTTGATGACCCTGCCAAATTTCATTAAGATCGGACCCCATTAGTCTCCTAGCTCCCATACAAAGTCTTCTTCAGAAAATTATATTAACTTATAAACACAAATATCGCGATGAAATTCAGCACAATAAAATATTATGTAAATATATTCACAAAATTTTATAGGGCTTGGTCCATATTTGGCTCTAGCCCCCACATATAAAGCCTTCTTAGGCAACTCTGAACTACATCTAAGGAGTGAGATCGAAAAATTCTTAACACACGTTTTTCATTACATTTTTCAACCAAAGTATTATTTGATTTTTTTTTTTTTGATCAAGTTACCTTTGAAAAACA
>NC_060951.1:35017719-35039254 GCF_022045245.1 Lucilia cuprina | reverse complement strand
GTAATAATAATTTGAATCAAATAAAAAAACAATAAAGCTGTAAGTTTAGTGGTTTCTTTTTTATAAACATATATGTATGTTAAGAATTTTTCGATCTCACTCCTTAATCTATGTTTAAGAAACAGTTAAAATCCGATTCTTTTAATGGCACTCTTATGAAAATTTCACTTTCTTTGGACTAAACATCACTTCCACAGAAGTTAAAAGACTTCACTTAGTACTACTTTTGAAGTGGTGATAAATGTTATTCTTTTGGAAGTACTTCGTTTTATTTCTGCTTCGGAATGCAGTGACACTATGAGAACTCTTGAGTCCTTTAAACACACACACAAAACAAAGTGCTTTGTATGCGTGGTAATTTTATTTCTGTTGACATTTTCCTTTTGTTTTGTCAAAGTTTTGTGGAATAACGTTGAATGGAATTTAAAAAATTTGTGACAGAAGTACATATTAAACGAAAACTCAAAACAATAGCAAAAGGGAAGTTTTTCATATGTGTGTGTGTTTTTTTTTTTTTTGCCACAAAGTGCATTTTTAAAAAACAGAAACAAGAAAAAAACAACTTCAAAGGGGTTGTTTTAACTTTGAGCTTAAAATTTTAATAAAACTACTTACTGCACCCTTTTACTTAAAAATTTAAAAAAAATTGAAAGGAGGATATACATATATATTACAACAGATTTGGAAAACAACACCTAGATCGCTTTTGGGGTGCGTTGTTCCCTCCTTTTCATGAAAGCTCTTGGTGAAAAGATTTTATACAACGATCTTTAAATAGAGTGATCGTATTATGTTTAGAGAAACAGTAACCTGATGTAGTTCTTGAAAATGTTCAGTCAGTATTACTGAAAAATGTAACATCTGGTGTAAAATTGCTTCTAAGATGTTGGGTTCTAATATTGATGAAAGACCTTAAGAACAGAAAAAGTGTTTCCGAGTTTAACTTTTGGTTCATCTGAATCCGTTAATCCAATTTTGAATCGGACACATTAAAGGCCTGCACAAGAAAATTTCTTATGATTATGATGGTACTGACGATCGTCTTTTAAGAAATTGTCGCATTATTGTTGTCTTGTGCAGGCTTTTAATGAGTCCCATTCAAAGTTGGATTAACGGATTCAGGCAAACGAAAAGCATGCAGATATGACAGTTAAACTCGGAAACACTTATTGTTGTCTTGTGCAGGGCTTTAGGACACATACATTTAGCAACATACTAACCTCGAAATAGTTATAACGAGCAGTATTCTTAGTCTGCTTTTGTTAACTGCGCAATCCATAAAATTTAAGTGATTCTACCCAAGTGGCTCAATTACATTCTCTTGACCAGAATTGGCCTGATAAATTTATTTCTATATCATAGTTTAATCACTGGGAGAAAATTCGGTTGAGACTCTCTTATAGAACAATGCAGTCTTAGATATAATTATATCAGATGATATTTCCTTAATGTGTGTGGTAATCAATACATTCCAATTTTACACTATCCGTTATATCGCCTAGAAACTATTGTTGTGATTAGGAAGTCGGTTCAGAAGGTCCGTTTGTCAATTCGGACCCAAGTATGTCCAGTATACATTGATGAAGTTTACCAGCTTTGGCAAACTCGTCGAAATATAACAGCGGTTCAGCTATGTGTTCCTCGTCGTTTTTCATATGCGTTTTGATTAGCGAAATAGACAACAATGGTGCGGAATGTCCGTTGAGTTCCCACAGCTATTTGCTCATTTAGATTATCTGGAACCAATTTCTTACAGATTCCATCAAATTATTTTATGCTACGAGATTCGTCCAAAGATAACAGCAGTTCATTTAATGAAAATATTTTGTATAACAGTTTTTTATGAAAAATTTGTGTGTGAAAGTTTTTACTATAGAAAAATAGTGTATAAGTGTTTTTTTAAGAAAAAAATAGTGTATATTTTTCTATAAAAAGAATGGAGTATAACAGTTTTTTGCTTCATGGAGAAAATCGTATAACAGGTTTTTATATCAAAAATATGTATTTGACAGTTTTTTCTATAGAAACAATAGTATGGGTTTTTTCTTTAGTAACAATAGTTTATAACACTTTTTTTTAATAGAAAGAAGAGTATATAACAGTTTGTCTAAAGAGACTTTTTTCATAATATTTTTTTATAAAAAATTTTGTTTCTGTTTTTGAGTATAACAGTTTTTTTTGACTTAGCTAAAACATTCTTTTAAGTAGGAAAATTGTGGATAACACTCTTTTATTTCTTTTATAGAAAAAATGTTCTACACAATTCTTTAAAAAAAGCTATGTATAACAGTTTTTTATCTAGAAAAAGTTGTGTATAACACTTTTTTATTTAGAAAAAATTTGTAAAAAACTTTTTTTGTTCTTTCTTTAGAAAAAAAATAGGTAAAACATTTTTCCATAGAAAAGGTTGTACATTTTATAAAAAATAAGTAAAAAAAGATTTATATAAAATAATTGTGTATAACAGTTTTTTGTATAGAAACAAATTTATGTATAACAGATTTTCTAAAAAAGTGGGCGCAACAGTTTTTTCTGTAAATAATTTGAAAAGTAGAGTTTGAATATAACTTTATATAACATTTTCTGTAAAGGAATTTTGTATAACACTTTACTTGTTATTGTCTAGAGAATGTATGTATAACACATTATTTCTATAGAAAAGGTTGTATATAACACTTTATTCTATAAAAAAAAATATGTAAAAAACTTTTTATATTAAAAGAATTGTGTATAAAAGTTTCTTTTATACATATAAAACTGTTTATAATAGTTTTTCTATAAGAAAAACTGGGTATAACAGTTTTTTGTAGAAACATTAGGTATAACACTCTTTCATTTCTTTTATAGAAAAAAAGTTCTACACAATTCTTTAAAAAAATTGTGTATAACAGTTTTTTATCTAGAAAAAATATGTATAACACTTTTTATATCTTTTTTTTTTAAGTATGTATAACACTTTATTTCTATAGAAAAGGTTGTATATAACACTTTATTGTATAAAAATATTATTTAAAAATTTTTTTCTATTAAAAGAATTATGTATAACAGTTTTTTCTATAGATACAAAACTGTGTATTATAGTTTTTCTATTAGAAAAATGTAGGTATAACAGTTTCTCTATAGAAACAAAACTGTGTATAACAGTTTTTCTATAAGAAAAAGTAAGTATAACAGTTTTTTTCTGTAAAAATTTACTAAATTTTTTAAATGAAGATGTTGTATATAACTGTTTTGTTACGTAAACAAATTTGTATGTAATAGTCTTTGTATGAAAGAGAAATGTTTATAACAGTTGTTTTTTAGGGAAAATTTATGTATAACAGTTTCTTTCTATAGAAAAACATATGTATAACAGTTTTTTTATAGAAAAAATTAAAAAAATATATAAATTTTTAGACAATTTTGTGTAAAATATATTCTTTATAGAATAGGTTGCGTAAATTTTTCTTTAGAAAAGAATTTTGTAATACATATTTTTCTTTAGAAAAATATTAATTAATAACAGCTTTTTCTATAGGAAAAATTGTGTATAACACTTTTATATAATACGAAATTTTAGTAAACTTGTTTTAATAAAAAAACTTGTTTATTATAACTAACAGAAAAATTGTATATAACAGTTTTTTTTCAAATGATACAATAGTGTATAACACTTATTGTCGAAAATTTAATTAAATCCTTTTTATAACAGTAGATTTATTTTTAATTAAATATCCTTTAAAAAACAACTTTTACTAAGCATTCTCTTCCCTTCTACCCTCTTCCTCCCATGAAAAAAAACCAACAAAAAACGTGTTTTTGTGATTAAAATTCACCTCAACTGTATGACTCATCCTTGGAAAGATGATGGTGTTTTAGTTGTAGTTGTTTTCAAGTGGTTTAGCATCTTTCTCAATGAAAAAAATACAACAAACAATGAGAATATTGCATATATGCAAAAAACAACAACTATATTATAAAACCAAAAACAACTCTAAACAATTGAGAAATTTTGTATTTGGTTTTGTGTTTATCACTAAATGGGGAGAGTAATTAAAGGATTAAGTAAACACATGGTTGAGAAAAAAATTGAGTATTAACTGAATAAATTTTGTAATTAAAAATGACAGTTTAGAGAAACAAACGTTTAAATTAAAATTAAGGATATTTCAAGGATTAAATTTTATATGTAAAGTATTAAAGGAGTTTTATTAATTACTTTAAATTTCCTTTAAACAATTCTTTAAGCAATCAAACACTTTCTCATTCTTTTAGTTCTAGAATAAATATTTTTCTAAGCAATAAACGCTAGAGAGAAAAAAATTGTACAAAAAAATATTAATAAATAAAAGGAAATACGCATTTGAGGAATTTATGAGTAGAAGAAACAGGCGATGATAGCAGCAGCAGCATTAGAAGTAAACATATTTTGTCTACTTTCAGGCAGGAATTTTTATAAAAATATTTATTCTATTTTGTCTTTTATATTCCTATAGAGTTCGTGCCGCTGCTGTTGTTAGTTGTTATTGTAGTGTTTTTAAAAGAAAAATATTTCCTCCCTTTTATTCTCTCCACTAATAATATCTATGCATTTCAAAAAAAAAAAAATACAGGCATAAAACCAGCTGTAACATGAATGTTATAACAAACGACAGGCGTAGAAATATATAAGAAAGGACCTTTAGACAGAAGGACGTATGGTTAGACACTCAGTTATTATTTGGTTTGTTGATGTTTCTACTAATAAACTGTGATGAAATTGAAAAATTTAGTTCTTGAAATGAACAAAAAAAAAAAAAAAATAACGAAATTCTAAAACATTATTATTAAACAAAAAAGATGGAAATGGAAAATGAAAGATGAAAAGGTTTCATTTCATGTATGAATTCCTGTTGTATTATTATGAAAGAGACAAAAATGAGGAGATTAAAATCATGTGTTTTTTTAAAGAGTTTTTGCAAAAGTTGTGAAATTTTGTAGGAATTTTAAGAGAAATTTTGTAGGAATTGCATAAAACTTATTGATGGGTTTTATAGTTGAAACGAAAAGTCGACTTTTCGACTTTTGTATTTTATGCAAAGTCGACTTTTCGACTTTTGCATTTTATGCAAAGTCGACTTTTCGACTTTTTTCATTTAGTTAAAAGTCGACTTTTAGACTTTTAGTAATTTATAAATAATCGACTTTTCTATTTTTTTATTTCGACTTTTTCCGACTTTTAGATTTTTTTTTCAACTTTTTCCGACTTCTTTGCGACTTTTTCCGACTTTTCGATTTTTTTGCGACTTTTTGACTATTTTCGTCTTCTTTCGACTATTTTCGATTTCTTTCGACTGTTTTTTTTATTTTCTTTTTTTCGAGTTTTTCCGAATATGTTAGAGTTTTTGACTTTTTTTCCACTTTTTTTAAATTTTCGTCTATTTTCGAGTTTTCGACTTTTTCCGACTTTTTACGAGTTATCGACTCTTTTGGAACAAAATAGTTGACTTCGACTTTTTTCGACAAAAAGTCAATTATTGGAAAGTCGGTTTATAGAACCCTACTTATTGAATCCTATTTTGGCAATAAAGTCGAATAAAATCATTGAAACCTTAGGCCCGATAGCGGTCTAGATGTATTTCTTCGGTTTTGATGTAGAATACATCCTTCTACTAACCTAACCTATTAAGGTCTTCAAAAGTTATGGTTGAAAAATCATGTGCGAATGGTGGTCAGAAGATATTTTATAAGAAGAGCTATAATGTTATGTCTGGCACATCGTCCTACGATGCTGTTCTAAACTAAAGGTCTGAAATTCATCAGATCTATCAGTATCTAACGATGTTGTTCTCAACATCGAGAGCTGAACATCTTATCAGGTCAAAGGTCTAAAATCCATCAGATCAAATTTGATCGTCACTAAACATCGAGTTTGGCTGACAGTTACCTGTTAAAGTTCCTGATGCTCTCTTAAATGTTTAATCATTTAAGAGAGCATCTGGAGAAAAGGATCTTTGTATAGAATGTTTAAATGGTCTTTGACTTCATAGAGCCAATAAAAGCTTAATGCAAAAGCTTTATCAGTTATAAAAGATCATCAAACTTGCATGATTCTTAACTATCAAAAAAAGGCTTGAGACGCAACCAGAACAGAAATGAGTCAATGATCGTTAAAGCTGGAGGTCCACACCAGCTCCGCTTTAACGCGAAGACGCGTAGTGTGGCTTTGAAGATCATCGTATCGTTAAAGATCATATCTAAAGCAGGATTGTAGCATAACCAAAGCGTTTACAAACTTTCTTTTCAACAGTCCATTAAGAGTGGCGATCAATACACCAATAAAAATATAATAACGTGCACGATCACCATCTTTTTATCTTACAAGTTTCATCGATATCAATTCCAGGATGTAAATATGGTAAAGTGAAATCAATATCATAACAGTAATATTAATAAGACAAAATTTATGTTATGGATCGAACGAGATCAGTAACTGCTCTTTTAAGCAATTTTAGTGAACTATGATCAGATCGGTAAAATATTACAAAAAAGTCAACAAACCGATCGCTTAAAGCAAATCAAAGTATTGAAACGATTACGATAACCAACCTCTCTTTAAGAAGAGCTTCAGTAAATGTTATCAGAATTAACCAGATTCCTATATTCGACTGATACCGTTCACTAACCGATCTTTTAAGTAGCAATGTTATCATTTCAGAATGATTCATGCACCAAGAATTTCTTTAACTATCTAACTCATTAACCCGATCTATACATCCAACACCATTTCTAAAATGATAAAGATACCGATTCAAAGGTATAGAGTTAACCACGCAAAAGTACATTAAACCGATCATCAATTTCTCCTCTAATTTTAATCTAACAAGTCCAAAGATTTCTTATCACGAGGATGTTATATGATATATACGAAACTATTAGACCGATCTCCGACTTTTTATTAAAAATTCTTTTCAAAACATATAAAATAACAACCGAAATTTGTTACAACCCCTTTCCCATCAGTGCTAAAAAAAATTCTTTTAAATGTTCAGTCAGCAAGATTTTAAAACAGTTTTAGCTAACACTACTTCTGCTGCTGCTTGCTATTCAACTGAAAATAGTGTTCTGATAGTTCAAGGATGGATACCTGTACCATCATTTATATATGTCGCTTTTGTTCGTCAGCCACTCAATAACAATACATTATGTTTTTTCCCTTAAACTATATGATGATGAATAATAGCTAGCTGCAGCTCAGACTGTTTTAAAAATATTTGTTCAAAAAGCGTGCTCATGCATTTGGCTTCATTCATCATCCAACATCATTATAAATAAGTTACAGGCAGCAGCAGCAGCAACATCAGTCAAGCAAATGCTTAGCAGTTCATTCACCACACAAATCCTCTGGATCAAGGGGTGGTTTATTATATTTTTATTACTGCCACCAAACATAAATGAAAAAAAAATAATATTTACACAAAATTCCTTTTTACAATACAATTTAGACTTTAGACTGAATTTTGAACATTTACAACAAATAGATTTCAACGCATTTCCATTACCTCTCTGAACGTTGAGTTGTTGTTCGTTGGGTCGATTTGTAATTTTTGTTCAGAATAATTTTCTAATAAATTCCTAAAATTCCTCAAGGGTGAACTTTCAATTAAGCAAATTATGAATATTGTGTGAGCGTGTGTTTTTTCGTTAATGTTTATTAATTTAGTCTATCTAATATTTTTATATTTTTATCTTTTTACTTTTACCCTTTACACCGTAAATATGTATCTCTGGATAAATGTTTTTTTGGTTGGTTGTAAAATATTAGTGGAGTTAAAAGGTGGCCTCTTTGGTTAGATTTTGTAAAGGCATGAGTTGTCTAGGAATGTTGTTGGAATGTTTATTGTAAATGCAAACAATTTAAAAATAGACAAATTTTTAAAATACTTATTTTAGTTTACCTTTCCAAATGTAGCCTCTAGCAATAAAAGGGTGTAGGGTGTACAATACAATTGTCAAGTGGATGGTAACATTTAGTTAGTAGTTCAGTTCTAGTTTAGCTTTAGTTCAGTTCTAGTTCAGTTCAGTTCTAGTTCAGTTCTAGTTCAGTTCTAGTTCAGTTCTAGTTCAGTTCTAGTTCAGTTCTAGTTCAGTTCTAGTTCAGTTCTAGTTCAGTTCTAGTTCAGTTCTAGTTCAGTTCTAGTTCAGTTCTAGTTCAGTTCTAGTTCAGTTCTAGTTCAGTTCTAGTTCAGTTCTAGTTCAGTTCTAGTTCAGTTCTAGTTCAGTTCTAGTTCAGTACTAGTTCAGTTGTAATTCAGTTCTAGTTCTTTTCTAGTTCATTTCTAGTTCAGTTCTAGTTCAGTTCTAACTCATTTTTTGTTCAGTTCTAGTTCTGTTATTGTACTATTTGTACAGTAATTCAGAAGTAAACCCTTTCATTTTTCTCATAACATTTCCTTTGCTGTAGTATATCCTCAATTCTTCACTGCCACCTGCTTTTGTTTTATAATTCAAATTTAACGTTTTTGTCTTGTTCATGTATCTGGCCAAAGGGTTTCAGTGATATTTTCGGTTTCTTTGTTGTTGCAAATGTAATTGTGTTAAAAAGGCTTGTCAGTATCTGTGCTTTTTTGGTGGTGTGGGCTTAAGTAAATGTTATTCGAAAAAAAAAACATCAAAGACATTTTAATTTTATTCAATTGTTATTTTTTATTTTTAAATTTGTTTAACTTTATGCATTTGGTTTTTATAAACTAGTGTCAAGTAAAGGTAAAGTCAACAATAGAAGTTATAAGGTCCTTTTGTTAAAGATTAAAAATTGTAAATAATTTTGATGTTTAATTAATTTAGAGATATTTTTATTCCTATTTTGGAAAATTTTCAATAATAGGCTTTAACGGCTTCTGATAGTTGTTTCGTAGAAAGGGTTTCTTTTTTATCTCTCCCCAAGGAATCTATTGTGCTCATGTATGGAAAACATCTAGTTAAACAGTTTAAGAGTTCTTAACTAGTTATTTATTATATTAGAAATCCAACATTACTCTTCTACCTCTAAGTAATGCAGGTGGTATACAGTTACCTTTCTCTTTTTAGGTAAGTGCCTCTAGTTAAATGGAATATATTCAATGCTACGGTAGGTTAGTTCATAGTGTTCTAGTCTATTAGTTTGAAGATCAGAAATCGTGAGCACAACAGGACTTTTAAGGACCTAGCAGATTCAACAAACATCATCCTTTTATTTACCAAATATTTTAAAATTGATCTGCTTCGGGGGAAAGAAATGTAAACAGATGATCAACAAAAACTCTAACAGATGATCAATTGTCTATGCTTCTATTAACCTTAGAACTACTTTTAAAGAAATTGTTTTTTTATGCAAACATGTTTCTGCCTTCTAAATCCATTACATTCTTTTTCTTACTAGAGTTTATTAACCTTTAGACGAACCTTTCCTTCCTTTCCCTTCTTACTTAAAAGAAAACATTACAAATTTTCTCTCCTTCTTGGCCGGACTGACGACTAGAGCCTTTCATATTTTGCAAAATTTTAAATTATGTGCAAGAAAAACAAATAAAAAGAACTACAAATTCTTTTTTACTACCGAGTACAGTATATAATGGGCTGTTTTAATAAATCAGTTCGGTACCTTTTCTTTACTTTTTTTCTATTCAGTATTACAAATTGAAAATTACTATAAGAAAATGTATGACATACTATTTGTGTACCTACAATGACAAATATACTAACAAAATATTACCCGGCAGTTTGAGGTGACTCTTCTCGTTAGAGTGATTTGATTAAGAATCAATATAATCTTAAAAGACTGCAACTACAATTCGCTTTGATTATAAATCAGTCATTGACTCGACAATAGACTACCCCGAAGGGTTCTATAACAACTTACCAAGATATACTGCAGGGAAAAAGCTTTAAACTGCCTACTCTCTAGTTTACTAAGGCACACTAAAGTGTCAGTTGACTTACTTTTCATATTACTTAAAGACATTTTAGTGACCACTAATCTTGCTTTTGAACATGTCAAATGATCTAAAAAATCTATAAATTTGAGTCTAACAAGTAATGGCATCTCTAGGAAAACCTTTGGAAAAAGACACAACATTGACTCCTCTTAAAACTGCTGGGATTTATTCTCTTTACAAATACTCACACATTACAACTTACAAGTAGAAATACTCCCTTGAAACAACAAAAAATGCCATAAATTCTATAAACTTTTTGTTGTTTTTACCTTTAGCATAAATATTAATGAAACAAAGCAAATGAAACAAAAGCAACAACAAAAAGTACTCAATAAACCATTAGGAATCTAATAAATACTCTCAAATACAAATACACATACATACCCATGTACAAATAAGTAAAAAAAGAGGATCATTTAGTTTTTTTCCTCTACTCTTTGTAATAGTATTTTCTTTTCTCGCGTCTATCGCTGACAATGAAACTTCTCTATAATGATAATTATGATGAAATCTATTAGATTTCTAATTAGAAGTTGAAATACAATAACCAAAGAATTTTAGTTATTTCATAAAAATAACATCTGCAAATATGTATGTGAAAGAAAATGTGTGGAATTGACAAAAAAAAAACACATAACAAAACTATTAACCATAAACCACCACCTTGAATTACAATAAAAATTTACGCTGTAATAAATACAACACGACAAAATTGTTCACTGGTTAGGTTTCGATAAAGGAATGTATTCATTAAAACCAAAAAAAACTTAATTTTTCATATTTAAGTACTGATAAAGGATGTTAAAATCTCCTTCCTTAAATAAGCTCTCAAACAGCGGCCTTAAATTATATAAATGTATATAGATTTTTTCAACTTTCTTCTTACAACTCAAACTACTTTACTCTCTCCTTCCCACTCTCTTTTGTAAAATTTAAAAAATGTGTATAAACATTGTCAAAAACTTTGTCACTACAGTTCGGTGGATCACAATAGACCATCTGTCAGATATAACCAGATCAGTGAAACAAGTGTGTATTCAATAATTATAATAAATATTCATTCTTTTGGTCCCATCAATTAGGTTAAATTTGGACGAGATCAGTTTATGAACTTGTATTAGATCTTCATGATCAGTTTTAGTTCATTTCTTGTGAAATAAGATCTAGCTCGTTGTAACCAGTTCAGTTCAACTAGTTCTGTTCTAGTTCAGTTCAACTAGTTCTGTTCTAGTTCAGTTCTAGTTTAGTTCTAGATCACTTCAGTTCTATTTCAGTTCTAGTTCAGTTCTAGTTGAGTTCTAGTTGAGTTCTAGTTCAGTTCTAGTTCAGTTCTAGTTCAGTTCGAGTTCAGTTCTAGTTCAGTTCTAGTTCAGTTCTAGTTCAGTTCTAGTTCAGTTCTAGTTCAGTTCTAGTTCAGTTCTAGTTCAGTTCTAGTTCAGTTCTAGTTCAGTTCTAGTTCAGTTCTAGTTCTAGTTCAGTTCTGTTCTAGTTCAGTTCTACTTCAGTTCTAGTTCATTTCTAGTTCAGTTCTAGTTTAGTTCTAGTTCAGTTCTAGTTCAGTTCTAGTTCAGTTCTAGTTCAGTTCTAGTTCAGTTCTAGTTCAGTTCTAGTTCAGTTTCTAGTTTCAGTTCTAGTTCAGTCTAGTTCATTCTAGTTCAGTTCTAGTTCAGTTCTAGTTCAGTTCTAGTTCAGTTCTAGTTCAGTTCTAGTTCAGTTCTAGTTCAGTTCTAGTTCAGTTCTAGTTCAGTTCTAGTTCAGTTCTAGTTCAGTTCTAGTTCAGTTCTAGTTCAGTTCTAGTTCAGTTCTAGTTCAGTTCTAGTTCAGTTCTAGTTCAGTTCTAGTTCAGTTCTAGTTCAGTTCTAGTTCAGTTCTAGTTTAGTTCTAGTTCTAGTTCTAGTTCAGTTCTAGTTCAGTTCTAGTTCTAGTTCAGTTCTAGTTCAGTTCTAGTTCAGCTCTAGTTCAGTTCTAGTTCAGTTCTAGTTCAGTTCCAGTTCAGTTCTAGTTCAGTTCTAGTTCAGTTCTAGTTCAGTTCTAGTTCAGTTCTAGTTCAGTTCTAGTTCAGTTCTAGTTCAGTTCTTGTTCAGTTCTAGTTCAGTTCTAGTTCAGTTCTAGTTCAGTTCTAGTTCAGTTCTAGTTCAGTTCTAGTTCAGTCCTAGTTCAGTTCTGGTTCAGTTGTAGTTTAGTTCTGGCTAAACGCTAGTTTAGTTCTAGTTCAGTTCCAGTTCTGTTCCAGTTCAGTTCTAGTTCTTCTCTAGTTCAGATCTGGTCCTGTTTTAGATTACTTCTTGTTCAGTTCTAGTTTAGTTGTTCTGATTTAATTCAATTCAACTCTAGTTTAGTTCTTGTTTCTTTTGCAAGTATATAACATAACATTTAAAACACTTAACACCCCTTTTAATATTAATAAATCCAAAAATATTCTGAACAAATGTATTTCAAATTTTATTGTTAACATATTTTGCTTAATCTTTAACAATAATTTAAATGTTCTTCTAACTTTAATATTTCTTCCACTTCGAACTCATGCATTTTTAAACTTTCTACTTACAACTCAAACTACTTTACTCTCTCCATCCCACTCTCTTTTGTAACATTTAAAAAATCAGCTGTTTATTAAATTCCCAATTCTTTTATTTATTTCTCCCCCCTTCCTATACAACTCATAAATTCCCGCTCTCTTTTAAACGAAAAATTCTTGAAATTCCTAAAATTCCAATCCAAAAAGAGTCTAACAGAAGAAAATAAAACTCAATTATGACGGAGAACAAAACAAAAAAGAAAAAACAATAACTTTTACAGCCTACTCCCCTTTTGTTTCGTAATATAAGAAGAGTTGATAAAAATGTTCATTCCGCTCAAACACAAACACTCAAATACTCAAAAATAATTTTTGTATTACAAGTTTGCTGTTTTTTTGTTGTTTCAACGCTGTAAAATAAATGTAAGAATTTATTTTCAGCTCAAACTCTTCTCATTACGAGAAAGAAAAAAAACACAAAAAACCTCCCTCAAGAGTTATTAATGTAAAATGGAATCAAATGGCGTTATTTACTCATACAAACAAGAATATCCTAGAAGAAGGAATATTTACATGAGAATATTTCCCTTTTTATTAGAGTATATTTTTGCTTTATTTGGGAATGTTGCTGATGATGTGGTGGCTAGCACCACAATCATCCCCTACAATGCGTCTAATGTTGGTGGTGGCGTTATTGTTTTCTCATTGTTGTTGGCATTATTGTTTGATTTGTTGTAATTTCGTGTGTGTTGTTTTTGTCTCGTTTTAGGAAACACTCAGAAAAAAGTACTAAAACAAAAACAGTTTTAATGTTGTTCTCATAGCAAACATACACACTGTGACATAAATCTAATGAATTTTTGGTTTGTGAAGCGTTCGTTGTTTTCGTAGTTTTCGAATTTCGGGGTTTTACTAACGGGTTTTGTGTGTTTGTGTTTAAAAAACTAAAGTGTTTAGAAATAAATTTTGTTTATACGAAAAAATAAAAACAAAATATAAGAAAAATAAAATAATTAAATAAAACCAAAAAAAAAAAAATAAATATAAATTTTCTTTGTTTCCTGCTTTGTTACCTTTCTAATTAAAAAGTCCCTTTACTTAAAATTCCACCCCTGTAATACATATTTGTGTAAACGTTTTTATTTTGGAAAGCAGCTGCCATTTGAAATATTTGAAATCGCCGTTAAATTTTATAACAAACTAACTATAACTACTTACTCTATGAGCATTTTCATTAAACAAAAAATAAATTTCTGAAAAATCATTTGAATTTTTAACTTAAATGTTTGGTGTTACTAAATGTTTGTTTGCTTTTATTATAAATATAAAATACATTTGAAATAAAAGTTTATTTTTATTAAATTTTTTAAGATTAAAAAAATCTTAAACAAATTAATTTATTGCTAAAAGATATAGTGCTTTATTTTTAATTCTGAGTTTTAAAAATTCATCAACATTTTTCTTAAAAGTGAAAATCACGGCACCAAAGTGGCGCCGTTACACAAAAATTTGGATTATCTTGAGGAGTTTAAGGCCTTGGCCGGTAAGTTGGCAATTTAATTAGTATAAAATAACGAAACTTTAGAAAATCTATTTCATAGTCAACAATATTTGTTTAACAAAACATCCATGTATTCAAATTCCCAGAATTTTTTGTAGAAACACCTACAGTTTCAAGAATAGTTAGAAGATTGAACTAGAACTGAACTAGAACAGAACGGAACTAGAACTGAACTAGAATTAAACTAGAACTGAACTAGAACTGAACTTGAACTGAACTAGAACTGAACTAGAACTGAGCTAGAACTGAACTAGAACTGAACTAGAACTGAACTAGAACTGAACTAGAACTAGAACTGAACTAGAACTGAACTAGAACTGAACTAGAACTAAACTGAACTAGAACAGAACTGAACTAGAACTGAACTGAACTAGAACTGAACTAGAACTGAACTAGAACTGAACTAGAACTGAACTAGAACTGAACTAGAACTGAACTAGAACTGAACTAGAACTGAACTAGAACTGAACTAGAACTGAACTAGAACTGAACTAGAACTGAACTAGAACTGAACTAGAACTGAACTAGAACTGAACTAGAACTGAACTAGAACTGAACTAGAACTGAACTAGAACTGAACTAGAACTGAACTAGAACTGAACTAGAACTGAACTAGAACTGAACTAGAACTGAACTAGAACTGAACTAGAACTGAACTAGAACTGAACTAGAACTGAACTAGAACTGAACTAGAACTGAACTAGAACTGAACTAGAACTGTACTAGAACTGAACTAGAACTGAACTAGAACTGAACTAGAACTGAACTAGAACTGAACTAGAACTGAACTAGAACTGAACTAGAACTGAACTAGAACTGAACTTGAACTGAACTAAAACTGAACTAGAACTAAACTTGAACTGAACTAGAACTGAACTAGAACTGAACTAGAACTGATAGACTAGACTATAGACTAGACTATAGACTAGACTATAGACTAGACTATAGACTAGACTATAGACTAGACTATAGACTAGACTATAGACTAGACTATATACTAAACTTTAGGCTGGATTCCCGACCTTTTAAATCCCCTAAAATAAAAATGTTCAGAAATATATTTCTTTAATAAGAAATTTCACAATAAAATGTTTAATAAACACAAGTTTAAAGTACAGCTAATTTGAATTGTTTTGTGTATAAAAACTCTGACGCTTTGTCAGCAAGTGTGTGACAATGATGTATGACTTTATGAGAGAAAATGTGTAAAAGAAAATCGTGAAAAGAAAATATATTAATAAATTTAAAATGCTAAAAATGAATATTACAAATTTATTTTTCATATTCAATGAAAATCAACAAAAAAAAAAAAAACGAAAATATTAAAGAAGTCCCCCACATTGTACATAATATTTCTTAGGAATATTTTATTTTATTGGGATCGCAATTCATTCAACTCACACACAACTTACAACCACTCTACGAATCAAGAAAACCAACCAAAACAACCAGCAGTAAGTTGGTCTAATGAATAAATTATTTTCGTATTTTTAACACTCAACATATTGCACACGTCTGTCTATATTTAGTATTCCCAGTTTGTTGTTGCTTTTATTTTGTTGTTGTTGTTGTACAAAAAGTACTTTTAAACTTTTATATTGTTTTTATCAAATAAACTCCTCATACTCATGCTCTTCTTATGTGTAATTCTTTTATAGTTTTCTTCAAGAATTATGGCCACTATGGTCAGTTACAATATTTTAGTTCATATATATTTTTTGCTATTTTTCGCTTCTAGTTTTTGCTACAAACTTGGGCGCCACAATATTTTTTGCTTTTAATTATGTATGCTAAATTGTTTAACTATTACTACGTACGTATTTGTATGAATCTAGCTGTTAAGTGTTTTTGTTTTTTAGCCAAATTGGTCAAAAAAATTATACATATATTAAAAAATTTATAAATAGAATTGCAAAGTTTAACTAAATTATGTTGGAAATTGTTTATTTGTATGCAAAAGTGAACACAATGTGGGCGCAAAGGCGACGATGGAAAGATGATATCTCGAATGCAATAAAACATGTTTGCAACAAACCTATAGATTATAGTTAAAATTATAGACCTGACTATGCGCTAGACTATAGACTACAGAATGAGCAAGACTAAAGACTTCACCATGGACTAGCTTATATATACAATCTTTAGATAAGACTATTGATTAGACAATAAATTATAGACTAAACTATAGACAATACTATTGATTAGACTTTTGATAAGACTATAGTCTAGACTATAGACCAGACCATAAACTAGGCTATATACTAAATATACTAGACTATATACTAAATACTATAGCCTAGTCAATAGTCCAGTCTATAGTCTAGTCTACGGACTAGTCTATAGTTTAGTCAATAGTATAGTCTATATATATAATCTTTAGATAAGACTACTGATTAGACAACAAACTATAGACTAAGCTATAGACAATACTATTGATTAGACTTTTGATAAGACTATAGTCTAGACTATAGACCAGACCATAAA
Source organism: Lucilia cuprina (assembly GCF_022045245.1). Taxonomy (NCBI): domain Eukaryota; kingdom Metazoa; phylum Arthropoda; class Insecta; order Diptera; family Calliphoridae; genus Lucilia; species Lucilia cuprina. Next base: position 35,022,756 of record NC_060951.1, on the reverse strand, counting down.
CTAGACTATATACAAGTCAGACTACAGACTAGACAGACTATAGACTGGACTATTGACTAGACTATAGACAACACTATATACTAAATACTATAGTCTAGTCAATAGTCTAGTCTATAGTCTAGTCTATAGTCTAGTCTATAGTCTAGTCTATAGTCTAGTCTACAGTCTAGTCTATAGTCTAGTCTATAGTCTAGTCTATAGTCTAGTATAATCTATAGTCTAGTCTATAGTCTATAGTGTAGTCTATAGTCTAGTCTATAGTCCAGTCTATAGTCCAGTCTATAGTCTACTCTATAGTCTAGTATAGACTATAAACTAGAATATATCCTAGACTAAAGACCATACTATCGACTAGACTATAGACGGGACTATAGACAATAGACTAGACAATAGACTAGTCTATAGTCTAGTCTATAGTCTAGTCTATAGTCTAGTCTATAGTCTAGTCTATAGTCTAGTCTATAGTCTAGTCTATAGTCTAGTCTATAGTCTACTCTATAGTCTAGTCTATAGTCTAGTCTATAGTCTACTCTATAGTCAAGTCTATAGTCTAGTCTATAGTGTAGTCTATAATCTAGTCTATAGTCTAGTCTATAGTCTAGTCTACAGTCTAGTCTATAGTCTAGTCTATAGTCTAGTCTACAGTCTAGCCTATAGTCTAGTCTATAGTCTAGTCTACAGTCTAGTCTATAGTCTAATCTATAGACTAGTCTATAGACTAGACTAGTCTAGTCTATTGTCTATAGTCCCGTCTATAGTCTAGTCGATAGTATGGTCTTTAGTCTAGGATATAGTCTAGTTTATAGTCTATACTCTAGTCTATTGTATAATCTATAATCTAGTCTATTGTCTAGTCAACAATCTAGTGTATGGTGTAGTGTATCATCTGCGGACTTGGGTATGTTCTATTCTATGATCTAGTATTCATTCTAGTCTGTGGGGTAATATACAGTCTTTTTACTTGGCCAAAGTCTTGTCTAAAGTGTTGTCTATGTTTTATTCCATGGGCTCATCATAAGTAACCAACTTTATAAAATCCATATTCATTAATAATAAAAAACCCTTTACCATTAATTTAGTTACTTTAAAAATAAAAGTACAAAATAAATTAAAAAAAAAAAACAAAAAAAAAATAAAACTCTAGTTTCTAATTATACCAAATATAAAATTTAATATCGACATCAATTTACGCGCCTTGTAATTTACAAATTACAATCACTTAACAGTAAATGAGACCATACACGAATAAACTCTTTACAAAAGGCCCAAAAAAAAAAACAAAAAACAAAAAAAGGTTATATAGATTGGTTGGGTTGTTGTTTAAATAATTATTTACTTTTTTGTTTGTTTGATTTTTGGCATATAAAAAATTAACAACTAAACAAAGTATTAAAACGCAATGTGGCGAGACATTAATACGCATTTGAATAGCAAGTCCAACCAATAACAACGATTGGTGAATTTACTCGAAAACATTGTATTTTTTTATTGTTTTGGATTCATTAAATATGTAAAACACGTTTTTATGAAATGTTTAGGTTAATAACTTGATAATTATGAATGAAAAATTTATAAACATAAAGAAAAAAAAGCACATTAGGGCTATTCACAGACGAGAAACCATCTCATTGCTTCACCTTCAACAGAGAAGATTTGTGCAAAACTTTATCGCACTATATACTTTAGTCATATCATGTCTTTAACACAGACAAGCTGTCCTTGCTAGGATAAAGTAAGAAATCAGAATAGCACCCAATAATGTAGCATAAAAAAATAAGAAATCCACGTTATATTTATGGATATTTTCTATACATTTCTTTACTCTACTTCTTTAATCTGCAATATGAAAAATAATTTAAAATTCCAAACCCAATTCAGTTCTAATGCTTTTACTATGATCATTTATGTCAAAATGATTTGATTTTTATTTATTGCCATTTTTGTTTGTAATTTATCAAAATCTTATAAAAACTGTCATCAACAGCACCTATTAACAATCACGTAAAGTGCGATCAAAATTACTTTATAAAAAACTAAAGAATATTTTTTAAAGCTGTAAATAAATTTCAATTCAATTTCAGTTCTACTTTAGTTCTAGTTCAATTCAACTTTAGTTCTAGTTCAGCTCTAGTTCAGTTCTAGATGAATTCTAGTTCAGTTTTAGTTCAGTTCTAGTTCAGTTCTAGTTCAGTTCTAGTCCAGTTCTAGTTCAGTTCTAGTTCAGTTCTAGTTCAGTTCTAGTTCAGTTCTAGTTCAGTTCTAGTTCAGTTCTAGTTCAGTTCTAGTTCAGTTCTAGTTCAGTTCTAGTTCAGTTCTAGTTCAGTTCTAGTTCAGTTCTAGTTCAGTTCTAGTTCAGTTCTAGTTCAGTTCTAGTTCAGTTCTAGTTCAGTTCTAGTTCAGTTCTAGTTCAGTTCTAGTTCAGTTCTAGTTCAGTTCTAGTTCAGTTCTAGTTTAGTTCAGTTCTAGTTTAGTTCAGTTCTAGTTTAGTTCAGTTCTAGTTCTAGTTCTAGTTCTAGTTCAGTTCTAGTTCAGTTCTAGTTCAATTCTAGTTCAATTCTAGTTCAGTTCTAGTTCAGTTCTAGTTCAGTTCTAGTTCAGTTCAAGTTTAGTTCTAGTTCAGTTTTAGTTCAGTTCAAGTTCAGTTCTAGTTCAGTTCTAGTTCAGTTCTAGTTCAGTTCTAGTTCAGTTCTAGTTCAGTTCTAGTTCAGTTCTAGTTCAGTTCTAGTTCAGTTCTAGTTCAGTTCTTGTTCAGTTCTAGTTCAGTTCTAGTTCAGTTCTAGTTCAGTTCTAGTTCAGTTCTAGTTCAGTTCTAGTTCAGTCCTAGTTCAGTTCTGGTTCAGTTGTAGTTTAGTTCTGGCTAAACGCTAGTTTAGTTCTAGTTCAGTTCCAGTTCTGTTCCAGTTCAGTTCTAGTTCTTCTCTAGTTCAGATCTGGTCCTGTTTTAGATTACTTCTTGTTCAGTTCTAGTTTAGTTGTTCTGATTTAATTCAATTCAACTCTAGTTTAGTTCTTGTTTCTTTTGCAAGTATATAACATAACATTTAAAACACTTAACACCCCTTTTAATATTAATAAATCCAAAAATATTCTGAACAAATGTATTTCAAATTTTATTGTTAACATATTTTGCTTAATCTTTAACAATAATTTAAATGTTCTTCTAACTTTAATATTTCTTCCACTTCGAACTCATGCATTTTTAAACTTTCTACTTACAACTCAAACTACTTTACTCTCTCCATCCCACTCTCTTTTGTAACATTTAAAAAATCAGCTGTTTATTAAATTCCCAATTCTTTTATTTATTTCTCCCCCCTTCCTATACAACTCATAAATTCCCGCTCTCTTTTAAACGAAAAATTCTTGAAATTCCTAAAATTCCAATCCAAAAAGAGTCTAACAGAAGAAAATAAAACTCAATTATGACGGAGAACAAAACAAAAAAGAAAAAACAATAACTTTTACAGCCTACTCCCCCTTTTGTTTCGTAATATAAGAAGAGTTGATAAAAATGTTCATTCCGCTCAAACACAAACACTCAAATACTCAAAAATAATTTTTGTATTACAAGTTTGCTGTTTTTTTGTTGTTTCAACGCTGTAAAATAAATGTAAGAATTTATTTTCAGCTCAAACTCTTCTCATTACGAGAAAGAAAAAAAACACAAAAAACCTCCCTCAAGAGTTATTAATGTAAAATGGAATCAAATGGCGTTATTTACTCATACAAACAAGAATATCCTAGAAGAAGGAATATTTACATGAGAATATTTCCCTTTTTATTAGAGTATATTTTTGCTTTATTTGGGAATGTTGCTGATGATGTGGTGGCTAGCACCACAATCATCCCCTACAATGCGTCTAATGTTGGTGGTGGCGTTATTGTTTTCTCATTGTTGTTGGCATTATTGTTTGATTTGTTGTAATTTCGTGTGTGTTGTTTTTGTCTCGTTTTAGGAAACACTCAGAAAAAAGTACTAAAACAAAAACAGTTTTAATGTTGTTCTCATAGCAAACATACACACTGTGACATAAATCTAATGAATTTTTGGTTTGTGAAGCGTTCGTTGTTTTCGTAGTTTTCGAATTTCGGGGTTTTACTAACGGGTTTTGTGTGTTTGTGTTTAAAAAACTAAAGTGTTTAGAAATAAATTTTGTTTATACGAAAAAATAAAAACAAAATATAAGAAAAATAAAATAATTAAATAAAACCAAAAAAAAAAAAATAAATATAAATTTTCTTTGTTTCCTGCTTTGTTACCTTTCTAATTAAAAAGTCCCTTTACTTAAAATTCCACCCCTGTAATACATATTTGTGTAAACGTTTTATTTTGGAAAGCAGCTGCCATTTGAAATATTTGAAATCGCCGTTAAATTTTATAACAAACTAACTATAACTACTTACTCTATGAGCATTTTCATTAAACAAAAAATAAATTTCTGAAAAATCATTTGAATTTTTAACTTAAATGTTTGGTGTTACTAAATGTTTGTTTGCTTTTATTATAAATATAAAATACATTTGAAATAAAAGTTTATTTTTATTAAATTTTTTAAGATTAAAAAAATCTTAAACAAATTAATTTATTGCTAAAAGATATAGTGCTTTATTTTTAATTCTGAGTTTTAAAAATTCATCAACATTTTTCTTAAAAGTGAAAATCACGGCACCAAAGTGGCGCCGTTACACAAAAATTTGGATTATCTTGAGGAGTTTAAGGCCTTGGCCGGTAAGTTGGCAATTTAATTAGTATAAAATAACGAAACTTTAGAAAATCTATTTCATAGTCAACAATATTTGTTTAACAAAACATCCATGTATTCAAATTCCCAGAATTTTTTGTAGAAACACCTACAGTTTCAAGAATAGTTAGAAGATTGAACTAGAACTGAACTAGAACAGAACGGAACTAGAACTGAACTAGAATTAAACTAGAACTGAACTAGAACTGAACTTGAACTGAACTAGAACTGAACTAGAACTGAGCTAGAACTGAACTAGAACTGAACTAGAACTGAACTAGAACTGAACTAGAAC
>NC_060951.1:35012806-35017619 GCF_022045245.1 Lucilia cuprina | reverse complement strand
GTCTAGTCTATAGTCTAGTCTATAGTCTAGTCTATAGTCTAGTCTATAGTCTAGTCTATAGTCTAGTCTACAGTCTAGTCTATAGTCTAGTCAATAGTCTAGTTTATACTCTAGTCTATAATCTAGTCTTTAGCCTAGTCTATAGTCTAGTATATAGTTTAGTCTATTGTCTAGTCTATAGTTTAGTCTATAGCCTAGTCTATAGTCTAGTCTTTTGCCTAGTCTTTAGCCTATTCTATAGTTTAGTCTATAGTCTATCCTATAGTAAAGTTTTACGTATAGTTTGCAGTATGGTCTATTCTATAGTCTAGTTTATAGTCAAGTCTATAGATTCGGATTAACTTGCAATTCCTGAAAAATATTTAAATTTTTTATAAATAATTAACTTTTTTAAGGTGAATAAACGTTTTAGAAAATTTTTCAAAATTTCCCAGAAACCTGTTTTTTTATTATTTATAAATAAATATTTTCTTTTTTTAATTAAATTAACACAAACACCTTTTTTGTGTAAAACCAAAAATATTTAATTTTCTCAATCACATATGAGTATTATTCTGTATATAATTTTGCTATTAAAAATTCATAATTTATTTGTTTTGTTTTTATAATTTTTGTTAATGTTTGATATTTTTTTGTTTATAAACATTAATATGATTGCTTCTTCTTCATATTTTTTTCCACGTTTATTAATCGTGTTTATTTTTATTTTAAAATTCAAAAATATAAATAATTTAATTTTAAAACGTAAATTTTTGAAATTCTTTTGTTCTGTCACATCAGCAGTATTTTCTGTCATATGCCAGCCAACACAATAATAACAACAACTCGTTGAATTTTTCTTTAGCACTTTGGGGTTTTTAGGCATTTTACCTGATTTTTTTATTGATTTTACTAACAAATGCTTTTTTCTTGTAATTAATTCCATAAACGTTTTTAATCAATGTGTTTTTGTTAACTGTTTTTATGTGAATTTTTCTTTTCGTTTCTTTATTTTTGTTTAAAATTAAAAAAATGTGTTTGATAAGTTGAGATCTTCTGGATGGAAAGACAGTCAATTAAAAGAATAAAATGTTTGTTGAAAAAGTAATTTCATTTTTAGATCAAATTCTAGTCTAGAATATAGTCTAGTCTGAAGTCTAGTCTATAGTATAGTATAGTCTATAGTGTAGTTTATAGTCTAGTCTATAGTCTAGTCTATAGTCTAGTCTATAGTCTAGTCTATAATCTAGTCTATAATCTAGTCTTTAATCTAGTCTATAGTCCAGTCTATAGTCTAGTCTATAGTGTAGTCTATAGTCTAGTCTAGTCTAGTCTATAGTGTAGTCTATAGTCTAGTCTATAGTCTAGTCTATAGTCTAGTCTGTAGTCTAGTCTATAGTCTAGTCTATAGTCTAGTCTATAGTCTAGTCTAGTCTATAGTCTAGTCTATAGTCTAGTCTATAGTCTAGTCTATAGTCTAGTCTATAGTCTAGTCTATAGTCTAGCCTATAGTCTAGTCTATAGTCTAGTCTATAGTCTAGTCTATAGTATAGTCTATAATCTAGTCTATAGTCTAGTCTATAATCTAGTCTATAGTCTAGTATATAGTCTAGTCTATAGTCTGGTCTATAGTCTAGTCTATAGTCTAGTCTATAGTCTAGTCTACAGTCTAGTCTATAGTCTAGACTATAGCCTAGTCTATAGTCTAGTATATAGTCTAGTCTATAGTCTGGTCTATAGTCTAGTTTATAGTCTAGTCTACAGTCTAGTCTATAGTCTAGTCTATAGTCTAGTCTATAGTCTAGTCTATAGTATAGTCTATAGTCTAGTCTATAGTCTAGCCTAAAGTTAGGTCTATATTATAGCCTATGGTCAATTGTAAAGCCTACAGTCTAGTATATAGTTTAGTCTATAGTCGAATCTAGAGTCTAGTTTGCAGTCTGTAGTCTAGTCCATATTCGACTCTATAATCTAGTCTATAGTATACAGTCAAGACTGAAGTCTTGTCTGAATTCTAGTTTGTAGTCTAGACTGTAGTCTAGTCTGTAGTCAAGTCGATAGTTTAGTCTATAGTCTAGTCTATAGCCTAGTCTACAGTTTAAACTGGGCCTTTTTTTGTTAGTGTATTTCAATCCATGATTTGGACTGCCGTCCATTCTATGGTCTTGAATTTTTTCCCTAAAACTTCAGCAGCCAACACTACGCCATAAAAGAAATCATAACAATTTTTCATCAACCCACACACACAAAAAACTGTAACGAATCGTTAATAGACCCTCTTTTGCATTATAATATATTTTATCTGCACGAAAAGCGTCTGTCCTTCTTTCTTCAGATTCACTAGATGACAACTTTTGAACGATTTTGAAATGCAACAATTTGTTTCTGGTATTTATTGTGGACATTTTTAGTGATAAATGTTTTGTAATCTCAGTATTTTAAAATGTGTTATAAAACTGGAGAAAAATGTAATAAAACCAAAACCATTATTTTCTGCAAAAAAAATTGTTGTATGTGGTTGAAATTAGTTGCAATTTGATCGCAGTTATTTTTGCTCTGTTTTTTGTTTTTTTGTGCTAAAGCTCATAAAACATTTTGAATGCACAAAATTGTTGTTGTTTTTTTTTTAATTTAGGGCTTACATTTTACTATATCAAAGTAGGTGTTTGTAGGTTATTTGTGCATCATGCTCAATGTTGTGTCAAAAAAACACTCTTTTTCTATATTTACATTTGTCACGCTAGTATGAAAATATTAACAACAAAAATACCGCAAAAGTTTTTATATGATGATTTTGGTTTGTTGTAGATTTGTTTTTGGGGCTTAATGGCACGAAAATTTTGTTTATATTGCAGAGATCTGCAAGTTGTTTTCAAAAAATACAGGGTGTTATAAAAATTTCATGAATTAGATAATTTCAAGTTTTTATCAGTCTTAACTTGATAAGTGATGGAGAATGGTTTGAAATTGAGTGTTTAAATAAACTTCTATTTTTGGAACACCCTTTATTTGTTAGTATTTTTTGACATAAATATTAAACATTGTTGGTTGTTTGGCGTTGAATGATGCTGACTGCAGTCCCTGTCACTTGTAATTGCTTATTTGTTTATGAGGTTTTCAAAAAGTGTCATCAACACTAAGAGTAACAACACTAAGCGTAAGGGTGTTCACTTATTAAGGAAAAATACATATATAAAATCTTCGAAATTTATTTACGTTTTTTAGACTAATTCATGTCTCATTTGCTATAAGTTATCATGAATCGTCTGATCAACTTTAGGTTGTTTTGTTGTTGACTGTATTGTCTTGACTATAGTATTAACTATAGCGTTAACTATAGATTAATCTAATCTGTAGTCTTAACTACGGTTCAGTCAGTAGTTTAGCTAAAGTTTTACCTGTAATCTAACTAAATTCGGATCTATAGTTTTGACTATAGTCTAATGTATTGTCTTAACTATAGACTAATCTGTAGTCTTAACTTAATCTGAAGTCTTAACTTTAATCTCTAGTCTTGACTATAGTATAATCTTTAGTTTTGTATTAAGTCCATTCTATAGTCTTGGAAATGTTCCAGTCTAAAGTCCTAACTATGATCTAATATTCTTTAGTCTGACTATAGTCCAGTCTTTACAATAGTCTTAACCAATCTTTGAGTTTTTAAAATTTTAAAATTTTGTCGAATTTTATTAAAATTTCCCTTTAATTTTCTTGTTTTTCTTTTCCAGACGGTATAGTTGGCCCTGGCACTATAACCTCACCGTGGACGCCAGTGAGTGCCGGACATCCGAGTTCGCTCGGACCGGCTGACTCAAATGGCAGTATGGTAGATAGTAAAAATTTAGATGTCGGCGATATGAGTGATGTAAGTATAATGAATAAATTTATAAACATTTTCACCAGGTTTCTTTAAAAACAAATTAAATTTCATTTAGTTTTCTATCAAAACTTAACGGACCAAGCTTTTTGCATACGAAATCATTTCATATTTCTTTCATTACAAAATTAACCCATTTACTCGTTATCGAAAAAGTTTTTATGCATAAGTTTAGTTTTGTCTGTTTAAACGTAAACATTTGATTATTTAATTTAACAAAATTTTAAAAATTTTCCTATTAAACTAATTTATTTTATAATATTTAAAGTTATATACAGGATTTCCAAACCTGTTCTTTACTCTTATTACATATTCCATATTTTCTTTACATCTGTTAATATTTCCTGATATTTTTAAGCAAAAAACATACATTTTCCTATATCATTCCCACAGTAATCACTTTGGCAAAAAAACAACCTACAAACATAAATCATTTCAATCTTTATTAAGAAATGAAATGTAAAAAAAATACTTGTGTTATATATGTAACACACATTTTCAATAAGTGTCATAAATTTATGGTTATAGTATGGAGTGCAGGGTTGGAAAACTATTTAGGTTATATTAAATAATATTAGCAGTTAATCATTTCATCATTTGCAAAGTGCTGTACGCATTTTTTGGTTAAAATTTGCAAATTCTTGTCAAACAGAACTGTTATACTCTCAATATATTCCACAGAATTAACTGTTATACAAAAATAGCTTATATACAGAAAACTGTTATACTCAATACTGCATTCTGTTTCTTTAAATATCTTTAATAAGGAAAGATAGACTGACAGACAGACAGACAGACAGACAGACAGACAGACAGACAGACAGATAGATAGATAGATAGATAGATAGATAGAGATAGATAGATAGAGATAGATAGATAGATAGATAGATAGATAGATAGATAGATAGATAGATAGATAGATAGATAGATAGATAGATAGATAGATAGATAGATAGA
>NC_060951.1:34946792-35012706 GCF_022045245.1 Lucilia cuprina | reverse complement strand
TTGTATATAATATTGAACACAGAAACATAAATTTTTTTATTAAATGATGATCTATTAGAGGTATTTTATGGTACTTTAGTAAACAAAATTTTGAATGAATTTAATTTATGCTAGTAACAACAAAAGTCATAAATCAAAAAAATGATTTCATACAGAGACTTTGAACGGAAGACAGTTTGAGTTTTTTTTTTTTTCTTAATTTTGATTTTTATATGAATGAAGAAACCCACGTAATATATGTCATCCTTTTTGTTGCCCTCAATCTTATTCCTATCATGTGGCGTTGAGTTGTGTTCACTTGATTTTATTTTATTTTTTTTTTGCCATTGCGTGCCTTTGATTGCATCTTTGGTTTAAAACCGAGAATGTCTTTCTTTCTCCAGCCAGCTCATTAAATTGTGCGTTTGAAAAAGAAACAGACAGACAGACAGACAGACAGACAGACAAAAAAATCTAAAACAAGATTATTATCTTGTGCATCTACTGCAGCACTCTGGTTTGTCTCTGTCGGCTGTTGTGTGTGTGTGACAAACTGCACAGATGCATTTATTGGAAAAGATTATGCAGATGTCTGTCTAAACGTCTGCCCGGTCTCATCTTTTGATTTTATATTTTTTGTAATCATGTCGGTAAACACATCATCAATATACCTGTTGTAAATTTTTGTTTTATCGATGTTTTCTTTTCATTTCGAAATTTCCATTTTATTTTTGTAAATTATTGTGTGTGGACAGGTCTTGGGTTTTTAAAAATTTCTTTTTGATTTAAATGATAATATTGAGGTCTTATTACATCATACTTATGTCATTAGTGATTTTGTTTTTAATTCATATTGATGTCTGTATTTGAAAAACGTTTAAAAAGTGATTTAAGTTAATTAAGATTTTTTAAAAATTGTTTTTTTTAATTAAAATTTTATTCTTTATAAATCATTTTTTAAAGTTTTTCCTACAAAAGTAAACAGTTGTTCTTATTTAAGTTTAAATTAGTATAAAATTTTTTAAACTAAAAATTAAAGCTTAATTGAGGGTATCATAAGCCATAGGGGCTCCAACAGAATTATTTTCATTATTTATAAGTTTTCTAGTAAAAACTCTTTAAAATTGCTTTTAAAAAAGGTTTTTCTTAAAACAAGATAGATAAGAACAGTAAATCATATATATGAGTGTAAGGGGTTCAAAAGCCCCGGGGGTACATTCATTAATTTTAAATTTTTTACCAATCAGAATTTCAAATTAAAAAGTGCCGCAGTAAAAACTAGAAAAAGTAAAACTTTGAAAGCTTTTTATAAACAAAAAAACAGAATATCTACTACTAATAAAAAAGGGGATTCAGAATCCCCTGGGGTATATATTTATTATTCTAAAGATATTTCCAAAATCTTTATGTTTTATTATTTTCTTAATTTTAAAGTTACACTACAAAAACTCGATTAAGCAGAACAATGAAAGGTTTTAATAAGGAAATGAAGTGATCTGAAAATCAACAACTTGAGTAAAGGGGCTTAATAAGCCACTGAATTCTATTAATCATTCTTCCAAAAGGTTAACACTTTATCAAACTAATACAGACAAATTAATGACGAAGTGCTTAACATGAACACCTGCCATGATTGTCCTATTTCATGGTGGTTTTTTCAACGACTCACCACCGCTTTATTCTGGTATTGCACCAGGCACCACTTTGCTGAAGTACTCGAGCTATCTAATCTCTGACCATAGCTGCCCCGTTGCTTAACTTCCGAGATGTAAAAACACCATTTCCGTTTTTTTGGCAACAGAATTCATCAAAAAAGCCGAAGACTTTGTTCTTACTTACACCTCTGGCCACCTCTTTATTCACCGGGATTGCAATAACACCAAGGTGGAGGCTTTACCAAGGTAACATGCCCCCGGGGGATCTAATACAGGCAATTGTAATTTCAAACAGATGTTGTTATAACATCTAATACAAAACATTTATCAATTGCTCATCTTTAGAGGCCAAGCACGATTCAAACCAACTTCGGATACCTCGGATAACTTCAAACGGTACGGTCCAGATTCATTGTTATGTTCCTTGGATGCCTAGGATATATCAAGCCTACTTTAAATACCCTGTTCTCAAGTAATGCCTATGTCGGGAAGAGCATTCTGCCTCATTTGATCTTATCAAATACAGAGTATTATGTTAACACCATGAATATTTAGCTTTAGTGTCGATTCGTCCAATTTGGCGAATGTAATGGATACATTTGTCATCATAAGTAAAGGCTCGATGCAAAAATATTTCTTTCTCGGAAACACGTAGTCGTTTTCCAAGGTCTCTGGGCCTCAACCCGTTTGATACGCAAATTTCCAAATTGCAAACAAACGTTTGAAAATTGTTGCTAGAGTTACTCCCAATGACTTTGCAAACTCTGGTTGAGTTCTACAACAATCTAACAATATCTTCTTAGTCATTACTATGCTCCTTCTTAGTAATGCAGACGGTATGTATTAGTCATTGTTGAGTGAGTAAAAATCATTATAATGCTTTTGATGGTGACCTCTTCTACATTTCAAACGCACGAATATTCGAACCGATGATACACAATCAACATAAGCTTCGCTTAGCAATCGGTGGGCTTCAGGGAAACTTTTTCAAATTAAAGAAGTTAAGCAACTTCCCCGATTCAAAAAATTCAATGCTCATTAAATTTCATATAATTTTCCTATAAATTTATTTCATTTAAATTAAATTTTTGTATTTCCTAAATTTAATACAATATTGCAACAAAAAAAATCATCACTGTCTATAAGCAGGAACCTTTTTAAATGCACTTGATTTTAAATTATACCAAAGAAGAATAGTAGAAAATAGAAAAAACTTAGAGAAGAAAAAAAAACAAAACTCCAATACAATAGAAAACTAAAGAATGTGCAAATGTTTAACATTAGTTTATAACATGCACCCAATAATACGCTTAAGGACATTTCTAGAATCCTGTTCTTTTCTCTCATTTATCTTTTATCATGTTTTTTAAAGTTTCCCTGACCCAACTCGACTACTTCAACATAATATTCACAAAACACATCTTTTAGTTTTATGAAATAAATTTATTTTGTTGTTATTTAGCATTTAACTTCAGTAAAATAGTTTGTCACAAAACATTTCACAATTCATCATCATCATCAGTAACAGCAACATATTCAAAACATGACAACAGCTTTAGTCCTTCCATCAACATCGTCATCATCATCATCATCATCAGCAGCAGCAACAACATCAACTCTTCTCTGCAGTTATAAATTTTAGAAAAGAAAAAATATTCACAACAGCATTATTAAAAAAGGACATGAACTTTCTCTCTCTGTCTTCACAACACATTAGATCCTTCAGACATAATCGTTGCTGAGTTTTTTATATATTTTTTTTTTGCTTCACAAGACAGAAATGACACTTAGTGGAAGAAAAAAGGGGGAAACAAGAAAACTGAATAAATACAGTCAAAGTTAAATAGTAGAGTTTTATAATAGAAAATCATTTTAGAGAAATAAGAAAGGAGGCTTGTTCTTAAAGTTTGTTAAATGCAAAAGATATGTTGCTATTTTACGGAATAGCAACAGGTCGTAAATAGCTAGTATTTCTTTGGGAGATTTTCTATTTTAGAAAACAGCAACGTCTTAACCAACTCCACCGACAATTCAACCATCCCTCCATTCTTCCTTCCGACATCTCAACAGATAAAACTCAGGATCCCTCTCATTCATTAGCAGATAGATAAGATAGATAGATAGATAGATAGATAGATAGATAGATAGATAGATAGATAGATAGATAGATAGATAGATAGATAGATAGATAGATAGATAGATAGATAGATAGATAGATAGATAGATAGATAGATAGATAGATAGATAGATAGATAGATAGATAGATAGATAGATAGATAGATAGATAGATAGATAGATAGATAGATAGATATGTACATAGATGTATTAGTTAGTTATACATGCTGCTTAAAAAGAACTGTTATACGAAATCATTTTACAAACAACTGTTATACCAAGAAAATTTACTTGAAAAAGATAATATTTTCCATGGAAAAACTGTTATACAATTATGTTGTGAATCATATGGGTCAAGGTGACCATTTCTAATTAAAAATCTATTTATTGTATAACTGTTATACAATAAATTCGATAGCATATACATATAGAGCTCACGGCAATTTTGAATATAAAATAGCATTAACTTTTCCATCCCCGATGGAAAACGTATCATATGTTATACAACAACAAAAATTTATTTAATAAAGTGTCATACGTATAACACTTTCTCTTCCTATCTCTCAACTTCTGCAAGTGCAATGATACTACACTCTCATACAAATTAAAATCCTCAAAAAAACACACACACATACTCATTTGAAATTTTCTTACATCATTGTCATCAGTGTCAATGGATTGCTATAGTTGGATAAATGATTATACATATGTACATATGTATGTTTGTGTGTACATGTGAATAGCTATGTGTTTGAACACTTGCTAGAGTATAAGTGTAACACTTGACTGCAATTACAAGTGATTTTTAATTGTCAAGAGTGTCACATAATAATAATAAAGTACTTTAAAAAGCCCGTAACAACTAAAAGTCAGATACGAGGTTGAAATGAAAAGTTTTCCAAGTTAATAAACTATTAAGGGGAGAGAGTTTGAGAGAGTAAGCCATAAACTTAAACAAGTACAGAACGATCAACAACATACGATCACAAAAGCATCAATTGAAGTTTTGTAAAACTTGATACCATTTGTATTCTATTGTAATATATTTCTTGAACTGTCCTCATTTAATAATCTTATATATGACACGTCTTCATTATAAGGGTATATGTTTTTAGCAGACTTTAGCAAATAAATAGGACAATTCATAAAGTTTTTAAGGAAGGATCATAATCACATTTTACTACTTGAATTATTGCTGCTGCTTCTTTAGCTCTGCTACAAAATGTTAAGCACTACATTCTAACATTTAAACCTAAAAATGTCTCACATTACATGACACTTGAACTTCCTTCCCCTCCTAAATACTTATTAGTTAGTTAGTGAGTGAGTTTAAAGTGTGTGTGTATGTGTGTATTAATATTTATGTGTTTTATTTTTTGAAGTATCAATAAGTATAATTTTTTTTCTCGTTTTTAAATGTAATTTAAGTGTCACACCTAAATTTATATGACTATATACATATAGTTATACATATAGTTATGTCAAGTACCTTGACTACTGTTGTATTTAGAACCTAATCCTCACTTTTCTATTACATATATTTTAGTTGGGTTTATTATTTAAAAACCATATGAGTATGTTTGGACATAATAAATCATTGTGTTATATGACTCCTGTTTAGTTGTCAGAATTTTTGTAGTTTGTTTTTAGTTCTGTTTTTTTGTGGTTAAATATATTTGTTAAATTAATGGCAAATAACATATGAAATGTATGAAAGTTTCAAACAGGATGTAATTTTTTAAATTTACACGCACACAACTCTAAATGAAGCAAACATTTGAAAAAATATTACAGATGTTTAAGTGTTTTTTTTATTTAAATAAATCATTTAGAGAGAATTCACGATCAATATAATGTTTTAAGAAAATTACCGATTTTTTCTATATTTTGATATTCACGATCAGTTTTTTTATTCTTTAGTGAAAGCTTGCGATCAAGTTTCTTCTTAAGAGAAAATTTTTCATAAATTTTTTAGAAAAAAACTGACGATCAGTCTTTTTTGTGAGAAAATATTTGATAAAGTTTTTTATTTAAAAAAAATTTAAAGAAATGTTTTCCTTCAGAGAAAATTTATGATCTCTTATTAAACCATTTTCTACAAAAAAAAAAAAAAAAATCACCAAAACCTTTCTACTTTTTGTAAATTTACAAGAAATTCTGTTGATTATAGAAAATTTAAGATAATTCTTTTACTTTAGAGAAAACAAAGATCAGTTTTATTATTAAGAGAAAACAACCGATCAAAATTCTTGAATATTTATTTCTTTAAATATATGTTTTGATAAATATTTTGCTTTGGAGATAATATGTGATAACTTTAAGAAGATTTACGATCTCCTTTTTAAAGAAAATTTACAGTCATTTTTGAACGATCAATTTTCTACTCTTATGACATATTTTTCCTCATATTTAACAAAAAACAAACATTTTTTTTTGATTAAAGATAATTTACGATATTTTTTAGTTTAGAGATTATCAAGATCAATTAAAGACATTTTTGCATAAATATTTTTCCTTAGCGATAATGATTGATAAATTTCATTTCTTTTTAGAGATCACGATCAGTTTTCTTCTATAGGGAAAATGTCTGATAATTTTTAAATGATCTATATTCTCACGATCAAAATTCTTAAATATTTTATTCTTTAAAGACATTTTCCCATAAATATTTTGCTTTAGAGATAATAATTAATAAATTTAATTACTTTTTAGAGATCATGATCAGTTTTCTTCTTTAGAGAAAATATATGATAATTTTTTAACTATCAATTTTCTCATTCAGAAATTTTGTTTTATTTTTTGGATTAAAGAAAAGTTACGATAACTATCTACTGTAGGGAATATCACGATCAGTTCATGATCAAAATTTATTAATATATTTTTCTTTAAAAATATTTTTGTCTAGAGAAAATTTTTGATAAATTTTATTAAAAAAAAAATGTGAAAATTTAAAAAAAAATTCTTGGGCCGATCCTCGGTAAATGTGGGAAAAGGATATATTTTTAAATAACAGTTAGTTTTGTTGAGTTTCATTGCGATACAAATGATTACAAGTCAATTTTAGACGTTTAAGACATTTTTTGAAGGGGGGTTTGTATGGGGGCTAGGGTCAAATATAGGCCGATCCTTACGAAAATCTGCAGAGTCATTTATACTTATATAAAACTTATTTGTGCCAATTTTTAGAGAGATAGTAGAATATTTGACGTAATTATGGCATAAAAAGTTCAAATCGGGAGGGACGATTGTATGGGGGCTTGGTAAAATAATGGACCGATTTCAACCATTTTCAATAGGCTTCGTCATGCTTGGTCCAAATTTCATCAAATTATCTTGAAAATTGCGGCCTGTACCTTGCGCACAAGGTTTACATGGACAGCCAGCCAGCCGGACAGACGGACGGACATGTCTTAATCGACTCAAAAAATGATTCTGAATCGATCGGTGTACTTAAAGGTGGGTATTGAACCAATATTTTTGTATGTTACAAACTTCAGCACAAACGTATAATACCCTCCCCACTATAGTGGTGTAGGGTATAATAAGAAATTTGTTTCCATTAGGAGAAACAACGATCAATTCTATTGCTCACAACGCAATTGACGATCAAAATTAAGGATTAAGTTTTCGTCTTTAAACACATTTTTCAATAAATGTTTTGGAAAATTTTGGAATTTTTTTTTCTTAAAGAATATTTACGATCAGTTTTCTTTTTAAAAATATTTTTTTTTCAGAACATTATTAGGAATATTAAGATATTATTTTAAAAATTTGCTTCTTTCTTAAAGAAAATTCACGATCAATTGTCTTCTGTAGAGAAAATCTTTGATAAATCTTCTTCTTGAGCAATCATTTTGGATCCTTAAAGAAAGTTTTCAAGAAAATCTCTTCTATAAAGAAACTTCTCTAGAGAAAAATAATATTCACGATAAATTTTCTGATAAATTTAAAGTTTCAGCAAAAAAAAATTTTGATTTTCCAGAAAACTTTTTAATTAAATCTCTTCTATAAGAAATATCTTTCAAAATAAGTATTCTTTTCTAGAGAAAATGTTCGCTAAAGATTCTTCTTTAGCAATTGATTCTTAAAGAAAGTTTTTCAATAAAATTTCTTTGATAAAGAACATTCTTGATAAATTTCCTTATCCAGAGAAGAAACAAATTCACGATCAGTTTTCCTCTTTAGTCAGGAAATTTTGTATAATTTTGGATCCTTATAGAAAAATTTTAAGAAAATCTCTTCTATAAAGAAGTTTATTTAGAAAATTAGGAAATTATTTAAAAAATTGTCTTTCTTAAAGAAAATTGATGATCAGTTTGCTTCGATAGAGAACATTTTTGCTAAATATTACTGTTGAGCAATAGTTTTTGATCCTCAAAGAGAGATTTTATTAAAATCACTTTTTTAAAGAACATTTTCGAATATGTTTCTTCTTTATAGGAAAATTTGCTATTTTCGATCAATTTTTTTTTTTAAATTTTGTTTCTTCTAAGTAAAAATTGTTTAATTTTTCTTTTTTTTAATTTATTAATTTTTTTTCCATTTCTTTTCCAGGATGAAAAAGATCTATCAAATGCCGATGCCGAAGGTGTTTGGAGTCCAGATATTGAACAAAGTTTTCAAGAAGCCCTCTCAATATATCCACCATGTGGACGTAGAAAAATTATACTCTCCGATGAGGGTAAAATGTATGGTAAGTCAATGATAGAAATAATTTACTCTCTTTAACTAGAGCAACAAATATTGAGAATAAAATTTGACAGATTTTTTTTGTTTTACGATAAGATAAATAGTTAATTAAGGTTAAGAAGAGACAAGCTACCATATGATTTTTTTTTGCCTTTTTTCTGAATTACCAATATAATCTATATATATAAAAGAGTAGCGTTACTGACTGACTGATTCATCATCGCACAGCCAAAACGGCTGAGTCTAGAATCATGAAATTTTGACAGTAGATGTGTTTTTGGTTATGTAGATCCACTAAGTAGGGATTTTTGGAAATTTGTACATTTATGGGTAAAAAGGGGAAAAAACGGTTAAAACAGGTTTTCTTAATTATCTTACACAATATTGATGATACAAGAAAAAATTTAAATGCAGCTGTATCTACTCTTAAAATGAGAAGATGGGTGTCAGGCACTTTTTTGAAATTCGTACTTTTAAGGGGTAAAAATGTGTAACAAAGGTGATTTTGGTACCTTTTGTGGCCCTTTATAACTTTTGAAATAACTAACATAATCAAATTTTTATAAATATTTTGGATACATCTCCAAAAATTATGAGACACATGTTTCGTACTTTTTTAAAATTCGGTCCTTTTTGGGTGTAAAAGGGGGAAAACTGTATTTATGGTACTTTTTTAGCACATTAAGAAAACTTTTTCTGTTTATTGAATTATTCCTATTAAATTACGGACTAACTCTGTAATATTTATTGTAATAAAATTTTTGCTATTTGACTGGGGAAAAAAGTACCAAAAATGGGAAAAAACTGGAAATTTAATTTTATTCAAACTAATTGAGTCAATTCTTATAAAATATGAAAAAAGTAGTTTATATACTCACATAAAATAAGCTGTTGGTATATTCATTATTTTTATTATCATTATTTTGGGAAACATTGTACTCTTTTTATTAGTACTTTCCACTTAGGTAATATTTATTTCACTTTTGGTACTTTTTCTTCCATCAAATGATACTCTATGTATGTTTTTTAATATGAACTTAAAACACATGATTATTAAACATACACGGTCCCCATTGAATAAGATTCTTTAAGAGACAAATTTTTGTAATTTTTTTCATAGATTGTACTTTTTTAATTTTCTAAAATATTCAATCTAGGAACTTTAATTTTAACATACATGGTCTTGACTGAATAATATTCTGTAAGTGGGAACCACTTTTCTATTCTTTTCTATTCTTCAAATGGTACCTTTTAGATTCTTTATAATGGTTAACCGGTACACACGGTCGTTATTGTTGACTTTATTTTTTGTTTCGATTTTTGTATTTTCCTTTTTTTCCGATGTTACTTTTTGGTTTGGTTTTTTGGTACTTTTTCATTCATTAAATAATATTTTTTTGAATTGTATATAATATTGAACACAGAAACATAAATTTTTTTATTAAATGATGATCTATTAGAGGTATTTTATGGTACTTTAGTAAACAAAATTTTGAATGAATTTAATTTATGCTAGTAACAACAAAAGTCATAAATCAAAAAAATGATTTCATACAGAGACTTTGAACGGAAGACAGTTTGAGTTTTTTTTTTTTTCTTAATTTTGATTTTTATATGAATGAAGAAACCCACGTAATATATGTCATCCTTTTTGTTGCCCTCAATCTTATTCCTATCATGTGGCGTTGAGTTGTGTTCACTTGATTTTATTTTATTTTTTTTTTGCCATTGCGTGCCTTTGATTGCATCTTTGGTTTAAAACCGAGAATGTCTTTCTTTCTCCAGCCAGCTCATTAAATTGTGCGTTTGAAAAAGAAACAGACAGACAGACAGACAGACAGACAGACAAAAAAATCTAAAACAAGATTATTATCTTGTGCATCTACTGCAGCACTCTGGTTTGTCTCTGTCGGCTGTTGTGTGTGTGTGACAAACTGCACAGATGCATTTATTGGAAAAGATTATGCAGATGTCTGTCTAAACGTCTGCCCGGTCTCATCTTTTGATTTTATATTTTTTGTAATCATGTCGGTAAACACATCATCAATATACCTGTTGTAAATTTTTGTTTTATCGATGTTTTCTTTTCATTTCGAAATTTCCATTTTATTTTTGTAAATTATTGTGTGTGGACAGGTCTTGGGTTTTTAAAAATTTCTTTTTGATTTAAATGATAATATTGAGGTCTTATTACATCATACTTATGTCATTAGTGATTTTGTTTTTAATTCATATTGATGTCTGTATTTGAAAAACGTTTAAAAAGTGATTTAAGTTAATTAAGATTTTTTAAAAATTGTTTTTTTTAATTAAAATTTTATTCTTTATAAATCATTTTTTAAAGTTTTTCCTACAAAAGTAAACAGTTGTTCTTATTTAAGTTTAAATTAGTATAAAATTTTTTTAAACTAAAAATTAAAGCTTAATTGAGGGTATCATAAGCCATAGGGGCTCCAACAGAATTATTTTCATTATTTATAAGTTTTCTAGTAAAAACTCTTTAAAATTGCTTTTAAAAAAGGTTTTTTTTAAAACAAGATAGATAAGAACAGTAAATCATATATATGAGTGTAAGGGGTTCAAAAGCCCCGGGGGTACATTCATTAATTTTAAATTTTTTACCAATCAGAATTTCAAATTAAAAAGTGCCGCAGTAAAAACTAGAAAAAGTAAAACTTTGAAAGCTTTTTATAAACAAAAAAACAGAATATCTACTACTAATAAAAAGGGGATTCAGAATCCCCTGGGGTATATATTTATTATTCTAAAGATATTTCCAAAATCTTTATGTTTTATTATTTTCTTAATTTTAAAGTTACACTACAAAAACTCGATTAAGCAGAACAATGAAAGGTTTTAATAAGGAAATGAAGTGATCTGAAAATCAACAACTTGAGTAAAGGGGCTTAATAAGCCACTGAATTCTATTAATCATTCTTCCAAAAGGTTAACACTTTATCAAACTAATACAGACAAATTAATGACGAAGTGCTTAACATGAACACCTGCCATGATTGTCCTATTTCATGGTGGTTTTTTCAACGACTCACCACCGCTTTATTCTGGTATTGCACCAGGCACCACTTTGCTGAAGTACTCGAGCTATCTAATCTCTGACCATAGCTGCCCCGTTGCTTAACTTCCGAGATGTAAAAACACCATTTCCGTTTTTTTGGCAACAGAATTCATCAAAAAAGCCGAAGACTTTGTTCTTACTTACACCTCTGGCCACCTCTTTATTCACCGGGATTGCAATAACACCAAGGTGGAGGCTTTACCAAGGTAACATGCCCCGGGGGATCTAATACAGGCAATTGTAATTTCAAACAGATGTTGTTATAACATCTAATACAAAACATTTATCAATTGCTCATCTTTAGAGGCCAAGCACGATTCAAACCAACTTCGGATACCTCGGATAACTTCAAACGGTACGGTCCAGATTCATTGTTATGTTCCTTGGATGCCTAGGATATATCAAGCCTACTTTAAATACCCTGTTCTCAAGTAATGCCTATGTCGGGAAGAGCATTCTGCCTCATTTGATCTTATCAAATACAGAGTATTATGTTAACACCATGAATATTTAGCTTTAGTGTCGATTCGTCCAATTTGGCGAATGTAATGGATACATTTGTCATCATAAGTAAAGGCTCGATGCAAAAATATTTCTTTCTCGGAAACACGTAGTCGTTTTCCAAGGTCTCTGGGCCTCAACCCGTTTGATACGCAAATTTCCAAATTGCAAACAAACGTTTGAAAATTGTTGCTAGAGTTACTCCCAATGACTTTGCAAACTCTGGTTGAGTTCTACAACAATCTAACAATATCTTCTTAGTCATTACTATGCTCCTTCTTAGTAATGCAGACGGTATGTATTAGTCATTGTTGAGTGAGTAAAAATCATTATAATGCTTTTGATGGTGACCTCTTCTACATTTCAAACGCACGAATATTCGAACCGATGATACACAATCAACATAAGCTTCGCTTAGCAATCGGTGGGCTTCAGGGAAACTTTTTCAAATTAAAGAAGTTAAGCAACTTCCCCGATTCAAAAAATTCAATGCTCATTAAATTTCATATAATTTTCCTATAAATTTATTTCATTTAAATTAAATTTTTGTATTTCCTAAATTTAATACAATATTTGCAACAAAAAAATCATCACTGTCTATAAGCAGGAACCTTTTTAAATGCACTTGATTTTAAATTATACCAAAGAAGAATAGTAGAAAATAGAAAAAACTTAGAGAAGAAAAAAAAACAAAACTCCAATACAATAGAAAACTAAAGAATGTGCAAATGTTTAACATTAGTTTATAACATGCACCCAATAATACGCTTAAGGACATTTCTAGAATCCTGTTCTTTTCTCTCATTTATCTTTTATCATGTTTTTTAAAGTTTCCCTGACCCAACTCGACTACTTCAACATAATATTCACAAAACACATCTTTTAGTTTTATGAAAATAAATTTATTTTGTTGTTATTTAGCATTTAACTTCAGTAAAATAGTTTGTCACAAAACATTTCACAATTCATCATCATCATCAGTAACAGCAACATATTCAAAACATGACAACAGCTTTAGTCCTTCCATCAACATCGTCATCATCATCATCATCATCAGCAGCAGCAACAACATCAACTCTTCTCTGCAGTTATAAATTTTAGAAAAGAAAAAATATTCACAACAGCATTATTAAAAAAGGACATGAACTTTCTCTCTCTGTCTTCACAACACATTAGATCCTTCAGACATAATCGTTGCTGAGTTTTTTATATATTTTTTTTTTGCTTCACAAGACAGAAATGACACTTAGTGGAAGAAAAAAGGGGGAAACAAGAAAACTGAATAAATACAGTCAAAGTTAAATAGTAGAGTTTTATAATAGAAAATCATTTTAGAGAAATAAGAAAGGAGGCTTGTTCTTAAAGTTTGTTAAATGCAAAAGATATGTTGCTATTTTACGGAATAGCAACAGGTCGTAAATAGCTAGTATTTCTTTGGGAGATTTTCTATTTTAGAAAACAGCAACGTCTTAACCAACTCCACCGACAATTCAACCATCCCTCCATTCTTCCTTCCGACATCTCAACAGATAAAACTCAGGATCCCTCTCATTCATTAGCAGATAGATAAGATAGATAGATAGATAGATAGATAGATAGATAGATAGATAGATAGATAGATAGATAGATAGATAGATAGATAGATAGATAGATAGATAGATAGATAGATAAATAGATAGATAGATAGATAGATAGATGGATAGATAGATAGATAGATAGATAGATAGATAGATAGATAGATAGATAGATAGATAGATAGATAGATAGATAGATAGATAGATAGATAGATAGATAGATAGATAGATAGATAGATAGATAGATAGATAGATAGATAGATAGATAGATAGATAGATAGATAGATAGATAGATAGATAGATAGATAGATAGATAGATAGATAGATAGATAGATAGATAGATAGATAGGTAGATAGATAGATAGATAGATAGATAGATAGATAGATAGATAGATAGATAGATAGATAGATAGATAGATAGATAGATAGATAGATAGATAGATAGATAGATAGATAGATAGATAAATAGATAGATAGATAGATAGATAGATAGATAGATAGATAGATAGATAGATAGATAGATAGATAGATAGATAGATAGATAGATAGAGAGATAGGTAGAGAGATAGATAAATAGATAGATAGATATATTTACTTAGTTAGTTACTAATTCAGTTATTTAGTTACTAAAATTTGTTACCCAATCCTCGTATTTCATATGTCTTTCTCTGTATGTTTGAGTTCTAAGAACGTGATGAATTTTGCATGAGTTAACTTTTATATAACAGGCGGGCTAAAGGGATCTTTAAAATAAAAAAAGAAATTGTTATTCCTTTGAGCTGTTGGTATAGAAAAAAAGGACATTAAAATATTGAAATAAATCGAGTGGACAAGTATTTAAATTGAATTTAAAAATTGTTCCTTTTTATAGAAAGCTAGCAAAATCTTTTGTCTTGGCAGCTGAATAAATCAAATCAAAATTTGATATTAAAATTAGTTTAGTGTAACAATAAAAATGTAGATAAAATGAAAAAAAGGACAGGAAAAAAGGACTTAAAGGGACGCATAATAAAATTAAATGCTGTTTTTATAAACAACAAATATTGAGTTTTTTTTTAAAGAAACATCTTAACATAGGCAGTAGTTAGCTAACAGTAAACAACAGCTAAAAGTATAATAAGGAATTTAAATTTAAAAATCATAATTTATTTTTAAAATAAAACTATATATGATTGATAATGAATACAATTTTATAATTAATTCCAAATTTTTACAATTTTAAAGCAAACTATCACTTCAACTTCTATTTTTTTTTTAATTTGTTCCTTAAAAGGACCTTAAATCTTGGCAAAGTTTAATTTTGTTTATACTTGTTATTTCTTGTTTTTCTTTACTAGAAAATCCTAGTTAAATTTAATACAAAATATTTGCCCTTAAGCTTATTAATTCCTTTTTAAGATATTTTAATATTCTTGTTTTTTTTTCAATATTTAATACAAATAACTAAAACATACTTTTAGGCTAAATTTAAAAGTAAACATATATTTTTACCATATAAATTTTAGTATTTATGTCCCTTTTTCTTTGAGCTTTTATAAAGCAAATATCATATTTCATATTTACACTTAAAGTAACTGTATTACCTTATCGACTGACTTTAGCTGAAGGAAAAGAAAAATTTATTGAATTTAACCCTCCCCCCATTATTATTACAAAATCTATGCAAATTTTATATATTTATATACTCATCTATACAATATAAATTATGTTATATTAATAATCCAAGGCAGTAAAATACGAAGAAAAAAAGAAAATCCTTTTTATAAAGCTAAAAAAAAGTTATAATAAATGCTTTTAGCAGTCTTGCTTTCTTTATTGTTTGCCAGCTTTTTAGCATACTTTTAAGCTGAAAATATTTATGTGTAACTTTTGTTACCCTTAAACAAATTGTCGGTGGGGAAAGAAGGGGGAGATTGAAAATAAAAGGGTGTTTTGTTATAAGATTTCAAAGGAAAATTTACTGCTAAAGGATGACAGATTTGAACCGTCCTCTAAGCGTGTAAATATCAATGACTATCTATAAGAGTTAAAGGAATGCTCTATTAACTCTCTGATAGACGCTGCTTTTATCCCTATCAGTTCCTTTATGGTACCGGTTACAGCAAATGGGAAATGTGAATCCGCCAGGAGCACGTTTAACTCTCTCACGGACTCTGCTTTTGTTCTTAATAGTTCCTCTATGGAGCTTTATACTTTCCTTCATATTATCGTTCAATCTCCTGTCCGAGTCATTAAACCAACTTACTAAAAGGTTTCCTGGAATCCCGTTTGGCTTTTCAAATAATTTTCTTTTATTGTTACCCAGGGTATCGCCTGTTTGAGACTACATTCTATAATGGTGTAGTCCCCACTTCGAACTATTCAACAAAGGTTTCCCTAGTAAGGTCCCGGAGAATATGTACAGACAATAATCCTCCGGTAGGTTTGTGTTCCAGTATGTCAGATTCCACAAACAATAGAGCTCAAACAGACCAGAATGGCGTCTTCATAGATGTCCTTCTTCGGATTTGTTGAAACATTTATCCTCTTTTCAAACTAAATGGACTAACATTAGGTTTCATCTTATTCCGGATATTCCATGTGAAGTAACAGATCCTCTGGAGATAATGGAGCTCACAACAGACCCTATTAGTGTCTTCATAGGTGTCATTCTTAGGATTTGAAGAGATTCATCCTTCATTCTAACTAGTAGGATGTACATTAGTTTTCGACTAATTCCAAATGTTCGATCTTCTCGTCGGGGTATAACGGCTAAAGAAAATCTACCGAATCTCGTATATCCACCATGAAAGCCATTAAGTCCATGTGGAAATGGTCGTTATTCTTAGGTTTTTCCTTTAAATAATTTCTTTACAACTGAGCACTTTTAAATATAAAGATCAAATTCGTGTAACTATCATTGATCTTTCTGATATCATTGCACATATTTGAATGAACGATTAGTTTAAGGAAAAATCTATTGATCTATATAAATCTCCAGCATTAAAATTGCTTGTTAAAACGATCACGCACGAATCAATCGATTAAATTTTCATATAACGGTCATTCATCGTTCTGATATTATGGTACACCTTTGAAAGAACGATCAGTTTTAAGTTTGAATGCTTATATTAAAACAAAACTATAGATGCTATCATGCTATCGATCGTTCGTTAATGGAAAATTTCCTTTAAGTTGTTCCAAATTTTTAAAAATTTCTTTACAACCGACCACTTTTAAATATAAAGATCAAATTCTTTGAAATTCCGTGTAACGATCATTGATCTTTCTGATATTATTGCACATATTTGAATGAACGATCAGTTTAAGGGAAAATCTATTGATCTATATAAATCTCCAGCATAAACATTCCTTGTAATCGAGATCATGCACGAATCGATCGGTTAAAATTACATGAAACGATCATTGGTCATTTTGTTTGTACACTTTTAAAAAGGGTGATCAGTGTTAGGTTTTAATGCTTTTATTAAAACAAAACTATTGATTTACCAATAGAAACAATCACGATCATTCAATCGATAATTCGTAAATGAAAAATTTCCTTAAAGTTGACCCAACTTTGTTAAAGAGCTTTATTAACTCTTCTGATAGTTTAAGGAAAAATATATTGATCTAAATAGATCGCCAGCATAAACATTCTTTGTAATTGCGATCATGCACTTATCGGATTAAATTTTCATATAAAGATCATTGATCATTTTAATGTTGTTATAAACTTTTAAAAGAACGATCAGTGTTATGTTTTAATGCTTTTATTAAAAGAACCAATCACGACCAATTCGATCATGCGATTGAATAAGTCCAGCTTTGTTAAAATATTTTATTAGCTCCTCCGATAGTTTAAGGAAAAATCTATTGATCTATATAGATCGCCAGCATTAACATTCCTTGTAATTGCGATCATGCACTAATCGATGGATTAAATTTTCATATAAAGATCATTGATCGTTTTGATGTTATTGTACACTTTTGAAAGAACGATCAGTGGTATGTTATAATGTTTTTATTAAAACGAAACTATTGATTTACCAATAGAAATAATTACGATCATGCGATCGATCATTTGTAAATGGAAAATTTCCTTCAAGTTGATCCACATACAGTTTAAACTTTGTTAAAGTGTTCCGATAGGTAGAACCAATATAAAAGTTAACCCCCATATTAATAAATGTTTAACAAAGTTATTGATGGTTTATTGTAGGAATTTTGTATGGAAATTGTGCGTAATAAACCTAAAATAAACGATTAATATCTTTATGAATAGAGGGTAAGAGTTTTACAAAAAAATAATAAATATGGCTCCTGTTCTAATCTTTAGCAAGGAATCAATATATACATACCAATGTTTCTGTATGAGTTTTTCTATAAAATTATCATTAGATCGCTTCTTAAAAAAAATCCAGCAGTACAAATAGTCAAGTCAATAAATTATTACAACAATATAAATGAGAGTTACAAAGTTCAAAAATAATATACACACACATACATTGTCTGTGTGTGTGGGAGTTACTTATATGGTTTATAGTATTCTACGCTTAAACATTAGAGCCACAAGAAGTTTTTCCAACACAGCGTTAAAGTCTAAGTGATATTGTATTTAAAACGATATGATAACTTATGATGTGATATGCCTAAAAGCTATAGTTTAAGAAATAAACAGGATTATTCGAAACAACTTGTAAACGAGTATTTGTTTTACAAATTCTAGAAGTTAAAAAATAAAGTTTTCACATAAAGGTAGGTAGCGCCTTTGTGTATTTTTAAAACATTTTGTTGTTTTTCTTTTTCGTTACATTGTCTTTATGTTTTGTTGCAGTAGTTTTGGATGATGAGGAAATGTGCTGTAATCACATTTAATGCATTTTATTTATACTTCCCACATTATGTGACGAAGTTTCAATATTTTTTTCTTTTTAAATTTTCTGGAAAATTTTTTAGGTTGTTGTTCGTTCATATGTTTTACTTCTTATAATCTAGTGGAAAATTTGTATTATGTTTGAATGTATAATCATCATGTTCGCTAAGAGTTGTATGTCCATATGTGGGGGTTTGATTTGCAAATAGAAACAAATTATTATTATTATTATGATGGTTAAATGGGATAAGGAAATTTTTTAATTTAAAGTAAATTACAAAATAACTTATGTTTGTGATGTTGAGTAAAGAAAATATCTAGATATTTAAGATGAAATTAAAAGACTTTATTGATATCTTGCAAGCTTCCTTTGTACCTTTGAAAAAACTCTTAACATTGTCTATGCCTTATCGATATAAGCATCCTTTTAAGCTCCTAAAACGATCTGACATAGTCTATCCATCCATATGTTAAAGAGCCTAAGTCATGTATTAGAGTTTCAAGAGGAATTGTTAGGTTTATTAAAAACAACATTTAGTAGATTTCCTTTGAAATAAAGAGCTTTGTGCGGCTTAGTTTCAGCGAAATGCTTTAAGTAACCATATTAAGATCATTGATCTGACTAATGTACATATTTGAATCAACGATTAAATCCATAAACATTTCTCTAAAGTTCATAACATCCTAAACTGATGATCAATGATGTTGTCTGATAAACAAAATTCAAATAGAGTTAGAAAGATCGTTCTCTCAAGAACGTAACATCTTCAACTATACTTCAATCGCGATCAATCATTAAGAGAGTGAGAAAGAAATCTGTTGACGTAAAATAAAGATCATAGATCGCTATCAATCATGAGAAGATCTCACAATATCAAAATTCTCTCAATTTGAGAGCTTCAACGAAATTTTTAATAAAGTTGATAACGATCACATTCTTGATTAGAGTTCTATAAATCGACATTCGAATAATCGAACAATCGACTTTTTGTCGAAAAAAGTCGAAGTCGACTGTTTTGTTCCAAAAAAGTTGATAACTGGACTATCTTCTTTGAAAAAAGTCGAAAAGTCGATTTTAGAAATAAAAGTCGAAAAAAGTCGGAAAGTCGAAAAAAGTAGAAAACAGTCGAAAATAGTGGGAAAAAGTCAAAAATAGTCAAAAAGTCTAAAAAAGTCAAAAGTAGTTAAACTGTCGAAAATTGTTGAAAATCGAAAAAAGTCGAAAAAATTTTTGTCGAAAAAAGTCGAAAAAGATGAAGTCGACTATTTTGTTCCAAAAAAGTCGATAATCCGACTATCGTCTGTGAAAAAAGTCGAAAAGTCGACTTTGGAAATAAAAGTCAAAAAAAGTCAAAAATAGTCGAAAAAGTCTAAAAAAGTCGGAAAAAGTCAAAAATAGTCGAAAAGTCGAAAATTGTCAAAAAGTCGAAAATAGTCAGAAAAAGTCAAAAATAGTCAAAAAGTGTAAAAAAATAAAAAATAGTCAAACTATCGAAAATTGTTGAAAATCAAAAAAAAAAAAGTCGAAAATCGTCGACAAGTCTGAAATTGTCGAAAAAAGTCTGAAAGTCGTAAAAGATCGAAAAAAGTCGGATAGTCGTAAAAGATCGAAAATAGTCGAAAAGTCAATAAAGTGGAAGAGTCGACTTTTTACAAAATACTAAAAGTCAACTTTTAACTAATTGAAAAAAAGTCGAAAAGTCAACTTTTACCTAAAAGAACTCTATTCTTGATTATTGCACACCGCTATAGAGTTAGAAAGAAGTCTATTGACGAAATGCTTTTAAAGTCCAATAAAAGATCATTGAAATTGCGATCACTCACTAGTAGATATGTCAAAATTTTCTTACATCAAGATCTTTATTTAACGACTAATTTGTTAATAAAGTATATAAATATCAAGATTTTAGGATGGTGTCTGATCGATTAAACAAGAAGAAAGAAAGAAGTAATACACGATTGTCAGATCTTACAACTTTGTCAGTAAAATGTGCAAAAAAGGTCTAACAATTATGTGAACTTACAAGTTTTCTTTTGCAACATTGTCAGAAGAAGCTTTACTGCTAAGTAATGTTGCAAGTTGACACTGTTCGTAAGTTGACACATTTTCTACACATTTTACTGCCAATATTGTAAGATCCTAACAACCGTGTATACATAGCTTTATACATATATTTCCAATATGTTTTAAAACTTTAAAATTAAAAACAATATATAAATCATTATTTAAACATTAAAAAAATAAAAACTTTTAAAATATTTTTGCCTAGAAAATTATTTAAAAATTTATATATAGTATTTACCTTAAAGGACTTATTGACTACATAAGTTATACTCTAGCCAAAAATTCTAATAACCACAAAGTCAACACAACTAGTACTAACTTGTAAAATAAATAAAATATCAAAATTATTTTTAAAGCATAACTTAAGGCATTATGTTTTATTCATAAATAAAGCATAACCTAAGGCTCTTTACAAACTATTTCTTAGTTAAAAATCCTTTTATTTCCCCCCCCCCCCTCTCTCTCTCTCTCTCCCTATTTACTTAAAGACTACTTGGCCAACAATTTGCTTATGTCGAAAAAAACGAATAAAGACTAAAGTAAAGCCCTTGTCTATTATCACACTCTTAAAATTAATTACACTAGGTTTATAGAGGAGTTGTGTGTGTGGGGGAGGGGGGGCTGTTAAGAATATGTAGCCCATAAAAATCAAATTCAATTCACAAAACCTAAATATAAAATGCTATAAATTTTAAACCTTGCTCATGTCTATGTATCCTTTGCCTATGTGTGTATGTGTGTGTGTTATAAAGTTAGACGACCCTTTACGTAAATTCAAAATAACAACTACAACAACAAAACCAACAATATGTAGGAAAAAAAACTTTATCATTTAAATGAAAAAGGACATAAATTACAAAACTCGGTCGTTGTTTTTTGCAAAACGTAATCGTAGCCAACAAAGTCTTTTGTTTTACACAAACTTCTACTACTCCTTCCAGTTCTTACTTGGTCTACACACACACACACACACACACACACACAAAGACACACTTAACCAAATTGTCTATGTTAAAAGGTAGAATTTTAAATGTTTCATGTGTATGTTTATTTTAAACACATTGTAGTCCTTTGCAGTGTGCGTTTTACACAAAAAAAGAACGAATTCCTTTTTATTAAAGGACAATTTTTACATACCGACCAGAAAAAAAAGAACACACAATTCGTTCCTCTTTGTCTTTTTCACACATACAACCACAGAGCGGTACCAGGGGGCTTGTGACTTTAATGCCAGCATATTGTCCTTTTTTTATTAACGCCGTTGTTATTTTTGTCATTTTGTTAAAACTGTCTACTGTTTGTTGCAAAACATATAGTTTTACTGGAAATTGTTTAACCTTAAAAGTTATAAATTTTAAAACACTTTTTCTTCTCTACTACAACAAACAAATAAAATATAAATATATAACAATAACCAACTCTGCAAGGATATTTGTATATGTGTGTGTGATTGCAATAACATACATACATATATTCTTTTCAGTGACAAGCAGAAAATTTGTTTAAATAAATTTGCATATTTATTGAGGTCTTTTCTATGCTAAAAATAAAATGTTTGTAAATCTCTAGTAAAAATAATCTGTTTCTTTGTTTTTATTTTCTTTCTATTCTATTTTTGCAAATCAAATGATTTGACACTTTTATTTTTTAATAAATATTTTGCCTTTCTTTTCTATTTACTATTCAAAAAGCTAACATTTTAAACGCTTAAGCAGGAAGTAAGGGTGTTTAAATGTCTTGCCTATTTTAAGGGATTTTTTTTTGAAAAGAAAAAGATTTGTTGTCTTTTAGGCTTTAGTAAATATAATTTAAATATTTTCTTTAAGGAATTTAATAAAAAATTATTTTTATATTAATTATTACTTAAATAGTATTGCTTAGAATAGTTAAATAAATTTATTACTTTTTTTATATTTTACTAGAAGCACGACAGATACGACAGCTACTGATTCAATTGTAAACAAATTTGGCTTCTTAAATAAGCAAAATGTGAAACTGATCGTAATCATATTCATAATCGACTACGGGACGTTTTCAATGATCGTTTTCATATTGTCTTTACAAATCTGAAAATATCGACTTGTCGTCCATTTTAAATTTTTAAAAGCGACTTTAATTTTCACACAATTGGAATGTTTTCTCCTAAGTGATCTTCAATGATCGTTTTCATACTGTCTTTACAAATTAAATGTTTAAAAGCGACTTTTATTTTCAAACAATTTGAATATTGTAAAAGAGAATAGTTTTAAATCGAAAAAAGTCTATTGAAGGCATTGCTTTAAATAGCCATGCTACGATCTATGATCATTATAATAGTTCTTGCACAGATTTGTATTAAGAGTGATCTTTTAATTTAAGTTCCGAAAACTTCCCTGAAGAACATAACATCTGTACTTAAGATTGCGTCCAATCACAAGAAGATCATTAAATATCGGTATTCTCTCACTTCAAGATAGGTATTTGATCAATTCAATGTAATTTTTACAAAAGTTTATAAAGATTATGATTAAAGCAAACTTTATTTAAGATCGTGTCCAATCACTAGTCGATCATTAAGTCAGTATTCTCCCGTTTTAAGATCAATGTTTGCTAAAGAAAGTGGATAACGATCACGATCACATTTTATTATTCCTATCTAATTTATCCTTCATTTTGTTTAATTGCTTTGCATTCATTCCTTTTCGTTTACTGCAATTATGTCCTATCTAAAAGGCATTAAATTGACATCACGATCATTCACGAGTAGATCATAAAATTCAGTATTCTCTCACTTTAAGATCGGTGCACTCGACAGCATTTTTTACTAAAGTAGATAACGATTAACCGTGAAGTATGGTGCCTGATTCTTTAAATTGCGATAAAACACAAATCGATCATAAAATCAGTATTATTTTGCTTTAAGATCGATGTTTGGTGAAAAAAGTGGAAAACGTTTCCGATCACATTTCATTAATCCTATTGATCACATCTATCGGCCATGTTTTTAATTCAGCCCTTATTGTGTCCAATAGTTTTGCATTCGTTCCCTTTCTTTGAGTACCCTTTTCATTTATTGCGATTTCAACAAATTGGCTTTAAATTACCTTGTTACGATCATTGATCTTTCAAATGATTATTGCACAGATTTGAATTAATCATAATCTATCGATTTTAAGTCATGAAAACTTTCTTAAAAATCACAATATCTTAAACTGATCTTAAAATTGCGATAAATCACGAGTAGATTAGTATTGTCTCACTTTTTTTCGGATTTCGATTAATCACAAAACGATCATTAAATCAGTATTCTCTCGTAATCCCTATCGCCAATCATCATATCACGTGAAATAAGTTCCCTTTTCATTTTTTTTTCATTCAATATAACTTTTTTCACTTTTGTGAAATTTGTTGATGAAATTTTGTAAACCTTGTTCCATACAAAATCCACTATTGTGAATGATTTGTTCACAACAAGTTCACGATAGCAATATTCCCTTCGAGTTAAATGAAAATTTCAAGGGAACCAAATTTTCTTTTCTATTGGCGTAAGGGGTGATTAAATTCAACCCTCATTTTGTTGAATAGTTTTGCATTCATTCCGTTTTCGTTTATTGCGATTATATCCTCTCCTTCCTTGCGATTCTTCCTAAAAGGCTTCAAATTAACCATGATCTTTCGATGTTATGTCATGAAAACATCCTTAGAGAACACAATATCTGAAACTGTACTAAAAATCGCGAGTAGATCAGTATTCTATCACTTTTAGTTGGGCATTTGATGATTTGAACACAATTTTCGCTAAACTCGATAACGATCATGGTAACAGGATGCTGATTTACTCTTTAGATCGCGATTAATCACAAAACGATCATGAAATCGGTATTCATTCGCCTTAAGATCGTTTGACAAAAAAAGTGGAACATTAAAGATTTTTTTTTAGAATTTCTGCGTTAAACTGTTTATTATTTTTGAACTTCCTTATTTTAATTAACGAAAAACATAAACAAATTTGTCTCAACCACCCCTCTCCATTGATTGTATAAAACTTTTATTTGTTTATAAAAACAATTAAACTTGAAAAACTCATAAATTAATCAAAATATAAGACACTATACGAAAGACTCGGGAAATAAGTATTAAAAACCCACTAATATTAACAACTGAACTGTATAAAAGAGAGAAAGAAAAAAATGAACATAAGAACTTTTGTTTTACTAAATGTTGCAAGCAGGCTATAATAACACAACAAAAGAACATGCCACAAATGGTAGATGTATTTACAAAAAGAAAACAATCTACATAAACTTTTTGCAACAAATCCCCAAAAACAACAACTCTCAACATAAAGTTTGTTAAAAACGAAGATTTGGGGAATATGTTTACAACAAAAATAAACAACTATAACAACAAGAACAACAACAACATTATAAATATAAACAAAAAGTCAGACATTATAACGGGAAAATTGTTTACACTTTCACATCATCACAAAGCTAGAGCGAAACAAAATGAAGAAGTCCTGCTTCCCTGACTGCCTCAATGGCTGCCAGCAACAAGCACAAATAGTCTAACGACTACCCATTTATACACCCATTTGGAACACAACAACAACAACTACAACAGCAATAACAAACAATTACACACAGTTAACACAGGCAAAAACAAGAATAAACATTTCTCTTTGGCAACTTTGCTGTTGAAAGCACATTATACAGCCGGTATACAAATAAAATACATGTAAAGCAGTGATGGGCAACTATTTGACTTTTACTAAAACAGGTGCCTAACAAGAACAACTTGCTAAAAAAGCAACCGTATCACTATTTTATGAAAACTTCCCCATGACTGTTTAAAATATCTAGTTTAATGTTATTCTTTCGAAAACTGTTTCTTTTTGTTGAACTTTTTTTTTGGAAAGACTATCATTACAAAAGTAAACAAAAATTTTAAACTTTATACTTTATGAGGAGTTTATACCAATCTCCAACACCATAAACATTTTAAATACATGGCCAACATAAGATTGGCTAACAGCCCGTTTGCCTGCCTTCCACACATACAGTCAACCTGTCAGGATGTTTATGTCAATAGCATGAGGTTATGTCACCCAAAAAAATGAAAACTATAAAACAAAAAGTCTACATAGAAAGTAGTAGAGAGTGAGCTGGTTTATAAGGAAAAGGAAGCAAGAAAAAGGTGTGAAAAACTAAACGGAAGTTAAATAATAAACAAATACAATAACACCAGCCAGTCAGTCATGATAGCAGCGTTTAAATGAATACATTTTCCGCAAACAAAAACAAAACGCAAAAAAAAAGAATAAGCAAAAATTCTTTTTAGCGCGCTCTTTGACTCTTGTAAGAATCATGTTTCTTTTGAAAAAACGCGCAAACTACTTACACAAAAGAAAAATTTATACACATTTTTTTAAATTAAACCGAAACCTATATAATGTTGTTATGAAAGAACATTTTTTTGTTAAAGAAAAGTTGTTTTCTTTTACTTTACTAATGTTGGTATACAGAGAGATATTTTTGTTTAACCAGCCTTAAAGTATGCTTTATATTAAGAATTTATTGCTTACACTAAAAGTAGGCTAGAGTTTTTAAGTTATTCAGATGTAAGACATACTGCTTAATAGAAATTAATCTTAGATTTTTACATTTTCTAATAAATTATCAGGATTTCGAAAATATTTTAATACGTTTATAGTTTTATCGCTTTTAAAAGGAACTTTTCTATTCAGTTTTCTTTTCTCTAGAAAAATGTTTGTCTGTCTGTCTTTCTACCAATTCTTGCTATAATTAACTAAATCCTTTTAAGATCTAAACTTAAAACTACTATTACTAAAATTAACGAAAATTTATACAAATTTTTTCATAATAAACCAGATCTATAGATTAGTGACAAACAAAAAAGCATCATTACTGTAAAGTGCCTCTCTCAACCAGTGAAAAGCATTAGTTCTCATTGATGAAAAAGTCAGGCCGTAACCAGGGCTGTTACTCTGTGTCTTAATTTGAAAGAAAAAGTTTTCCAAACATAATCACCCCTATCGCCAATAAAAGTGAAAATATTGTTCCCTTGAAATATTCATTTCCCTTGAAGGGAAAAATGTTATCGTGAACTTGTTGTGAACAATTCATTCACAATAGTTGATTTTATAGGGAACAGCTGTTTCAATTTCATCAACAAATTTCACAACAGGGGAATTTGTTGATGAAATTTTGTTGGCTGAGGATGTCCCACATTGGTTTAAAGGAAATCCTCCAAATCGACCTATATCTTCATATAGGAAGCTGAAAACCTTTAAACACCAGAGTATAAACAGTTGAGTTTTAATGGTCTCCACCAGGGTATAAACGTTTGAGTATTTTATGGTCTGCACCAATAAAACATAACCTCACTTGAGGTGATGCGAAAGCACGAGGTTAATGTACACAACATATTACTTTGAACAGTTATATGAAGTAATACACTACACCAGTGCGAGCGAGACTCAAAACTGTCGAAAGCCTGGCAACAAACACAAGCCTGAACGCGTTTAAGATATAATCGCGATGACGCGAGAGTTGTTCCCCAACTCAGACCTGAATGTAACGGTATTAGATGATATCTCTAAGGTCTAATACCATACAACATATACAATTTCTCTAACAGAAAGTGTTGATAGCGGAATCTATATCACTACATGATGGTTATTTTTCAAGATTTTCTTTTGGTCCATCAAATTAACGGTATTCTGAACATAGATCAAATATTAAATCTCAGTGCAGTAAAAATGTCTGAGTATATACTTTCAATATAAGATTAGTAATTCGAACATAAAATTAAGATGGTTCCACAATAGTCTGAACATAAAACTATAGACTTAATTTATAACGAAAAGTGTGTAAGATTATTATGAACTGGGCGTTGAAAAGAAATCTTTAAAAAAAGCATTTTAGCGGATTGCGACGTTAAGTGAGGTTGAAAAGAGAATGTTGCTTTGGATACACCTAAAGGAATAATGGGCCTGTTGAGTGTTCCCTCTAATGGAATATATTATAAAAAGGGCCTGATACAAATTTTTGTATAAGGAATTGTGGTCGAAAGTTCTGGACGTAGTTCCTTGGCTTTTTTCAATCAGTGTTTCTGAGAGATGTAATAATTGAAATAACATCAGACCCAAAATATAGATTTCACTGTCCTCTCCGAAAGCTCTACATTCTTCTCAATCGCTTGGATCAATCTTGTATAGTTTTGCCTGTAAACCCTTGTATTCTCTGAAAAAAACGAACCAACACACTCTCCGTCTTCCGTTACTTTAATCTCAATGGGCTTTTCTTGCTCATATTTTCAATTAAAGCTTTGTTGCTTCAAACGGTTTTAACTGCATTCTGATAACATTCTCAGCTCCCTTTCTTCTGCTCACTTTTATTGCTAATAATCGGCGATATGATACAAAGTTTATTTCTAGAAAAGTATCCGGTTGTGGTTCTTTTAGAGCACTTCAGTCTGTCGAAAGTAAATGCCAGTATAAAACTTCAGTTTTAGTATAAAGCTATATTTTTATATATATCGACATATTACTGTTATAACTGACAGTAATTCCACAATATTGTATAAGTATATAGCTTATGTATAAGTCATAAGCCTTAGAAAACAATTATCGTCGGAATATAAAAAGTTAGTCTGAATATAATATATCATTAGTTGAGGAATAAGAAGAAGTCACTTTATAAATATAGACAGACAGGTTTTCTCTGAATAAATCTTTAAGTTTCAATGTTTACATATCCTAAAACAACCCAGCAAATACTTGCATTACCAAGTAAGGAGTTTAAAATGCATTATAAGTTATTATTTTAACACACTGATGTCATTAAAGGTAAATACTTACCACAAACGCTTTCAAGTAATAAAAAAAATATAGTCAATGTTAATCGTATGAATAAACGTATACGACTTCTATAACTTAATGGAGAAGATGACTAATGAATTAGAAAATATGTATTTACATAAAGCATTGTCAATAAGACATTATAACACTGCTTCTATATAATCAGAGAGGTATGTAGTAGCCACTAAAAACTATGTTGATAGAAATCAGGTAAATCGTATAAATAAATGTAAACAGCTTTTATAACTTCGCGAAGAAGATGACATCTTAATAAGACGTTAAAACACTGCTGTAATGTAATGAGAGATATTTAGTAGTCACTGAAAAGTATGTTGATAGAAAAGTGGTTTCAATGGAAAGTCATATTCTAATATCATTATGCCTATAATTCAAAAAAATTACATTACAGTCGGGCACTACCACCTAAAATTATCAGCAATAACTTAAATTTTTCTCTAGCTTAACTCCAACTATAAACATTTAAGATAAACCAAAAAAATCCAAGCTGACAAATTTCAACAATTTTAAATAAATTACACTCATAATCTAAAAAAACTTACAGATATGTATTCACAATTTACTTTAAAATGTTGGTTGTTTGTATCTTTTTGAAATAAATTTACAATTTGCATAAAAACGAAAACATGATGTGATGATGATGATGAAATATGACTTAAATGTCTTAGACAGAAGACAACATTAAGG
The DNA here is from genome assembly GCF_022045245.1 of Lucilia cuprina. Lineage (NCBI taxonomy): Eukaryota > Metazoa > Arthropoda > Insecta > Diptera > Calliphoridae > Lucilia > Lucilia cuprina. The sequence goes on along the minus strand of NC_060951.1, from coordinate 34,983,631 downwards.
TTTGACCAATAGACTCCAAAGGCAAGAATCAACAATAATAAAATAAAAAAAAAACTCTTCAAAAATCTTTAAAAGATACATAATCGTTGTCGTTACTTACGTTCTTTCAAATTTATGCTAGAAAAAAAATTGTTAAACCAAAAAATATGCTAAAAGGCGGGTGCAGTTCTAAAGTCATATTTTTTTATCATAATAATAAATGGTGCTCTTTTTAGCCAGGAGTTCATTCATGATATATAAACTTTAATAATAAATTCTATAGATATACAAATAACTTTTTGCTAAAGCTTAAAACAAATTAAATGTAATAAAGTTTATTTAAACTTAAATATGTACGAGCAAAAAAACAAAATAATAGCATATTCAAATAATAAAAGGAAATGTGTAGGTGTCTCTTTAAAACATGAAGAATAATGGAAAAAAATTACTTTAAAGAAAAACTCATAAGATATGTGTTGTATGTTCGTATGTTTGTATATGAGTACTTCCACTCACCATTCGTAGACATCTTAAAAATCAGCTAGACATTTTATACATAATAGTCATTGTACATGATGTTGTTGTCATTCATTTATGTTATTTTTGCTGTTGTTTGAATTTACTTTTGCAACAAGGAACTAAGGTGAATGAATATCTTTAATCTTTTTCTATTTGTTAAACTTAAATGGTTGTAATTTATTGACAACAATAAGTTGGCAGCAAAAAAACAAAACAAAAAACGATAACGATATTTTTGTAGTTGACAGTTTATAACTATTTTTAGTGATTTTATTTAAAATCTTATAGTTTATTGATTTTCGCCTAAAATTATACTTTAAATTTTTGGACTTAAAGTTATGCTACACTTTGTGTTGAAATATTTATTATTGAGTTTGACCTAAAGCTATGCTAGTGAAAAGTCAAGTGCCTCGTTATTGAAAGTCTGTGATCTAGTTTCTAGACTAGTACTAGTATATAGATATAAACTTGACTATTGATTAGTCTAAGGACTACTAACTTGTCTATGAGCTAGACTCTTGGCTAGTTTTGGAATATACTATTCTATTGACTAGTCTATGGACTTGTCAATAAACTAGTCAATGGACTAGTCTATGAGTAGTGAACTATTCTATTGACTAGTCTGTAACTAGTCTAAGAGCCAGTCTATGGACTTATCCAAAGACTAGACTGTTGAAAGTCTACATACTAGTCTGTTGACTAGTTTATGGACTAATCAATGAACGTGAAAATTATCTAGTCTTTGAACTATACTATTAACTAATCTATGGACTAAACTATTGACTAATCTGTGGTCAAGACTATTAACTAAAATATGAACTAGACTGTTGACTAGTCTATGGACAAGACTATTGAATAGCCTAGACAATTTGCTAGTCTGTTGACTATTAACTATTCTTTGAACAAGGCCATTAACAAGTCTGGATAGTGTTTAGAATAGACTATTGAGTAGTTTATAGAATAGACTATTGAGTAGTCTATAGAATAAACTTCTGAGTAGTCTATAGAATAGACTATTGAGTAGTCTATAGAATAAACTATTGAGTAGTCTATAAAATAGACTATTGAGTAGTCCTTAGAATAGACTATTGAGTATTCTAAAGAATAGACTATTGAGTACTCTTTAAAATAGACTATTGAGTAGTCTTTACAATAGACTATTGAGTAGTTTAAAGAATAGACTATTAAGAAGTCTATAGAATAGACTATTGAGTATTCTATAGAATAGACTATTGAGTGGTTTATAGAATAGACTATTTATTGAGTAGTCTATAGAATAAACTATTGAGTAGTCTATAGAATAAGCTTTTGAGTAGTCTATATACTAGAGTATTAACTAATCAGCGGACTAATCTATTGAGTAGTCTCTGGACCATGCTGTAGGCTAGTCTAAGGAGTAAGCTATTGACTATTGTATAATTCACTAAATACTTAGTCAATTAGTGTATTAACAACAAAATTTTTAATTAAAAATGAACTACAGACTATTCTAGTCTGAGGACCATTGAAAAGTCTATCAATTAGAATATAAAAATGTCTATGGACCAGATTATTGACTAGTCTATAAAGTAGTTCATTGACTAGTCTATTAATTATATTAAATACTTATTTTTTTTTTATTAAAAATACACAAAAAATTCCTAATCTTATTAACTTTAGAAAAACCATAACACATGCATTTCACATATATTTTCGCCCAAAAATATGCTACCAAAGCTATGTATGTGTGTGTTTCTGTGTTATAAAGGATTTTTCCACTAATATTTCATAAATCGATAATGATGAAAAGTGTTGCTATTAATGGTTTTAGTGATGTGGTTACTACTTCGCACACACATCAACATTTTTGGAAGTTTACTCATGCCAACTTTGTCTGCTTAAAAAACAGAAAAGGATATTAACGAAAAAAATATTCAATTATCTCTGCTGATTTTATAGTACAAAACAACCAAAAAAAAATCGAAAAAGAAAAATTTTCACAACATCAAATATTTACCACATGCATTATGAAAATAACGACGACGAGTAATAACAAAAAACGTTTGCCAAAAAAATTCTCACATTCCCTTTTGTTTCCCTAGGAATTATTAAACAAAACAGCAGAGGAGCCATATTGATGAGAATGTCGATAATGATGCCTGGCAATAGTTTTATTTTTTTAATATTTTTTTTGGAAATTTTCATATATCTACTTCTGGCTTCAAGCATGATGAGAAGATATTGCTGCTGATGATGAAAATATTTGTGGTTGTTATCACTATCACTTTGTTGTGAACGTTAAGAATTTTCCTTTCCTTGTCATAGTTAGCGGAAAAAATTGTTTTTGTAATTAGCAACATTTCATTTTTTTATTTGGCTCAGGTGTGTCACAAAAATAGGAAATATTATGCAGGTAAAAGTGTCATAATGCTGCAAGAAGACAAACCTTATAGCGAAAAATAAAGAAAGTTGTGTTCTTTTTTTAGGTTGTTTAAAAATATTCCTTCTTTTTTTGTTCTATATAAAAAGTATAACTTTTTAATTAGTGTAAATAATTGAAAAATAATAATAACACACCACTAATTAGCGTGAATTTTCGTAGTATGTATAGTGTTGTTTGGGCTGCTGGTAGGAGATGTAAAATGAATGCTGTTGTTGTAGTTGTTGTCGACGACGACTATGATGATTATATCTTTTGACTTAAGGGTTTGGAGAAAATTTTTGTAGACAAGTTGTTATTGTTGGATAAATTCTATAGAATTTTTTTTATTAAATTAAATAAATTCTTTAATTAATAACATCAGCCTGAAAGTAGGCATTATTTTTGGATAATTTTTAGCAGACAAAAGTATGCAATATTTTTTGTTGTTGCTAATAAGGAAGTAGTATTTTTAAGCTAAAATTAAAGAATTATTTTAATTTCATTCAATTTAAATTAATAAATTTAATTTATTTTAGTTCTAAATTTTAATTAATTTAAATTTCTAAAGATTTTCTAGTTTGTGGACCAGTCCGTTGACTAGTCTGGTGATTAATCTATTACTAGTCTATGGGCTTGTCAAGAGTCTAGTCTATTAGCCAGTGTATTAACTAGTCTATAGACTATTTGATTTACTTGTTTATGGTGTAGTCATTGACCATAGTATTTAGACCAGTTTATGGACTAATCCATTGTATTGTATATGTACTAGTTGAATGACTAATCCAGTCACGAATCTCTAGACTTGACATGTCAATATACGAGTATTTAGTCTGTAGATTAATTTTTTGACTAGTCTACTTTCTAGCCAATTGACTAATTTATGAAATAGTCTATTCACATTTCTATGCCATAGCCTACAGACTGTATGACAAGGCTATGGACATACTGGAGCTGAGACTAGAATCTATACTAGACTAGACTCTAAAATGGAGTCCAGACTAGATTCTTTACTAGCCCCCAGGCTTTTGCCCACACTAGACTCTATACCAGAGCATAAACTAGAGTTTATACTAGAGCCTAAACTAGACTATAAACTAGGGCCTATTTTCGACTCTATACTAGACTAGTCTCCAAACTAAAGCCCAACTCTACACTGGAGCCCAGACTAGACCCTATACTTTAGTTCAGACTAGACTCTATACTAGAGCCTAGACTAGACTCTATACTGGATATTAGACTAGACTCTATACTTGATCCCGGACAAGACTCTATACTACAGTCTTTACTAGACTCTATACTAGAGCCTATAATAGACTCTATACTAAAGCCTATTCTAGAATCTAAACTAGAGCCTATAGTAGACTCTATACTAGAGCCTATACTGTACTCTAAACTAGAGCCTATACTAGACTCTAAACTAGAGCCTATACTAGACTCTAAACTAGAGCCTATACTAGACTCTATACTAGAGCCTATACTAGACTCTATACTAGAGCCTATACTAGAGCCTATACTAGACTCTATACTAGAGCCTATACTAGACTCTATACTAGAGCCTATACTAGACTCTATACTAGAGCCTATACTAGACTCTATACTAGAGCCTATACTAGACTCTATACTAGAGCCTATACTAGACTCTATACTAGAGCCTATACTAGACTCTATACTAGAGCCTATACTAGACTCTATACTAGAGCCTATACTAGACTCTATACTAGAGCCTATACTAGACTCTATACTAGAGCCTATACTAGACTCTATACTAGGGCCTATACTACACTCTATACTAGGGCCTATACTAGACTCTATACTAGAGCCTATACTAGACTCTATACTCGATCCTATACTAGACTCTATACTCGATCCTGTACTAGACTCTATACTAGAGCCTATACTAGACTCTATACTAGAGCCTATATTAGACTTTATACTAGATCCTGTACTAAACAATTTACTAGAGCCTTAACTAAACTCTATAATATAGCATTTACTAGACTATTGACTGGATTCTATTACAAATCAAAATCAATTAAAACCACTCTAACTCTTGTCTACTATTGTACTTTCAAGGTTTCATTTTAAAATAATTTTTCAGTTCAATATTAAATTATAAATAATTTTAATTTCTGTTTCAAAAATAATTAATTTGCATATTCATTTCACTAAATTTATGCAAAAAATAAAACAAAACAATTCTTGTTCTATATTCTGTTATAACTTATTCATAAATAAATTTGTTTATTTCTAAAACATTTTTTTTTTTTGAGAAATAATATCAATTTAATACAATTCCCACTTTATAATTCAAAGCACAATAATACAATTGTGTTAATTTACACCAACTAATAAAACAATACAACAAAAAACACAATAAATGCAATAAAACCATCGAGATCAAAGGTCAAATTTCTATACTATGTCTTTTTATATCAAAAACTCTAGACACAATTGAATGCAAAAACAAAAAATTACAAAAAGGAACTGTAGAGAAAAAATAGTTAAAAAAAATTAAATAAAATATGAAATGAATTGGGGCGTTTCTCTATGTCTATTAAAGATCACTCAAAGAGGTTAATTGGGATTTTCAATTAAAATATATAGAAAAAGTGTTTTGCTCTAAGTACTATAACTAGACTCTTTTAACTTAAGTTAAAGCAAATTTGCACCAAAATTAAATAAAAGAAAAAAATCTTTTTTGATTAAAAAACATAAAAATAAAATTTTTGATTAATATAAGTAAATTAATGCTTTTCTAGAGCAGATTTTTTGTTTTTGTCTCAAATTATAAAAGGAACTTAAAAGTAAACTTAAACTATTTTAAGAATGTGCAATTAGTTATACAAAAATTATATAGAAATGAAATTAAAAGCTTAAAATACTTATGTATAGCAGACAAATGGAGACAATGATAGATAGACGGACAAACAGACAGACAGACAGACAGACAGACAGACAGACAGACAGACAGAACTACAGTCAGAAGCAGCAAAATATTTAAGCTTTAAAATAAAAATAAATAACTTCCAAACTAAAAAAAATCTTGTAAAAGTAATCATCTTTTTTCTGGTCTTTGAAAATTTATTTTTTTAATAAATTTAAATCTTAGCATATTTTCAGGGATTTTAGTCAAAGTATATAACAGCATGCTTTTAGGAAGATTTAAGAAATACTAAAGTGTACTTTTAAAAAACGCAAATACTTAACAAAACAATATTTTTCTGCCCTTTAGCAAAACATGTTTATGAAATAATTTATAGAAACAAAAAAATATAACTTAACATATTTTCTAGGAATTATCAAAAAATATAATAGCATACTTTTAGGAACAAGAATATGTTTAAGTCACTGAACTAGATCCTGAACTAAACTCTGACCTAGATCCAAGACTAGACTCTATTCTAGATACAAGGCTAGACTCAATGCAATAGCCTAGACTAGATCTTATAATAGAGCATGGACTTAATACTATAGACTAGACTAGATCCTATACTAGAGCCTAGACTACACTTAATACTATAGCCTAGACAAGACTCTATACGGCAACATAGACTAGTCTATATAATAGAGCCTGGAGTAGACTCTAAACTAGAGCCTCGACTACACAATAGCCTATTCTAGATCACAGACTAGACTCTAGTCTAGAGCCAAGACTGGACTCTATACTAGAAATTAGACTAGGCTATACAAGAGTCTTGAATAGACTCTATATTTGAGTCTCGAATAAACTCTATACTAGAGCCTAGATTCAATTATTTACTACAGCCTAGATCAATCTCTATAGACTCTAAACTAAACTCTAGATTAGACTCATACTAGAACCTAGACTATTCTCTATAAAAGAGCGTAGACAATACTCTTTTCTAGAGCCTAGACTATTTTCTTTATTAGAGCCCATACCAGACTCTATACTAGAGCCTATACTAGACACTAAAACCTATACTAGACTCTTTACTAGATACTAGACTCTTTACTAAATACTAGAGACTATACTAGACTCTATACTAGAGCCGGTACTAGACTCTACACAAGAGCCTATACTAGACTCTGCACAAGAGCCTATACTAGACTCTACACAAGAGCCTATACTAGACTCTACACAAGAGCCTATACTAGACTCTACACAAGAGCCTATACTAGACTCTACACAAGAGCCTATACTAGACTCTACACAAGAGCCTATACTAGACTCTACACAAGAGCCTATACTAGACTCTATACTAGACTCTATACTAGACTCTATACTAGAGTCTTTACTAGACTCTATACTAGAGCCTATACTAGACTTTATACTAGAGACTATACTAGACTCTATACTAGAACCTATACTAGACTCTATACTACAACCTACACTAGACTCTATACTACAGCCTATACTAGACTCTATACTACAGCCGTATAGGCTCTATACTGGAGCATATACTAGAGCCTGTACTAGACTCTATACTAGCGTCTATAATAGACTCTATACTAGAGCCTATACTACACTCTATACTAGAGCCCTGACTAGACTTTATACTAGAGTCTTGACTAGACTCTATACTAGAGCCTTTACTAGAGCATCGACTAGTCTCTTTACAAGAGCCTACAATCGACTCTACATTAGAGTTTAGACTAAAGCTAACACTAGACTCTATACTAAAGCCTATTAAAGACTCTATGCTAAAACTTAACAAGTGCCTTAATTAGACTCATTACTACATATATTCAAATAAACTTTTAGTTTTACAAAATATTTCTTATATTATTAATTATATTTCTCTTAATAATTCCCCCTCCCCTTTTCTCTACTTTCAGGACGCAACGAACTTATCGCCCGTTATATTAAATTACGCACCGGCAAAACGAGAACCCGCAAACAAGTCAGTTCTCACATACAAGTGTTGGCACGTCGAAAATTGCGCGAAATACAGGCGAAAATCAAAGTTGTAAGTTAAATTTTTGTGTGACGCTTTCTAAAATCATAAAAAAATTTAATTTATTTATTTGATTTTATTAATTTAATATTTCGTTTTTAAATCATTAAACTCATAAATATTTTGCCATTTTCTATGTATATGTTTTCAGCGAATTCATGCTTTATTTCATAATTTATCATTTTAACGTTTAATATACAAAATTATATTGTAAAAAAAATAGAAAAATTCCCAAAGAAAATGAAAGTCATTTTTTTGAAAAAAAGAAAAAAGCAAGTGTTTTTATTAAAAAAATTAACAAAAAAATTTAAATTTAAGTTAATGCTCTTTAAGATAAAAAAGAAATTTGAAAGCCTATTTTTAGGGTCATTGATATATTGCTATCTATTGCCTAGTTTTAGGAGGCAAACTTCAAAGTTAAAGGATTTTACAATGTTTGATTTCTAGTTTTTTTAGTATTACATATTTATTTTAAACTTACAACTAAATAAATTACAAATAAAACTCTTACAAAAAAACAAAATGAGAAAAACACTTAACTTACTTTGATATTTCACATAGAAAAAGATGCCATCACAGGCAACAAAAAAAATAGACCAGAAACATACAAATACAATGCACATAGAAAACAACAATAAAATTGCAAAAGGAAAAACTACAAAAAAATTAAAAACATACAAACTTTTTTTGAAAAAAAACTTTACACAAATGCATTTTTTTAACAAATAGAAAAATAAAATTCATTTCATGTACATACACTGCTCAGCAAGAAACAACTGCTGGCTGCTACCATAGCAAAGCTGGCATTCATAGTCAGTTATAGCAAACGAAAGCAATAAACTATACAAAGGTTTGCATCCTGCCCAGGGAGTGTATGTATCTTAAACTACAAACTATATGTACAATACATACAGATGTATGTTTGTTTTAACAATAAAATTTTATATAAAATAAATAAGAAACATTTAACAAAAAAGATTTTGTGCGTTCTGTGTTTCTTTTTTTTTTTTCTTTTAAAAAAGAAACCTTTGACAGTCATGGCAAAAACATAAAGGTATAAAACACAAAAACAAACAAGTATAATGTCAAAGAAAATTGTTAAAATTTTTTGTAATTTCTCAAAACAGTTTTTCTTTTTTCTATATATATAAAAGAATATTTTAAACTTTTCTAGACTGTTCTGCCAGCACTTTAAATTATTATATTTTTTCCCAGGGACTGACTCACTTTGATTTGAAATAAATTAAAATTATAACATAATTATGTTAAAACATTAAAGGCAGAGATATAAATGTCTGTCAGAAAATTTAGTCTCTTTTTAAGAACTTTTTCATCATTATTTACTATTTACAGAGAGATTAGACTTTTAACTGGAGTTTAAACTAGAATACATATTGAAGACTAAGCTGGAGTCTTTATTCTAAACTAGAACATAGATTAAACTTAAGATTATACTTTATTCTAAAGCCAAGACCCTGTACTACTTGATAAGTCCAGATACGACATTTTTGACTAGATTTAAATCTAGACTAGACTCTATATGGAAGTCTAGACTACACTTAGACGAGACAATACTCCGTATTATTACCTAGAATAGACTCTTTACTAAGGCCTTGAATAGCTCCGAGACCACACATAATACTAGATCCTTTACTACACTCTATACTATGGCCCATAATATACTCTAAACTGGAGGATGTAATCTCTGTATTTGAGAATGGTTTAGACTTTGTATAAGACGAGAGCCAAGAAGACACTAGGGTCTATGCTGAAGCGTATTGTAGAACCTAAACTAGTGTATATTCTAGATCATATAGTAGAGTCTATTCTAAAATCTATACTTGACTTTATTTTCGAGCCTATACTATAGTCTATTCTAGAGCCTATACTAGAGTCTGCTCTAGAGCCTAAACTTTGTTTTATTCTAGAGCCCAGACTAGACTCTATTCTAGCGCATAGATTAGACTCTATTCTATTCTAGATCCTATACTAGACTCTTTTCTATTCTAAAGCTTAAACTCTATTCTAGAGCCCAGATTAAAGTCTATTCTAGAGCCTAGACTAGACACTATTCTAATCTAGATGCTACGCTAGACTCATTTCTGTTCTAGAGCTTAGACAAAACTATATTCTGGAGCTTAGACAAAACTATATTCTAGAGCTTAGACCAATCTTTATTCTATTCTAGTATAGCCTAAAATCTATTCTATCCTAGAGCCCAGACTAGACTCTATTCTAGAGTCTAGACATTTTATTCTAGACACTAGACTCTCTTCTATACTAAAGCTTAAACAAGACTCTATTTTAGAGCTTAGACCAATCTATATTCTATTATATTCTATAGCAAAGGCTAGACTCTATTCTAAATCATAGACAAGACTAGATTCTCTACCATGGCCTTAACTAGACTCTCTACTTACACTACACTATACTCTGCTCAAGAACCTAGACTCTATTCTTGAGCATGGACAAGCCTAGAATAATCTCTCTACTTTATACTAGAGCCTTGACTTAATTCAAATTTAGTCTGCATTAGACCAACTGTCTTAAATAATTTTTTTCTTGTTTTTTTCGAATATAACAATAAATCAACAAATTTTAAGAAATAGTCAATATTTTCTTTCAGTGTAAATACAAACAAAAAAAAAACAACAAATCATAATCATCCCATTTAAAATGCTAAAACATTAAAAAAAGTCGTTTTCAAAACTACTTTTAAAAACAAGCTGCGTTTAAACCCATTTGAAAAAAATCATACTTAAAATTCACACATACTCTATAACTTACAAGGTAACATCTTAAACATAAAGGATACCATAACATTAAACTCTCCAAAAAACCAACAATCTTCATTCATCTAACATCTACACAACACACATCACATTCATATTAATACTCAAAATCAACCCAAAATCGCCCACCCAGAAATTAAGCCAAGTTACGAGTTTTGTTTTTGTTTCACAACACTCTACAACTTCACTTTGAAAATTTTATTTTCGGTTACAGGAACCAAATGGTGTTTTAGGTGGTCCCGGTGCAAATAATGCGGCCGTTTTACAGCTGTTAAATGAAAAGGAAAAAGCTTTACAGGCCATGTCTGGCATGACCAGTTCACAAATAGTATCCGCTCAGGCGGTGAAAAATTTGACATTAGCTGCCTCTGCCCTTAGTGGTTTACACCACCACCATCATCATCATGCTGTGCCTCCCCACCATACACACCATCATCTGCACCACCAACACCACCACCACCCTAGTAATCAACACCACCACCACCACCATCCCTTACACAATCACACGTCGGCCAATTCGTCCACGTCGTCTTCGTCCTCTTCGGCTGTTAGTGCGAATCCTTTGGGTCATTCTTTACGGCCAGATATGCCACCACCACCGCCGCATCCCCACCATCATCTTCACCATCACCACAATCAACATACAACAAATTCGGTTAGTACCCCTGTAACAGCAATTGCAACAACTGCAGCAGCAACTACTACTGCTATCAGTAGTAATCCTAACAATAGCAATAATAGTATAACTGATAGTATTAGTGGCAATCATAACAATAGCAAGACCCTACAATCTTCCGCGCATTTGCAACATCATGCAACGGCAACAGCAGCAGCCGCCTTAAACACTGGCTATTTGCAACATCATCACCAACAGTTGGCAGCTGTTGCTGCTGCTGCCTCGTCTTGTTCATCAACGCCTGTGGCCTCGTCCTTGCCTTTATATCCGGTAGTAAGATTGTCTTGTACTAATTGCTATTTGTGTGTCCTTCTTTATCTGTATCTCTGATTATGTTTGTGTGTTTGTATGTAAATTATTTTTAAGGCGCTGCTAACTTTAACCCATTGTTTTCGTAAGTCATTTAGCGACTTTGTTATATGTGTATGCATTTTTCAAATGTGGTGGTATCATTGAGAATTTAAATGTATGTATGTGTGCTAGATGTACTTTTAATAATGGGTATTATATTTATAAAGTAAGTAACTATCGACGACCGTTTCAATAGGAATCTGGAATGCAATTAATTAAAAGAATTAATTGTTGACTCCACAGTAGATTTACCATAATGTTATAAGAATAACATTGACGTGCTCGAAATTATCAAACGTCTGATCTGTTAGAAGATCAGAAAACTGCTCTAAAATTCATCCACGTCTTTGGTGAAAGTTGTTCCACAAGAACCATAACTAAGTAGATTCTACACTATAAGACTAAATAAACTATATACCTACTAAACACTAGAAGATATTATCAGGCCTGTCACGATCGAAAGTGGAATTATCTTAGCTAATTCTCTTCTAAAGCTTTAATTAGATTATATAACCTAGATTTTCTCCATTCAACGCTCTAACAATAGCTCATCTATGATCTGAAATAGATTCCGTTCTTCGGTCGTTGTGTAACTGAATTCATAGACGTAATCGAAATAACGCATAATGTGCTTGATGTGCTTGAAATCTGCAAACGCCTGATCTGGCAGTTGCTTAACCTTTTGAAAGTCCTAAAAGGCCTTTCCTTTGATTCTTTACTATCATTCTCTTAATAACCTCTTACAATATCTTGACCTTAGCAGATATTTGTCCACATCTCTTCCAAATCTCAAGAAACTTCCAGTAGTAAACTCAAATCAGATCTGATTGAACCAACTCTCAACAAGAGATCGTTTAACTATGAAAAGATTTCAGAAATATCAATTGAGAATTGCTCGTACATAACTCGCTATACCTACAGTTATAAGATATACACCTTGACTTTGTAAAAACATAGTAAAGTGAGATGACTAAAAAAGTGAGATCATTGAACTCAAGACATTTAATGTTACGTCTTTAATAAGGCGATCGTGCAGCGCTTTCCTTCTTGCTGTATCATTCTCAACACGATATATAACATTGTTAGATATCACGATATACTTTGAATGTTTAAAACAGTTATCGGCTATAGCTCCCTAACTTATGTAAAACCCATGAGTTCGATTTTAAACTTTATAAGCATTATATATTTATTCTAGCTTTTTATTCCAATTAGTACTATAAGGAACCAATATAATAGATTAAAGCTTGATTTCGCAGAAAACTTAAAATATCAATATAATTTAGATTTTAAAGTAATTAAATAAATGTGTGCCTCATTTTTAATACAGGAAATAAAAACCTTGCTTTTTTCATAAAAATGGCTTTTATGTTTGAAAAAAATAAGAATGAATAAACTAAACTAAACTAAAACCTAAGTAATAATAACAATTTAATTTATTTTTTTATAAAGTTTTTATTAATTTAATAAAAATTTTCTTTTTTTTCACCCATTAGCAATTTTGGCAACCCGGTCTACAGCCGAGCACTTCACAAGAGTAAGTTATCATATATTATTAATTTTCAAGGTTTAAAATAATTTATCTGATTACATTGACCCTCAAAGTTTTTATGATTACAGTATAAAACCATTTGCACAACAACCATATCCCGCCGGCAAACCATCAACAGCTGTATCTGGTGATATTGAAGCTGGACTTCCGCCAGCACAGCTGCCGTGGGAAGGCAGAGCGATAGCAACGCACAAATTTAGATTATTAGAATTTTCAGCGTTTATGGAAATAAGACGAGATGAAATTGTGAGTATAATTTGCAATAACTTGTTATAAAGGATAAATTATTAAAAAAGATATATAATTATTCTTTCATTATTATAGTACAACCGGCATTTGTTTGTACAATTGGGCGGTAAACCCTCCTTTTCGGATCCCCTACTTGAGACTGTTGATATACGACAAATCTTTGATAAATTCCCAGAAAAATCGGGTGGTCTTAAAGATCTCTATGAGAAAGGTCCGCAGAATGCTTTCTATTTAGTGAAATGTTGGGCCGATTTAAATACAGACTTAACTGGCACCGAAACCGGTGACTTTTATGGCGTAACTAGCCAGTAAGTAGTGATTTATATAAATATTATTGAACTGAACTAGAACTGAACTAGAACTGAACTAGAACTGAACTAGAACTGAACTAGAACTGAACTAGAACTGAACTAGAACTGAACTAGAACTGAACTAGAACTGAACTAGAACTGAACTAGAACTGAACTAGAACTGAACTAGAACTGAACTAGAACTGAACTAGAACTGAACTAGAACTGAACTAGAACTGAACTAGAACTGAACTAGAACTAGAACTAGAACTGAACTAGAACTGGAACTGAACTAGTACTGAACTATAAATGAACTGGAATTGAACTAGAACATAACTTTTAAAACGAAATTTAATAAATTATTCTTAATTTTTATCTCTGCCTCATTAGATACGAAAGTAATGAAAATGTGGTTTTGGTGTGTTCAACAAAAGTCTGCTCATTTGGTTCGCAAGTAGTGGAAAAAGTTGAAACCGAATATTCACGCTTGGAAAATGGTCGTTTTGTCTATCGTATTGAACGTTCACCCATGTGTGAATATATGATTAATTTCATACAAAAGTTGAAAAATTTACCTGAACACTATATGATGAATAGTGTATTGGAAAATTTTACAATATTGCAAGTAAGTATTTTGAATTTAAACTGAATGCAAATAAGTTATATTAACCGTTTTCCATTTTACTTAAAGGTAATTCAATCCCGCGAAACACAAGAGACATTACTCTGTATAGCGTATGTCTTTGAAGTTGCAGCACAAAATAGTGGTGCCACGCATCACATTTATCGGTTAATAAAGGAATAGCATGAACTCCCAGCATTGGCCAATAACACTAATAATAATAACAACAATAATAATAGTAATAATAACAACAACAATACACTGTCCACAACAACAGCAGCACTTAATGAATTTAATAAAACCAGCAGCGGCACAGTTAATAGCAGCAGCCTTAGAACAGGTCTTGATGACCTAAGCAATGGGGTTGTTAGTGAAAACAATAGTAGATTAGCCAGTAGTATGCTTATAGAAGAACGTGGTGATGTTATAATGGACAAGAAGGAGTCTAGTGGGACGGTGGTAAATAGTACAAGATATTTAGCTGGCAACAATACAACAACGACAATAATTAAACAATCACCCACGTCACCCATACCCATGGATGTACAACAGCAACAAACGACGTCACATTCTTCTCTACAGCCTAGAGAAGATTTATACTCAACAACAGACAACCTTAATGATACTACAACAAATCTACATGAAAATTTAGATTTGACAACAACGTCACAATCTTCACACCATCAGTTGCATCATCCAACTCTTCTACAGTCTCACCATCACCAGCAGCAGCTGCAACAGCAATCCTCTCATTTACAACAGCATCATCATCAACAGCACACAAATTTGAGGCTTAATGCTAATAGCAACAACAACAACAACACCGTTACAAACTCCAGCAATCTATTAATTAATTGTACACAAAATATTGCATATCCAAGACAAAAACAAGAGTTACCTTTACCTTTAACCACATCAATGACTGAGTGTCAATTGACACCCTCAGAAGTGACAGCAGCAGCGCCTGTTGTTCACGAACAACGACCACCACCTCCATCATATCATACAACAACAGCAACATCATCAAATTCCCAAACCTCTCAAACAAAACTATATCATCATGCCTCAACCGCACCCTCTGCAAATTCAACTTGTACAAATGAAATGGATTCTATGGTTTCTTCCACAGCCCCAGATCCCTTAACTGCTTCTGCAGCTGCTGCCTCCTCACGCCTAACGGCCTACGAACAATTTCTCAAGTTATCAGCGCAAGAATACACAACAGCCGCTGAAAGTGCAGCTTTAAATTTAAGTTCAGCAGCAGCAGCGGCTGCAGCTATGGCCGCCGCAGCAGTAGCCAATGTTACTGGAGCTGTAAGTAATAGTAGTTCTTCTTCTTCACCTCTAGTGGGTGGCTTAGTAGTGGGCGCGAGTAGTGGTGGTGGTGGTGTTAGTAATATTTTAAGTAGTATTGGTAGTAGTAATAGTACAGCATTGCTAAATACCAGCAATAGCAATGATTTGTCCTCGTCACTGCATCATTAAGTATGTTTTTATTTTTTGTTTTTTTTTTTTTTTCGTGAATGTTATAGAAAATATTGGAAATTTTAAGGTTTAGGAAAGATGGCGTTAAAAACAATTTATATTTTTTAAATATTCTTGTTAAAATAACATTTGTTTAAAAGAAAGACTTTACAATTTAGCATTTTGTTAGTAAAATTGAAAGGTAGAATTGCATTTTTTAAATTCCCAACTTGATACAATTGATATTAAAAAGAAATCTTTGTTAAACTCTTGCAAAAATCGATTGGTTTTATAGATCTCTTTGAGACAATTAATGGGAATATTTTCAAATTTGATAGAATTTGTGACGATTTTAACACAGACTATCTCCACTCCACTAAAACTTCATTGTTTATCCAATTTATTTCGAAAATCCAGAATTAGGAATAAATCTATTGTTGAATAGTTTTCAAATTCCTAATTTGTTTTTTTTTTTTAAGTAAATTGTAAAGTTTTTTTTTTTTATTTTATCTTGAAATGTTATTTTAGTGAAAATATTTCTTTATAATAAATCTTTCTAGGTTAAAGAAATTTTGAAATTTAAGAATTTGTATTAAAGATAATTGCATATTGAAAATATTTCATAACTAATTCTTCAGGCAATTATTTTTGTTAACAAATGGGTATTAATTTAATAATTTCTTTAAAATAGAAAAGATATTTACAAATAACAAAATTGTATTGAGATTAAAAAAAAAAATCATTATTGTGTGTAAAATTTTCGAAATTATTTGTAAACATTTTCGTAGAGCAAAGATTTACTACCTTATTTATAACAATTTATTAAAGGTTTATTGACAAAATTTTTGTATGAAAAATTGTCTTATAAACCTGTGATATATTGTTAAGATAAGGTCCTTAGTATTATTATCTTTTTCTTACTTTTCTTCAAAGAGTTTAAAATAACTTTTTCGAAAAGTTTTTTTTTAAATATTTATAAATTATATTATGTATTTGAAACCAAATTTTAAACAAAATCAACAAAAGTCCTACCAAACGTCTGGGCATAAACATCCAAGTTATATTCATTACTATCACCAATAGAAGTGATATTGTCATTTTGCTCGAAGGTAAAATTGCTCTTGTTAACTTGCCCTAAACAATTCATTCACAATAGATGGTTAGGTTCGCAACAGCTGTTTATTGTTTACAAAATTTCATAAAAAAAAATTACAAGAAAAAAATTTCGACATTAAAAGTGAACATATATCACGTAAAGTTTTCAAAAACAAAAATTTTTTCACATAAAAAAGTTAGTGAATGAACAACATTTAAAGTGAACATATAACAAATTCAAAGACAAATCGGTAAGATTTCCAAGCTTTCAAAAACAAATCGGTAAGATCACTGCAAAAATTGAGACAACACCCCATAAGCGTGTACAGAGTATTCCTCAAAGGACAAATGGAAAACTTATTCGAATCCAGCGATGTACAACATCGAAGTAGACCTAGAACTTCTTTCTAGATAAAATTACGGGAGTACATTACTAGCAACATGATCTCATGTAATGCAGGCTATGGACCTGTTTTTTTTTTACTAAAATAAACATGATCTATGCCTTCATTACGTAGGACCACTAAACGGATCATGTATTCCAATAATGTCTAGAGAGGAGTAGTTTTGGGACCTACCAAAATAGATTATGTACTCCAATAACTTTTGCAGGCAGTGCATGACCCGCAACATGATCTCATGTGATGCAGGCTATAGACCAGATTGTTTTAACAAAAATAAGCAAGATCTATGCCTGTATTACAAAGGACTACTAAACGGATCATATATTCCAATAATGTTTACATTATTGCAATTCCTGAATCCTATATGGATCATGTACTCCACTAATGTTCGCATAGAACATAAAGTAAAAGTGTAAAAACTGAAGAAAACACACAAAAAGCTTAAAGATTGGCAGTCTTCCAAAGCGTCAGTTGTTTTGTCAACGAACAAGGTAGTTTTCGTTCGCAGTACAAGACATTGACAAGAATGTATGCATTGTTGTCAATGTAATCGATCAAAAGGTAATCAATCAGCCCATTAATTTAAAAATTTGGCTGACTTACTAAAAACAAAACTTTGCATCATCTATATTTTAGAATGTGACATATTGTCATATAAAACAATAACAAAGTAAGATGGAAACATCTGTTTCACTTTTTTTGTATGTGTTTACATAAAAATACATCCCTGATCTAATGCACCTGATGGTTTCATTACATATTGCGTTTAAACGATCCATCTTCTACACAAAATTTTGATAGATCATATTACTTGTGTGATCGTATAAAGCCGTCTTAACAATGCCCAGCAGTTCGACGGGACAGTCACGAACTGACCACTTAACCT
Source organism: Lucilia cuprina (assembly GCF_022045245.1). Taxonomy (NCBI): domain Eukaryota; kingdom Metazoa; phylum Arthropoda; class Insecta; order Diptera; family Calliphoridae; genus Lucilia; species Lucilia cuprina. The sequence continues at coordinate 34,965,435 of NC_060951.1, read as the reverse complement.
ACCACTTGTGGTGGTCCCCAGCCACCTGATTACCCAGGTGACCGACCATTTAAACATGGGCTTGTCCTACGAGGAAGTCAATCGTCACTCTACACCCTACCAAGAAACAGTAAAGAGACGATTGCCTCCGCTCTCGCTTAGAAAGGGGACACTAAAGTGACGACTGTCTTTTGGAAGTACAAAAAAAAAACAAATTTTAAAAGTAATCTCTAGGTTACTTGAGGGCAGTAAAAAGACTACTGTCTCCGCTCCCGCTTACAAAGAGCACACTAACGTGACGACTGTCTTCATTCTCGATTACAAAGGGTACATTCGTGACGAATGACCCAAAACATACGAATTACTATCATCCAGGTGGTTAACTTTTAGTGGATATTACTGTCTTTTTCGTATGCAGTGACTCTTTGTGGAACTGCTGGGTGTTTTTTAAACTTTAGATGTGTTAAAGACTTAAATACTGCAGAGAACTTAAGTTTAAACTTTGTATTCAAACGTTTTGACAGTCAGTCATTGTGTATAAACTTTGTACATATTGCTACATTTTTGAAGTCAGCCTTTTTTGTTTCCAAACATACAGAATTGCATTATTTTGAATTCTTCTTTATATAGCCTACTTTTAGGCGTTTAAAGACATTACGGTAAAGAATGTTAAGCTCATCAAGTTTTCTAAATTAAAAAGCTAAAGCCTTCTTGATTTGAAATTTGGTTTAAAAACGAAATTTTTAATTAAAAATTGTTCACTTTTGATAACAAACGTCACTGTTTACTATCAAAACAACGCATGTTTTATAAAAAGAAGAAGACAATTGTAAATATATTATAAAAAGTAATGAAAACTTTGATTTTAATAAAAATTGTGTTAATTTTTTGGATCAGCTGTTTACACTTTGGCATTTTATGCTCAAGTTTAAACCACTTCCATTGAGCGCTTAAACTAGCAAACAAAATTAACTATTTAAGAACTCTAAAACAACTTCCCTTAAAAAATGGACCTTAGAAAACTTGATTCTTTGATAATATCACAAAAATATGTAAAATTTTTGGAAATTTTTCATGTTTTATTGTGAAAATAAGAAAGTTTAATTGTTAAAATTTAATAATTCAAAATAAATCTCTTTACAATTTTGTTTTTTTAGAAGACTTTTTTTAAGAAAACTTCTTTAGGTTTTATGACTTAAAATTAAGAGGCTTGATTATGGGTGTTTATAGGAAATTTTTTAAAGATGTTTTTTAATTCTCTTTAAAGAATGTAAACAAAACCCTTTAAAATTTTTAAAATTATAATAAAATATTTATATTTCTTTAATTATTTTTTTCTTAAATAAAAACAAACATTTACAAACATATAAACCCATCCATTATATAACAAATAAAATGATCTCAAAAATTTTTTAAGAAATATAAATATTTTTTTTTTTTTTTTGTTGCTTTAAAGTTAAATTTTTCCTAAAAATTAACTTAAAATTTCCAATTTTATTAATTAACATTTCTTTTTAAGCTGTTAAAGTAACAAATTAAAAAAATTCATTAAGTTTATTATTAGTTTAGTTTTATGTGGAAAAAACATTTTGCAAAAAAATAAAACGATAAAAAGTTTTAAATTTCTTTTTAGTGTAAATTATATATATAAAATATATATTTGTGTAATAATATTTTTTTAATTTTTAAGATTTTAAATCGTTTAATTATAAATAAATAACAACAAAATACAAAAAAAATAAATATAAATAATTTTTAAATTTAAATTAAAAAAAAAAACGAAAAATTAAAATTATTGTAAAATTAATGTAAAACAAAAAAAATTAAAACTAAATTTAACAAAAAAAAAAGAAATTCATTTGTTTATGAATTTGAAGCAACCACCGTTTTTTAAAAAACAAAAACTCTAAAAAAAAGAAATTTAAAAATTATTATTTTTTTTAATAATTTGTAGAAAAAAATAATATAAACGTTTTATTTTATAAACTTAGTTAGTTGAGATATAAAATACACTTTTGTTTTTTTTAATATTTTTTAATTAAGTAAATTAATTTAGTTTTTTTATATATAGAAAAAAATTCTATCAATTAAGTGTAAAAAGTATTTTCATAATTTTTTTCTTTAAATTTAATTTAATAAACTTAAAACTAATAATTTTTTTCTCTCTTAAAACATAAACTTAACGAAATGATTTAAATAATAAAAAAAAAACTAATAACAATACAAAAAAAATACATTTCTTTAATAAAAATAATTAAAAAAAAAATAAACATAACAATATCTAAAATATTTGAAGGGTAAACAGTAACAATAATTTTTTATATATATATAAACAACCACTATATAGAAATTTAAAAATAAACTTTAAATAAAATAATTAATTAAAAAAAAAAAACGTATACATATTTATAAATTTACTTATAAAACAAAAATCTAAAAAAAAAGATTGACAAAACAACCATTAATAAAAAAAAGTTTCAATACAAAATACAAATCTTTAAAAAAATAAACAAAAAAACATTTTTTTTTTTGCAAATTTAACAAATAAATTAAAACTTAAATTGATTAAGAAAACATTATCTAAACAAAATAAAAAAAAGAATAATAGTGCCTACGTGACAGACAAAAAAAAAAGAAATTAAAAAAAGAATGTTTAAAAAATTGTGTATGAAATGAATAAAAGTTTAAGAAATGTAATTAAAATCGAAAGAAATAATTTAAAATCTCATAAACTAGCTAAACCCTTAAATAAAAAACAAATGTATTTATTAATGTATTATCTCTTAAGTTAGTTCTTTTTTTCTTTTTAATCAAAAGCACTTAAAACAATAAAACTAATTTGTGCAACTTTAAAAATGTTAAAAAATATTTTTTTGCAAAATTCTTTAACTTTGTGTCCAAGTGTTTTCAAATTTTTAATTTATGGTCACTTAGCTCCAGTTCTAGACAACTTTTAACACAATCTCTTCAAACTATTGAACATCAGCCTTTTGAAACTTGTTCTCTGCTTGTTGTGATTTCAAAACACTTATCAAAAAGTTCTAAAAGAATCAGTTCTATTGCACAACTTCTGAAAACGAATGCAAAACGGATTTCAAAAAACTTGTCAAAAAGTTCTAAAAGAATCAGTTCTATTGCACAACTTTTTGAATGATTCTTTATCTTTGTGTCCAAGTGTTTTCAAATTTTTAATTTAAGATCACTTGACTCCAGTTCTAGACAACTGTTAACACAATCCCTTCAAACTATTGAACATCAGCCTTTTGAAACTTGTTCTCTGCTTGTTGTGATTTCAAAACACTTGTCAAGAAGTTCCAAAAGAATCAGATCTATTGCACAACTTCTGAAAACGAATGCAAAACGGATTTCAAAATACTTGTCAAAAAGTTCTTAAAGAATCAGTTCTATTGCACAACTTTTTGAATGATTCTTTATCTTTGTGTCCAAGTGTTTTCAAATTTTTAATTTAAGATCACTTGACTCCAGTTCTAGACAACTGTTAACACAATCTCTTCAAACTATTGAACATCAGCTTTTTGAAACTTGTTGTCTGCAACATTTTTAAGATTTCGAAATACTTGTCAAGGAGTTCTAAAGGAAACACTTCTATTGCACAACTTCTGAAAACGAATGCAAAACGGATTTCATAATACTTGTCAAAAAGTTCAAAAGGAATCAGTTCTTATGCACAACTTCTTGAATGAATGCAAAAAGGATAGCTTTCAGATTATTAATCAGCAACCTTCCGAAACTTATTCTATAAAACAATGTTTTTAAAGAACTTGAAAGAAAGTTCTTAAGAAATCAGTTCATTAGCACTGATTCAATTTACTTGACGTACTAGTTCTGTAATTACTTCTGGAAACCAGTTCTAGAATGAGTATAAATACAACCCTTACAGGCATCCTTTCGGAATCTATTCTGCAAGTTCCAAAGCATTTAAAAGTAGTTGTAAAGAAACCAGTTCTATTGCACTGATAATACACTTCTTTAATGAAAGCAAACTTATTCTGTAACTAGTTCTTGGAATCAGTTCTAGAACGAGTGCAAACAAACCGTTTAGGTTACTGTGATTCCAAAGAACTTATTAAAAGTTTTAAAAGAATCCTTTCAAATACATCTGGTTAATGAACGCTTACTAGTGCTGTAACTACTTCTTGAAACCAGTTCTAGAATGAGTGTAAACGCAACTACTTTAGATTATAGAAGTGGCAACCTTATGAAATCTATTCTGTAAAATATTGTTACGATTCCAAAGTGTTTTTAAAAAGTCCCTAAGAAACCAGTTCTATTGCAATAACAATACACTAGTTCTTTAACAACTTCACTAAACCTGTTCTAGAACGAGTACCAACCGTGTGCCTTTTCATTATTAAGCCTGTTACAGAATCTATTCTTCTTCTAAAGGAACTAGTTCAATTATGCTAAAACAACTTCTTAGAACCACTTCTAGAACGGTTGCACTTTAGATTATTGCAAAATAATCATGTAACTAGCAATGTCGCCCTATCTTCTGTTCTCTTATGCTGCTAAGAAGTTCTCAAAGAACCAATTATAATTGGGTTATTCTCTAGTTCAATGGTATACTTAATAATTTCGAAATAACATCTTCGAATCAGTTGCATAAAAATGAGAATCTAAGATTTTTTTCGATTTTTAAATTCATTAACAACACCTTATGATGTAGTGATGTTGTCATTACTTTAGGCATGTAGACCCTTAACAGTTTGTTCTGAATAAACTAGTTCTAGAGAGGCCAAAATGGAATCACTTGACATATTTTTTTAAAACTCGAGATTAGTGATGTCTGCTGTTCTAGTTTTTGAGCAATATCAAACTAAATTCATTGGCCTCAGTTCCAATCTATAGAAATCGCGGGAAAATTATACATTTTTTGGTTAAACAATTTTGCACTTTTTGGGAAAATGTTGCCCTTTGTTTTGCTTTATTCTGAAAAATAACTCACAAATCTTCAGTTAACTTTTTTAATAAAATATTCGTTTTTAAATTGCATTTTCTTAAAAATTTATCAAGGACAATGGAAAATGTTGAATTTTGTTCTATTGGTCCTTTGAAAAGACTTTAGATTAAAGACATTTAAAGTAAAAGTCAAAATATGGAACTTAACTAAATTGGGCAAACAATTTTGTTACGCTTTGAGAAAAATGTTGCACTTTTTCTGCCCTGCTCCTAAAAAATCTTCAGTTTTCCTAAGTTTGAGTTAAAAAATTGCTCTATTTTTCTGTATAACATAAACGAGGTAGAAAATGTTGCATTATTTTCATATTATTCATTTAAATAAAGATTAAAAAGTATTAAAACTTATTTAATATAAAATCTTTAAAAATGTTTTCCTTTTATTGAAATTTTTTTGTTGTAATTTAACTTAAACTATATTTAACCAAAAGGCAATATTATGCATGTTAAAGGGCAAATTTTAAAAAGGATTTATCCTTTGTTCATTAAGAACACAATAACAAATATTTGTTTTATTTTTGCTAAATTAAACTTTTTTAAATTAACTTTTATTCATTTGTTCAATAAACACAAAAAATTCGCATTAAATAAAATAAACTTTTATTACAAAAAAAATAGACAATTTCAATACAAAAACAAAAGAAAAATTCTAAAATAACCTTAATAATTATGTATACTTAACAATAAAATATAAAACTAAATAAAAAAACAGTTGAGAATCTATAAAAAATTATAAAAAAAATCATTTCAAAATCTTTAGTTTTTAAAAATTTAATTTAATTTTTTTTTTAAAATCAATAAAATATAATTTTGTAAATTACTTAAAACTTTAAACTTATTATACATATTAATAAAATTTAAAATAAAACAACAAAAAAAAAAATTCAAATAAATTAAGTAAAATTAAAAGAAAAAAAAAACAAACCACAAAACAATATAAGTTTAAATAAATAACAATATAAATACACTTTAAACAATAACTATAATAAACTTAAATTTATATATAATTTCTTTATTTAAATTTATTTAAATTTTATATTAATTTTAAACAAGAGTGAAATAATTACAATTTTAATTATGAAAACTACAATAAAATATTAATTTTACTTTAAATTTTTCTTAAAACAAAAAATAATTAACCATAATTTTATAATAAGCAATAACATACATATGATTTTTCAAAACTACAAAACAATTTTAAAGAAATTTATTAAAAAAAAAATGATCATTCAATAAAAGCAATTTTTCTTCTTAATTCTTAAAATATAAACTATTTAAATTATTATAAAAAAATAAAACATTTTTATGTTTAATTATTATTTTATTTTTATAAATATTTTTTTAATTGTAATAAAATATTGTTAATTGAAACAAACATGAGAATTAAGCTTTTATACATAAGAGAAACTTATTTGTTTTATTTTTTATTATTATTATAATTATTTTATTATTTTTTTTTTTTAATTTTAAAGCAATTTGAAAGAAACTCCGAAAATTTGTGTCATTTTATGATTTTTTTTATAATCAAAAAGTAATAAAAAAGAAAAACAGTTTAAATAAAAATAATTTTACAAAAATTAACAGAAAAGTATATCATTTAAGGCATTTTAACATCAAAGGTAAATATTCTATATAAAAAGTTAAAAAATCTGGCAACTTTGTTAAAATAATGTTTAACTTAGTCTAAAGTATGATAATTTATCCAAAGGTGCACTCCAATTTCACTTAAATTGCTTTTGTACTTTCAAAGTTATAACAACACAAAGTTTATAATAAAAACTAATTAAAAATCTGGCAATATTGGTTAAATAATTTTTAAAATACTTTCAGCTTAAATCTCAACCTTTCAATTGAATCCAATTTAAAATTAATCACTTTAGTACTTTTGAAGTAATAGCTAAATGATTAAACTTATAATAACACAATAATTTCAAAAGTCTGGCAACACTTGTGCACGAAATTTTCATGCCACCTATATAGTACAATTCATAACCTAACGATAGATTCTAGTTTTAAGAAAATCGATCAAGTACTTTAAAAGTTGTCATCATTACAAGATTGTCATAGAAAATAATACAACTATTAACAATCTGGCAACACTGGCTAACAAATTTTTTACACAACTATGAGCACAAATCGCTACCTTTCAATTGAATCTAATTTTGATCCAATCATGTCAGTACTTTTGAAGTAATAACAAAATAAAGAAACTTCATATAATACTATAGTATTTTCAAAAGTATGGCAACTCTGGTGAAATAATTTTTACCAAAAGAAGTGGCTTAAATTCCAAACTTACGAATGGCGTTTATTTCACTCAATTCGCTTGAATACTCTCGGAGTTATAGCAATTTTAAAAATCCCAGAAATTGACAAATTTTCCAAAACACGAATACCCTGTCACGACATGTGTTCTGCGCCATCTATTGGTAGGGTACATGGTTTTTCTGCAATGCAAAAATTTGTGTACCACGGACACATATTTTCAAAACGTTATAACTCGAAAACTACTGAAGTGATTTTGGAAAAATTTATATGATCTCGTAGAGGATTTATTGAAGTTTTAGAAAATTTATATTTCCAGAGTTGCCACCCTGTTAAAAGTGACGAAAACTGATATAACACATAGTAATTTTCAAAACATTATTGCACAAAGACTAATAAAACGATCAAGATAAACTTTATATCAACTTGAAGCGCATATTCTGACGATTACAAAAATGTATTTTGCCAGAGTTGCCACTATGTTAAAAGTGTCAAATTACTTAAGAAAATATAACATATTTTCTGAATGTGATATTGAAACTACGTAAGTAATAACGTTCATGTTTGCATAAGTTTACATGGGATATGTTGTAGGTTATGAAAACGGTCTTTGGCAGAGTTGCCACCTTTTACTATATGTATAAAATAGGGCTAAAGCGTATCCAATTGCAAAACACTGAAACTTAATAACTAACAGCTTTCGATTAAGTTTATATTATATTTTAGACGCTATGTTGTAAATTATGAACAACTACTTTGTTAAAGTTGCCACATTATTCTTTGGAATGTTATATATAAATTGCAATACTTCCCCGTATAAACATGAGAGAAAACGGATCGGTAGTTAAACTATTATAATGGTTAATAATGTATTTTGTTTTATAAAGTTTTTCGCTGCTTTTAACATAGTGGCAACTCTGGCAAAATAAATTTTCAAATCTGTTAAACCTGTTCTAAAAGTTAATGTAAAGTCGATCAAAATCGGTTTGGTAGTTCTTGAGTTATAAGGTTTTGAAAGCACCCTTCTTTTATAATGAATTTCGCCACTTTTTATATGGTGGCAACTCTGGTAAAACAAGTTTTATGAGACTTCAATATAACCCCTACAAGCCAATATACTTTTTATAGAAATTGGTTCAGTAGTTTTAGAGTTATAGCGTTTTGAAAATAGGCATCCGTTGTCTTCCATTTTTCACTTTGCAAAAATCCATGTACCCTACCAATAGATGGCGCTAAACTGATGTCGTGGCAGGGCTGCCGTGTTTTCAAAAATGGTGCCAATTAAGGGATTTTTAAAATTGCTATAACTCTTGAACTATTCCATCTACCTTAATGAAACAAGTATCAATCAGTAGCTTTTAATTAAGACTTTTTGTTTGATAAAAAATTATTTTACCAGGGTTACCAACCTTCTTCAAATTTCATATTATTATGATAAGTATTTTTAAATTTGTATTTCTTAAAATATATTGTTACGATTAGGATAAAATTGGTATCAATCGATAGGAGAAGATTTAAGCTAAATGTTAATTAAAAAATTATCATTCCAGTGTTGCCAGATTTTTCACAATTTGTCGATGTTTATGTAAATGTTTTAAATGACTGTAACTCTAAAACTACTTTTTCAATTTTAGTAAAACTGGTATCAATCGATAGGTTTTAATTGTGTTGTTGTTTGTAACAAAACTTATCTTACCAGGGTTGCCATATTTTCTTTATTCCTTACTTATATATTAAGATTCTTTAAATAGCTTCTTCTCACACAATTCTGGTCGGCTTTGTTAATCTTTCAATCTACGTTAATTAATCGGTAGATTTTAATGAATACGTTTTGTTCTATTAAAAATTATTTTACCAGGGTTACCAAACTTTTACATATTTCATATTAATATGATAAGTATTTTCAAATTTGTATTCCTTAAAATATATTATTACGATAAGGATAAAATTGGTATCAATCGATAGGAGAAGATTTAAGCTAAATGTTAATTGAAAAATTATCATACCAGTGTTGCCAGATTTTTCGCAATTTGTCGATTTTTATGTAAATGTTTCAAATGATTATAACTCTAAAACTACTTTATCAATTTTGTTAAAACTGGTATCAATCGATAGGTTTTAATTCTGTTGTTGTTTTTATCATAACTTATTTTACCAAGGTTGCCAGATTTTATTTATTTCTTACTTATATGTAAAGTTTCTATAGATAGCTGTTTTCCAAACGATACTCATCGGCTTTCTTTGATATTAGTATCATTCGTTTGTAAATTGAAAAATTATCATACCAATATTGCCATATTTTTGACAATTTGTCTATATTTGTGTTTTTTTTTATAAATGAATATAACTCTGCTACTACTGCATCAATTTTAGTAATACCAGTGTCTATCAATAGATCATACTATCAACTATCATGCCATTGTTGCCAGACTTTCGGTATTTTGTTTATTTTTATGACATTCTCCATTCTATTCTATTCAACATTAATATATTCTTTTTCCTGACAGCACCCTCCACTAAACTTCCATTCTATATAATTGAATGCACACTTTCTTTACACATCCATTAAATTGCATAGATGGTGAGTTACCTGACCCCCAGTAGGGTTTTCTTTGATCTCGAACCTACTGGGCGAATTTAACTCAAATCGCTGTTGTACTTCTAAAGTTATAACAACACAAAGAATGTAATACATAATTTTAAAAATCTGGCAACACTGATTAAATAATTTTGTGTACAACTCTAAGCAGAAGTCTCACCCTTTCAATTGAATACAATTTAAATCAAGTCACTTCAGAACTTTTGGAGTAATAGCTGAATGATTAAACTAATAATAAGCTGAATAATTTCAAAAGTCTGGCAACACTGATGCACTAAATTTTCATGAGACCTATAATATAATTCATAACCTAACGATAGATCCCAGTTTTATGCAAATCGGTTAAGAACTTTTAAAGTTGTCATCATTTAAAGATTGTGATAGAAAATAACACAAGTATCAAAAATCTGGTAACATTGGCTAACAATTTTTTACACAACTCTGAGCATTATTCACTACCTTTCAATTGAATCTAATTTTGGTCAAATCATGTCAGTACTTTTCAAATAATACCAAAATAAAGAAACTTCATATAATACTACAATATTTTCAAAAGTATGGCAACTCTGGTAAAATAATTTTTACTAAATGAAGTAGTTTAAATTCTAAACTTACTAATGGCGTTCGTTTCACTCAGTTTGCTTGAATATTCTCGGAGTTATAGCAATTTTAAAAATCCCATAAATTGGCCAATTTTCCGAAACACGAATATCCTGTCACGACATACGTTCAGCGCCATCTATTGGTAGGGACATGGTTTTTATGAAATGCAAAAAAATGTGTACCATAGACACATATTTTCAAAACGTTATAACTCGAAAACTACTGAAGCGATTTTGGAAAAATGTATATGATCTCTTAGAGGATATATTGAAGATTTGAAAAATTTATATTTCCAGAGTTGCCACCTTGTTAAAAGTGCCGAAAACTGATATAACACGTAGTAATTTTTAAAACATTATAGCACAAAAACAGCTAAAACGATCCAGATAAACTTTATATCAATTTGAAGCGGATATTCTGAAGATTACAAAAATTTATTTTGCCAGAGTTGCCACTATGTTAAAAGTGTAAAATTACTTAAATTATTATAACATGTTTTCTAAATATGATATTGAAACTACGTAAGTAATAACGTTCATGTTTACATAAGTTTACATGGGATATGTTGTAGGTTTTAAAAACTGTGTTTGCCAGAGTTGTCACCTTTTACTACATGTATAAAATAGTGCTAAAATGTATCCAATTGATTTGAAACACAATACTGACACTTAATAACTAACAGCTTTTGATCAAGTTTATATGGTCTTTTAGGCGATATGTTGTAAATTATGAACAACTACTTTGTGAAAGTTGCCACATTATTCTTTGGAATGTATAATGTATATAAATTGCAATACTTTCCAATATAAACATGAGAGAAAACGGATCGGTAGTTACTGTATTATCATGGTTAATAATGTATTTTGTTTTATAAAGTTTTTCGTTGCTTTTAACATAGTGGCAACTCTGGCAAAGTAAATTTTCAAATCTGTTAAACCTGTTCTAAAAGTTAATGTAAAGTCGATCAAAATCGGTTTGGTAGTTCTTGAGTTATAAGGTTTTGAAAACACCCTTCTTCCCTACAGAATTTCGCCACTTTTTACATGGTGGCAACTCTGGTAAAAGAAGTTTTATGAGACTTCAATATAACCCCTACAAGCCAATATACTTTTTATAGAAATTGATTCAGTAGTTTTAGAGTTATAGCGTTTTGAAAATAGGCATCCGTTGTCTTCCATTTTTCACTTTGCAAAAAAACCATGTGCCCTACCAATAGATGGCGCTAAACTGATGTCGTGGCAGGGCTGCCGTGTTTTCAAAAATGGTGCCAATTAAGGGATTTTTAAAATTGCTATAACTTTTGTATTATTTCATCTACATTAGTAAAATAGGTGTCCATCGATAGCTTTTAATTAAGGCTTTTTGTTCTATTAAAAATTATTTTACCAGGGTTACCAACCTTCTCAAAATTTCATATTATTATGCTAAGTATTTTTAAATTTTTATTTCTTAAAATATATTGTTACGATTAGGATAAAATTGATACCAATCGATAGCAGAAGATTTAAGCTAAATGTTAATGGAAAAATTATCATACCAGTGTTGCCAGATTTTTCGCAATTTGTCTATATTTATGTAAATGTTTTAAATGACTGTAATTCTAAAACTACTTTTTCAATTTTAGTAAAACTGGTATCAATCGGTAGGTTTTAATTGTGTTGTTGTTTGTAACAAAACTTATCTTGCCAGAGTTGCCATATTTTATTTATTCATTACTTATATATTAAGTTTCTTTAAATAGCTGTTTTTCACACAATTCTTGTCGGCTTTGTTTGATATTAGTATTAATCGTAAGTTGTATGTCTAAGCTAAATATTGATTAAAAAATTATCATACCATTGTTGCCAGACTGTCGGAATTTTCTTTCTATAACATTCTTAAATTATAAAATTTAAACTAAAACTATAACTCAAATGTTTTCTTATTCTTTTAAGATTAAACTTTTACTATATGATTAAAACTGTTTTTGCATGAAAACTTAGATTAAAATACTTTTCTCTTAAATTTAGATTCACATCAAGTTTATGAAATATATTAGGTATAATGTTATCTTTTTACAAAAAATGTAAATTGCTATCTGCTTTACATGTCAACAATGCTGCAATATTAGCAGGTCTTTCATCATACACCTAACTGAATATTAATGATAGCAATTCGGATTTTAGACTTCCCTTAGCATCAGTTCAATAGCTTTCCAAAGAAATCTAAGAAACAAAATTAGAATTATTAATACATATTTAACATCTTTTACTAATAACAAATTAAGCTAGTTACTTTACAATAGCTGACTGTTAAGAGATTATTTATCAAACCGTTGTACTTCTTATTTTATCCAGCATTCTCAATCGAAGTAGAAACGGCCATTTATGTAGACGTCTTAAGGATTCTTTGGATTAAAGACATTATACAATATAGTAGACTATAGATTTGACTATAGAAAGACAATACTATAGCTCCGACAAGGCTATAGACTAGACTAAATACTAGGCAATAGACTATTTTATAGGCTATAGACTAGACCATATACTAGACTATGCACTTGACTTTATGCTACTCAATAGACTTGACTATAGACTAGACTATAGACTAGATTGTAGACTAGACTATAGACTAGACTTTAGACTAGACTATAGACTAGACTATAGACTAGATTATAGACTAGACTAGAATGTAGACTAGACTTTAGACTGGACTATAGACTAGACTATAGACTAGACTATAGACTAGACTATTGACTAGACTATTGACTAGACTATAGACTAGACTATAGACTAGCCTATAGACTAGACTATAGACTAAACTATAGACTACACTATAGACTAGACTATATACAAGACTATAGACTAGACTATAGATTAGACTATGGACTAGACTATAGACTAGACTATAAGCTAGATTATAGACTAGACTATACTCTAGTCTATGGTATTGGCTATAGACTTTATTCAAGACCGTAGACCAGACTATATAGGAGATTACAGACAAGACTCTAGTCTAGACTATAATAAAGAAAAAACTATGGACTAGACTATATACTACACTACACTGTTTGCTATAGACTAGACTATAGATTAGTTTATAGATTATGGAATGGACTCGATAATGTATATTATTAACTAGTCTTTAGACTTGGTTAGAATAGACTTTAAACTAGATTGTAGATTAGACTTAGGTCTAGAATTTTTACTAAAAACGTTTAAAATTTGAATCCCGATTATAATTGTATTAAACATAAGTCCGAGTGAAAACCAAAAAACCTGCAATGAAACATAAACAAATATTAAAAATTATTTAAAAAAATGTATATTTCAAAACTTACTGCAATATAATTAGGATATTTTTTCTGACTGCTTCTGATTCCCAAAGTGCCAACAACCTAGTGGATTTTCTGAACTTACATTCTATTTATATCTATTTGAAATTAAATAAAACAAATTTTAATTTATTTTTAAATAAAAATTTATGTTTTTGTTTTGTATTTATTGAAGCTATTTATGTATTTTTATTAAGTTTATTTTCATTGATTCGTAAACATATCGAAAATGCATTTTTTATTTTTTTTAATTCTTTATCAGTTCTATACTATAGTTGGCGAAACAATAATTGTGGAAAATAACATAAACTATTTAATTTATGATAAAATCAATCTAATTTTGTATTTGATCTTGACATTAAAAGACATCTGTCCAATTCACAATCGGTGTTGTAGGGTTGTATCGTAGTATGTTGTAATTAAATTATTAATTATTTGTTTTTGTTGAAAAATTTATATGACATACAACCATACGACATCAAATGTGAATTGGATAATTATTTTTTATAAAAGTTTTGTAAAACAAAAATTCCATATGAAATTTGATTTATAAAACGTTTATAAAATAAAATTTATCAATAAAGGTTGAAAAATTTAAATCATGTGTTAAATGAAAACTTTAAATTTAGTTTTTGTTGTTAAATTTTTAAATTAAAGGTTTTATTTGTTATTTTAACTAGAAATTAAGTTGCTGCATATCGAAAATGTTTTTATATATAAAAAAGAATTACTAACTTTTTACATATATTTCCGTATGTTTTTATTTATATATGAATGAGGTTTTTAACAACCTTCGGTGATTTATAAACAATGAGTTGTTACTGAAAAAAATATATATATAAATAATAAAAAAAAACCTCAAAAGTATATATGTAAAAATCTATGTATGTATGAATATATGTTGTTGTTTTTATAATATTCTATTAAAAACTTATTAATAAGAATTGTATTATAAACTTAATAAAGAAATTTATTTGTGGTAATTATTGTTGACTAATTATTGACTTAAATTAAAGCAGACAGACAGATATTTTTAAACGTTAAAGAATGATTTTAATCATCAATAGTTTTAGTAATTAATATGCAATGAAAATTTTTAAATATTTAAAATCTGTCACACATTTCTTATGGATAGATGTTTGGACAAGTATATGAACTTGTACCCTGCAAAAATTATAGAAGTTTATGTTTCTTCAATTAGTTTCAATTAGTGTATGTACACCACGAATAACCTTGGATGTTGAGTAACGATTTCGATCTGTCCTTACAGCAATAGCGATGAATTTGCTTCAGAAATCTCTATTTATACAGCTCTAAGTTATTCTATTTAACTCACCAACAAGAGACCAATAAACCATCTAAAATGGCTCTTCTAAAGGTTATGGTTTCGTGCTATTCAATATAGAACTGAATTTTAGAATAAATACTGAATGTTACCGTCAACTTTAAGCGAAGTGGTCTTAGAAATTTTCTTGAATTTAGAGAACTAATACAAAACTCCCAAAAAATGATATTCACCCCAATCGCCAATAGAAGTGAAAGTTTTCATTTCCCTCGAACAATTCACAATATTTGATTTAATGTTTACAAAATTCCATCAACAAATTTCACAAGAGTGGAATTTTTTCACAACAAAAAGTAAGACCTGGTTCAAAATAGGAAACTTTTTTGGGAAACTTTTGATTTTTGTGAGAAAAAGGGAAAGAAATATCAACCATCTCTATCTCCCACACACAAAATCAATAGTTTCTCAACAAAAGTTTCCTAGTGTGAACCAGGTCTTAGTGAACGAAAAAAGCAAAAAGGTAACATATTTCACGTGAAATTATGATTGGTGATAGAGGTGATTGTTTATTGTAGTTTCCAAAAAAAGTGAATAATTTCTTTTCTTTTTAAGTTTCATTAAAGCAAACGCCTCTTATTATGAATGCTCCTTAAACTATTCATTCACAATAGTTGACTTCATAGTAATAACGGGGAATTGAACAAAATTTCTTTCGATAATATCTTTCAGTGAGTATGATAACATAAAAAATTTGCAGAAACTTTAGAAATTGAAAAAAAAAGACTCGATTAAAAATTATTTAATTAAATAATCTATGAAATAAATCATTATTTTAAAAATTCATTGCATATTAATTAAAAATAATATAAAATGAAAATTTTTATAAATATTTTAAAAATTCTTATTGTTATTATTTTGTGTGTTTCGAAATTTGGTGTTTTTTTTATTGATTTAAAAAAAATAATAATTACAAAATTTTTTTTATATTAGTTTTAGTTTTCAATATAAATAACTATTATTATGAATGTTTTAAAAACGACATATAATAGAGGATAACAGAACAGTTGTTATAGTGAGTTTTAATGCTAATATTACAAAATAATGTTTACTTCTATTTAAAACTCGAAATAAAATACAAATTGCAATAAACATTTATATTTTCAATTAGATATCTATTAAAAGATTAAAAAAAACTTCCAATTTCTTTTCTAAATGATAGAACTGTGAAAGATCTGAATAAGGCCTCAGAATTTCTCCATTATATCATAGTTTTTTAATATCCAGTTTGAAAACTAAACATTTTTGGCCATTTTGGAGCAGTTATAAGAGCGTAACGACATCTTTATTTATAAAGCTTATTATGTCATCTTAAAGTCTGTTACAATAGAAGAAGAAGTTAAAGCTTGAACTTTCCGCTGATATAACAAACTTTATAAATAAAAGTGTTATCGCTTAGTTATAACGTCTCAAATGCAGATAAAATCCAGAGTTCTTCAAAATTTCGCACATGATATCTCAAAGAACTGAACCCAGCAAAAAAGAACTTCCAAAGAAGCGAAAAAGAAGTAGAACTAACATTGTGGAACAACTGAAAAAGACCTGAAGAAGTTATGACTTAAGACGACAATAAACATCACTTCCACAGAAGTAAAAACAAATTCACTTCGTGCTACTATAGAAGTGGTGAAAAATGTTATTCTTTTGGAAGTACTTTGTCTTATGTTTGCTTAGATGTGTTGAAAAAAATCTGAAAATAAATTCAGTGCAGCTCAATCATAAGCTTTTATCTAATGAAATGAAAAATTTTAGTTTTGGATTCAGAGCAGTTCAGTCCTTTAGAAATGTCTTAAGTAGATATCTATATTTTGACTATTTTGAAATTTTGTAGGTCTGTGTTATTAACACTTTAGAAATATCAATCAAAATTGTATATTTTAAAAGAAAATTAATTCAAACATTAAAAATTTAAGAAAACTTTTGAAAACACTTAAAAAAAGGATTAAAACTTTCATTTAAAATCATAATTATTATGAGAAACTTTTTTACACAAAAACACTGTCTGTTAAACTTTATTATATCGTTTTGTAATATCTTTTATTTTAATGATATATAATTTGTTTAAATATGACTGTTTTTATGAGTTTTTTGTTTTATTTTTTAAGAGACTAAAAGCTTTTTTTATGTTTTTCTATGTATTTTTTCATTTATTTTTTAAACCATTACAATTGTTTTCATTTATGTTATGATTTTTTATTCATAAATACATAATTTCACTTTTATTTTATATTTTTTCTGTTAATTAAAGTTTTGCAGTTACTAATTGCCGTAAAATTTGATTTTTTTTCTTTTGTTTAATTTGTTAATAAATTTTCATTTGTTTTATTGTTTAAATATAGTTTTTTTTATCATGTGTGTATGTGTGTGTATATATATAAAAAACAAGCTTAATACATATAAATAGGAGAATTTCTAACATACAAATATTATTTATAAAAAAAAAGAATAATAATAATAATAAAAATCAAGGCATTTTAATTATTGCAAATTAATTACTTTAATAATAGTTTTTTTTTTGTTCTTTTAGTTATTTTTTTTATTTTTATTTATTCATTAAAAAAGTAAGCAAATTAACAACTAAAAACTGTGGAAATACTTTTTTTTCACGGTGTACATGGTACATTTTACAAAAAAAAAAAAACAAAAAAACTAAAAACTTATTTAAAAAAAAGGAAAATTTTGCAAATAAAAATATATTTATTTTTGTTTTATTTTATTTTTTTCTGAAGAATAATATATATAGTAAATTGTGTTTATTTTAATTTTAAATTAAAAAAATTAATAATAGTAATAATAAAAAGAAATATGTTTGTTTTTATATAATGATGTTTTATTACAGCAATTGGCAGCAATGAGTTTTGGTTTTTGTCGGCTCTCGTACCTCAGTTTGACGTTGTTTTTTACGTGTTGAAATATCCCTGATTAAATCGTAAAATATCTAAAGTTATTTGTAAGAGAAAAAAAATAAAAATTATAAAACTATATTAATATCATTATACAGTTTCCATAAATTTAATATGTTTTTATTTCATTAAAAACCATAGAAAAACCAAATGTTTTAGAAATGTAAAATGTACAAGTGTTGTGCAGAGAAAAGCAAAGTAAATAATGAAATTTATATAGAAAAGAATTGTTTTAAAACATAAGATAAGTTTAAAAGAATATTTACAAAATATAATACAATATTTACACTATTTAAACTAATGAACGAAAATTTATAAAATATTTCTAAAAATATATAAAAAAATACCTAATAACTAATTTTTATTACCTCACTACATAATCTTTTTCCATTTATGTTTACCACCTGGGAATAGTTAACTAGGATAGCAACTAGCATAGTTTAGTCTATAGTCTAGTCTATAGTTTAGTCTATAGTCTAGTCTATAGTCTAGTCTATAGTCTAGTCTATAGTGTAGTCTATAGTCTAGTCTATAGTCTAGTCTAGTCTATAGTGTAGTCTATAGTGCAGTCTATAGTCTAGTCTATAGTCTAGTCTATAGTCTAGTCTATAGTCTAGTCTATAGTCTAGTCTATAGTCTAGTCTATAGTCTAGTCTATAGTC
>NC_060951.1:34945110-34946692 GCF_022045245.1 Lucilia cuprina | reverse complement strand
CAGTTCTAGTTCAGTTCTAGTTCAGTTCTAGTTCAGTTCTAGTTCAGTTCTAGTTCAGTTCTAGTTCAGTTCTAGTTCAGTTCTAGTTCAGTTCTAGTTCAGTAGTTCCGTTCTAGTTCAGTAGTTCAGTTCTAGTTCAGTTCAAGTTCAGTTCTAGTTCAGTTCTAGTTCAGTTCTAGTTCAGATCTAGTTCAGTTCTAGTTCAGTTCTAGTTCAGTTCTAGTTCAGTTCTAGTTCAGTTCTAGTTCAGTTCTAGTTCAGTTCTATTTCAGTTCTAGTTCAGTTCTAGTTCAGTTCTAGTTCAGTTCAAGTTCAGTATTAGTTCAGTTCCATTACAGTTCTAGTTCAGTTCTACTTCAGTTCTAGTTCTAGTTCAGTTTTAGTTCAATTCTAGTTCAGTTCTATATTAGTTCTAGTTCAGTTCTAGCTCAGTTTAAAATATATATAACAGATATACATATCACAAAGATGGAACAAGTTATAACATGTTATAAATCTTTATAACATTTATGTAAAGATATAATGGAGAAATTGCGAATTCTGTTGCAACAGACTATGAATTCCTCTTATGTTGAATTTTAAAAATTTTCTATAAAACTTCTTATCTTCTTCTTAAATATCAAATAACACTTTCTAACTTCTTTTTCATCTCTCTTTCTAAAACTTTAAACTTTGTACATTTATCATTTTATTTATTTTCATTTGTTTGTTTTTTGTTTCTTCATAAGTTTGTTTTGATTTTTAATGGCTTTTGTCTTTTATTATACTTTTACTATCACATATGATTATTATTTATTATAATTTTAATATTTTATGTTTTTATTTCTCTTGTGGATTTACTAATTCAGCTAATTTTTGGTCCACATATTTAATTAATTTCTATATATTTTATTTTTTCACTAATATGTATTAATTTGTTGTTTTTATGTTGTTTGTGTTTATGCTTTTTTATATTCAGATATTATTATCATATTTCTTAAATTTAGGTTAAGAACAGTGTGATGGTGTTGTGGTTTTTATTGTAATTTGTTAGAAATTTAATATTATTAGTTTTGTAGTTGTAGTATTAAATAAGTGTTGATTGATTACATTTGGGTGATTTAGATGTAGTTAACTAAAAAATATTAAAAAACAGACAGCACTTATTAAACCGTCGGAGAGTAGGTCAAAGTAGGACAAAAATTTGAAAATACATTTGTTAGTTTGTTTAAAAAGAGGATCCGAAGAAATCCTTTTTTCTAGATCTCAAACGGGCCTTTACTAGAGTATCTGGTGGGAGTTGGACCCACGAGCTATCGTCTGATCGTGGAAGTTCATCCAAAAATGGGAATGCCACTAACAAAACCTTAGACAAAAGATAAAGTGTTGTTACTTGTTGTTGTTACTTAGACTTAGACGTTACTTAGTATAGACTATAGACTAGACTGTAGATTAGAATATAGATTAGACTTTAGACTAGACTGTAGGCTAGTCTATAAAGTAGACTATAAACTAGACTATAGACTAGACTATAGACTAGACTATAGACTAGACTATAGACTAGACTATAGACTAGACTATAGACTAGACTATAGACTAGACT
>NC_060951.1:34920678-34945010 GCF_022045245.1 Lucilia cuprina | reverse complement strand
CTAGAACTGAACTAGAACTGAACTAGAACTGAACTAGAACTGAACTAGAACTGAACTAGAACTGAACTAGAACTGACCTAGAACTGAACTAGAACTGAACTAGAGCTGTACTAGCTTATAGGTTTATAGTCAATACTATAGGCTGGCCTATTATAGTTAAGACTATAGGTTGACTTATTATAGTCAAGACAGAAGTCAAGGCTGGTCTATAGTCATGATCATAGAGTAGTCAATAGTGAAGATTATTTAGATATTTCAAAAAAAGAATAAACTTTATCACATTTCTTGTATTATTTTTTATTGTTTTGCCAAACAATTTAAATAGCAATTTCTATTTTGAATTCCTTTATAAAATAATCAAACTTGTTAAAACATGCAACAGCATGACCATGAATTCTCTCTTAAAAACAACATAATGAAAAGAAATTTAAATTTGTCTGATATAAAAATTACTTTAATTTGTTAAATGTAAAATTACTTAAATTAATTATTAGAAAAACAAAATAAAAGTGTGTGTGTTAAACTATTTTAGTGGTATTTTTTCAAAACAATTATTAAAAATTTCATGTTTTGTTTGTTAAAAAAAAAAAAAAAATTATTTGTTTGTTAAATTAGTTTAAATAATAGTTTTGTTAATTTTGGTTAATTTGTTTGGTATTTTTTTTTAGTTTTGGTTTTATGGAGAGATAGAGTAAAAAAGTATGCACCTATTGCCTAAAGAAATGTACACTTTAATCTCCGTTTCTTGCATCTATCTTTAGCTCGCCCACTGGTCGCTTTTGAATCTTCAGTTTTGCGTGATCTTATTTCGCGCATCAAATCAAAAAATACCTGCATTTTACATACAAAAAACAATTAATAATTATAATAATAAGAAAAAAATCAAACAATATACGAGAAGATGATGATCAAAAAAGAGAATATTTAAAAAAAAATTTGTTTGTTTTTTTTATAAGAGAAAAAGAGAGAAAGAGAAGAAAAAAATCAAATTAAATTATAGAAGCAGTAGCAGCGTTAATATTTAAATATTATATTTGTTATTTTAAATATTTTATTAAATATATTTTTTCTACAAAACTTAACAATCGTTTTTTATTTGCAAAAGTGTTAATATTAAAAACAAATTAAATTAAAATATTTGCAGCAAATTATAAAGAAAAAAACTAATAAGTAAAAATATTAGTTAAAAATTATTATGAAAGTTTTAAATAAATTTAAAAAATTATTATTATAATTTTTGTTCTAAATTTAAAAATTATCTAAAACTTTTCTCTAAAACACGTTAATCTATTTAGAAACTAATCAAATAAGTTTGCTTATTTTTTAAAAATATTATGACATATTTATTTGATAAAAAAATCTGTTGGGAAAGTCCACAGATTTTTAAAGAGAAAGTTGATAAGTTGATACTGTTTGAACAGATTTGGAGCACCTCTGTTATAAACGACCTCAGTTTTTTTAAAGCGCTAAAGTTTTGCCTATTAAGGAAAGAGTTAAATATTAAAAAAAAAGATTTTTTTGATATCTTAGAACTTAGTCTATAGATCAGAATATGAATTATATATGGATTAGCCTAGATTTTAATCTAGTCCGTAATTAACAGTATTTACCATAATCTAGACAAGTGAGACTATAGTCTTGTAAACATCGTGGACTATAGAAAGGTCTACACTCGGAACTATAGTCTTTACTGAAGTCTTGAATGTCTTGTCTACAGTAAGAACAATGTGCGGGGCTAATGACTATATAGTTTTAGATTTGGGGCACCTCTGTTATAAACGACCTACATTTTTTTTAAATAGTTTTACTTTTGCCTTTTTATTAAAGAGTTTAAAATTTGAAAAAAAAAACTGAATTTTTGATATCATCTGAGAGCCTAGTCTACAGATCAGAATATGGATTATAGCCTAGATTTTAATCTGGTATGTAATTCACAGTATTTACTATAATCCTGACAACTGAGACTATAGTCTTGCCTACATGCTGGAATGTCTGACTATATATTTTAAACTATTACCGTAACTATAATCTAGTCTGGACTAAAGTTTTAACTATTGTCATACCTAAAGTATGAACTAAATTATAGTTTATAGTCTGAACTACATCATTGTCAATAGTCTGAATATAGTCTGTACTCTCTTCACTATAGGCTTGAATAAAGTCTGGTTTTTAGTCTGGACTCTACTTCGGATTACAGTCTAGATTAAAATTTAGACTATGGACTATATTTGTATCAATCAATCAATATTTTGAACTATAGCCTTCAATGTTGACTTAACTATAGTTTTATCTATAGTATGAACTATAAATTGGGATATAGTTTCGTCTCTAGTCCGACCAACTGACTTAAAAATAGTCTAAAGTTTAGTCGTGAGCACAATATTTTATATACTATAGTCAGGACTAAAGTCCTAACTATAATCTGGAGTATAGCTTTTTATGTTCTAGGATATTGTGTCATCTACTCTTGCCTGTAGCCTTGTCTATAGTCTGAATACTTTAGTCTTGCCTTTAGACCTTAATAAAGTCTATGGACTATAAATTTTTGTCTAAAGTTTGGTCTAAAGTCTGGATTAGAACTAAGCACTTCAGAAAAGTCTATAATCTACAGTCTGGACTATAGGCTAACCAATGTTCTTGATATAAGTCTTGTCTATAATTTGGACTATATTTTAGACTTGTTTTCTCGAAAAGCGATTTGTGCTAAGTCTAAATTTAAAGAACTATTTGAAACAATTGTTTTAAATTCACTTCTGTAATTAGAATCATATAAACAACATTTTAAACAAGTTGCTTAGGTAAACTAATTTATTTTTCTTTTGCAAACAATCAAATTTAAATCTCTTTGTGTTAAAAAGTAGTGAAAATTTGTGAATGAAAAAAAAGTGAAAAAATGCTGAAAGTTGGAAAATTATGCCATAAAGAAAAACTTAAATTAAAAAAAAAAAAAAAACGACAACATTGAAATAACAACAATAATAATAAAATTTAATGAAAAACAACTAAACAAAAGACACAACATTGAAGAAAAATATTGAAAATAAAAAAATGAAAGTAAAATAATAATTAAAAATTTAAAGAAAAAATAATATATAATAAAAATTGCAGCGTGTGTGTAATAGTGTGTTTGAGAAGTATGTATGAGTAAATATGTAAAATTACAAAAAAAAAAATTATAATAAAAACAGGGATCACAAATAAATGTAAAATAGAAGGGTTACGTATAAGTCTTCTCTGGACAAAGAAAAAACACAAAATAACTATATATAAAAAACAAAAACTAACTTAAAAACTCAGCTGCATTTAAAAAAAAGAACTTTAAAAGAAAAATTATAATAAACCCTTTTCTTTGGTAATAATTATTAAACTACACAGATAGGATTTGTTTTATAACAGAAAATGAAAACCTTAACAAAAAAATAGTAATTGCATTCTAATCGTAACAGCAATAACTTACCTTATCGACATTTTCACGTGTTTTGGCCGATGTTTCCACATATGGCACCTGCCATTGTTGAGCTCTTGTCTGACATTCATTCAGTGGAACTCTGCGCCTGTCATTTAAATCGCATTTGTTACCAACCAACAGGAATGGTATGCTTTCGTCATTTTTCACGCGCAATATTTGTTCCCTGAAAAAAAAAATAGATTTTAGATTGAATGATGATAAATAAATATTATGAAAATATATATAAAAAACTCTATTAATTATACTAATCAATAAATAAATACTATTAACTTTTTAACAAGAAAAATGTTTGTTGTAGCAATAATCAAGATTCAACACCTTTTTGTACAAAATTTTTCAATAAAAACATTTTAGAGCAAAAAAATTCCATTTGAAATTTTCGATTAACAAAAGTTATTGAAAATTTATTTGATACAACAACATTGTCTTTAGAATGGACTATAAACTAGACTACAGACTATAGACTAGATCATAGACAAGACATTAGACTAGACTATAGACTGGACTATGGACTGGACTATGGACTGGACTATAGACTAGACTATAGACTAGACTATAGACTGGATTATAGACTAGACTATAGACTAGACTATAGACTAGACTATAGACTAGACTATAGACTAGACTATACACTAGACTATAGACTAGACTATAGACTAGACTATAGACTAGACTATACACTAGACTATAGACTAGACTATAGACTAGACTATAGACTAGACTATAGACTAGACTATAGACTATAGACTAGACTATAGACTAGACTATAGACTAGACTATAGACTAGACTATAGACTAGACTATAGACTAGACTATAGACTAGACTATAGACTAGACTATAGACTAGACTATAGACTAGACTATAGACTAGACTATAGACTAGACTATAGACTAGACTATAGACTAGACTATAGACTAGACTATAGACTAGACTATAGACTAGACTATAGACTAGACTATAGACTAGACTATAGACTAGACTATAGACTAGACTATAGACTAGACTATAGACTAGACTATAGACTAGACTATAGACTAGACTATAGACTAGACTATAGACTAGACTATAGACTAGACTATAGACTAGACTATAGACTAGACTATAGACTAGACTATAGACTAGACTATAGACTAGACTATAGACTAGACTATAGACTAGACTATAGACTAGACTATAGGCTAGACTATAGACTAGACTATAGACTAGACTATAGACTAGACTATAGACTAGACTATAGACTAGACTATAGACTAGACTATAGACTAGACTATAGACTAGACTATAGACTAGACTATAGACTAGACTATAGACTAGACTATAGGCTAGACTATAGACTAGACTATAGACTAGACTATAGACTAGACTATAGACTAGACTATAGACTAGACTATAGACTAGACAATAGACTAGACTATTGACAAGACTATTTACCAGACTATAGACTAGACTATATAGGTTTTGTAAAAATTTTTAATTTAAAAAAAAGATTATCCTCACTCCAAACTTTAGTTCAGACTGTAGCGAGGTTATAGAGTCTAGGCTGACAACAAGACTGAATTGAAGTTTAGACGGGACATGAGACTATAGACAAGACTATAGACTATAGACTAGACTAGACTATAGACTAGACTATAGACTAGACTATAGACTAGACTATAGACTAGACTATAGACTAGACTATAGACTAGACTATAGACTAGACTATAGACTAGACTATAGACTAGACTATAGACTAGACTATAGACTAGACTATAGACTAGACTATAGACTAGACTATAGACTAGACTATAGACTAGACTATAGACTAGACTATAGACTAGACTATAGACTAGACTATAGACTACACTATAGACTAGACTAGACTAGAATATAGACTAGACTAGACTATAGACTAGACTAGACTATAGACTAGACTAGACTATAGACTAGACTATAGACTAGACTATAGACTAGACTAGACTAGACTATAGACTAGACTAGACTAGACTAGACTATAGACTAGACTAGACTAGACTATAGACTAGACTAGACTATAGACTAGACTATAGACTAGACTAGACTAGACTATAGACTAGACTAGACTATAGACTAGACTAGACTAGACTATAGACAAGACTAGACTAGACTAGACTAGACTATAGACTAGACTAGACTATAGACTAGACTATAGACTAGACTATAGACTAGACTATAGACTAGACTTTAGATTAGACTATAGACTAATCTAAAGTCTATAGATAGACTAGACTATAGACTAGACTATAGACTAGACTATAGACTAGACTATAGACTAGACTATAGACTAGACTATAGACTAGACTATAGACTAGACTATAGACTAGACTATAGACTAGACTATAGACTAGACTATAGACTACACTATAGACTAGACTATAGACTAGACTATAGACTAGACTATAGACTAGACTAGACTTTAGACTAGACTATAGACTAGACTATAGACTAGACTATAGACTAGACTATAGACTAGACTATAGTCTAGACTATAGACTAGACTATATACTAGACTATAAACTAGACTATAGACTAGACTTTAGACTAGACTATAGACTAGACTATAGACTAGACTATAGACTAGACTATAGACTAGATTATAGACTAGACTAGACTATAAACTAGACTAGACTAGACTATAGACTAGACTAGACTATAGACTAGACTAGACTAGACAAGACTAGACTATAGACTAGACTAGACTATAGACTATATACTAGACTAGACTATAGACTAGACTATAGACTAGACTATAGACTAGACTATAGACTAGACTATAGACTAGACTATAGACTAGACTATAGACTAGACTATAGACTAGACTATAGACTAGACTATAGACTAGACTATATACTAGACTATAAACTAGACTATAGACTAGACTTTAGACTAGACTATAGACTAGACTATAGACTAGACTATAGACTAGACTATAGACTAGACTATAGACTAGACTATAGACTAGACTAGACTATAAACTAGACTAGACTAGACTATAGACTAGACTAGACTAGACTAGACTATAGACTAGACTAGACTAGACTAGACTAGACTAGACTAGACTAGACTAGACAAGACAAGACTAGACTATAGACTATAGACTATATACTAGACTAGACTATAGACTAGACTATAGACTAGACTATAGACTAGACTATAGACTAGACTATAGACTAGACTATAGACTAGACTATAGACTGGACTACAGACTAGACTAGACTAGACTATAGACTAGACTAGACTATAGACTAGACTAGACTAGACTATAGACTAGACTATAGACTAGACTATAGAATGTAGACAAGTCTTGATTAAAGTACTGTCTACAGTGTTTTCTATAGTCTGGACAATTATAGTCTGATATGTAGTCATGTAGTGCTGTCTAGATCACAGTTTTGTATGCAGTCATATACATATATAGGTAATCTGTATATTTATCTATTTTATACTTGCCTAGTAGTTTGAACTAAATTAATATCGTTTCCATGACATTTTACTTATATATATACATACAACTGTAAGTTGCAATGTTTTTTAAATCTTCAAGTGTTTTTAATCAAGATTTATTAATAATTCCCCAACATTGTTAGAATATCTCATTACGAAAATCTCAAGCTGTGGTTTAATTTATAGCATATAAACATTAATTTTACCCTTCATAGTAAATTTAATATTAAGTACGAAGTAAAACAATAAACAATTACAAATACATAGATGCGAATCTCAAAATCATAAAACAATAGTGCGAAAATTAAGCAGAGAAAGATAAAAACAATATTAATAACAACAAACGCATAGTAATTTTTCAATTAAAAAAGAAAAAACTTAAAAAAGTACTTTTTTCCATACTTAACAATATTTTTGCTCAGAAAAGTACTTAAAATATTTAAGTACTTTCTAATTGTTTAACAACTAGAAATGCATTTAAATTTAAGAGGTACTTTTCAGACCCAACCCTAATACTTTTAGTAAAAATTATAAAGGTATTTTTTGTTGAATAAGAAAAACCAGCATATTTTTTTTAAAAACATAAATTTTTGAAGCAGAATATGGGCATAAATGTTTATGTTAATTTTTAAAATAGCAAAATAAAAAACAAGGAATTTCCAACCGCAATTAAATAGCAATTTTACACTGTGCCAGTAATAAAACTAACAAAAAACTGTACAATTAATGTTTTTCTATTTAATTGTTGTACTTATTAAACAATTTGCTGTTAAAACATTTATATATCTGAACAATTTTAAAAGCAATGATAAATTTTAAATGTGTTTTCCTTTGTTAAAGCTAACAACCTCTAAATGTTTAATTAAATCTTGTTTTATTGATTATTTGCACACGAAATTTTTGTAGGTTTTGTAAAAATTTTTAATTTTAAAAAAAGATTATCTTCACTGCAAACTTTAGTTCAGATTGTAGCCCATACAAGGCTACTTTGAATTTTAGGCAGACCTAAAATCCAAAGTATAAACGAAACTATAGTCCAGACTATAGACAAGACTATCGTCTAGACTATAGAGAATACTATAACCCAGACTATAGACAAGACTTTAGTCTAGACTATAGGCAAGACTGTAGTCCAAACTACAGAAAATACTTCAGTATAGACTATATGTAAGTCTAGACATGATTATATGTTGTCTAGACTATAGACAAGACCATAGTCCAGACTACTGTCTTGATTATAAAAAAGACTTTAGTCCAGACTAAAGACAAGACTATAGTCCGGACCATAGACAGGACTTTAGTCCAGACTATAGACAAGACTATAGTCCAGATTATACATGAGACCATAGTCCAGACTATAGCAATACTATAGGTCCAGAAGGCTATAGACAAGACTTCAGTGAAGACTATATGTAAGACTAAAAAAGATTATATGTTGTCTAGACTATAAACAAGACCATAGTCCCTACTATAGTCTAGATTATAGACAAGACTAGAGTCAAGACTATAGGCAAGACTATAGTCCAGACTATAGACAAGACTATAGTCCAGACTATAGACAAGACTATAGTCCAGACTATGGACAAGACTATAGTCCAGACTATAGACAAGACTATAGTCCAGACTATAGACAAGACTATAGTCCAGACTATAGACAAGACTATAGTCCAGACTATAGACAAGACTATAGTCCAGACTATAGACAAGACTATAGTCCAGACTATAGACAAGACTATAGTCCAGACTATAGACAAGACTATAGTCCAGACTATAGACAAGACTATAGTCCAGACTATAGACAAGACTATAGTCCAGACTATAGACCAGACTTTAGTCCAGACTATAGACAAGACTATAGTCCAGACTATAGACAAGACTATAGTCCAGACTACAGACAAGACTATAGTCCAGACTACAGACAAGACTATAGTCCAGATTATAGACAAGACTATAGTCCAGGCTATAGTCAAGGCTATAGTCCAGACTATAGACAAGACTATAGACAAGACTATAGTCCAGACTATAGTCAAGGCTATAGTCCAGACTATAGACAAGACTATAGACAAGACTATAGTCCAGACTATAGACAAGACTATAGTCCAGACTTTAGACAAGACTATAGTCCAGACTATAGACAAGACTATAGTCCAGACTATAGACAAGACTATAGTCCAGACTATAGACAAGACTATAGTCCAGACTTTAGACAAGACTATAGTCCATACTATAGACAAGACTATAGACAAGACTATAGTCCAAACTTTAGACAAGACTATTGTCTAGACTATAGACAAGACTATAGTCCAGACTTAAGTATAAACTATATTACTAGAATATAGACTGTAATTCAAACTGTTGGAAAAACTATAATCGAGGCTATAGAAAAAATTTTACTTTACATTGCAATCTAGACTATTGTGCAAACTTATGACAAGACTATAGTCCAGATTACAGGCAAGCCTATAATTTTTGTTTCAAATTCAATATTCTGATTAACGTTTTAACTTCAGAAATAACCTGTAAACTTCTAAAGGGATTTGCAAAGACATTAGAAAACAATTCAGTATTGTTTAATGAATGAGGTAATGTTCAACATTTAATTGTTTCAAAACATTTATAATTGACTTTTCTAACTTCGATTGGATTTATGTATATTATTCATTTCTATAGAAGATCCATAAAAGTAAGTATTTGCTCTAAATTTAACCTCATTTTGTTTATGACTTTTTCTAATGACTATTTAAGTTATAGTAAAAAGCTTTTGGGCGTGTACACACTACATATGATGGTAAGTAACAAATATTAATATAGACATAATTATAGGGAATTTTAAAAAGGGCACTGGAAATCAAATCAATACATCGAAACTAATTATTTTAAGAGTTTATCATGTGTTTTGTTTGTTGTACTGTCTTGTCCATTACAAAGAATCAATGATATAATAACTTCCTCGTAATCGTTACAGTGTTGACGAAGTGGATTAGTAGCCGAGGCATTGTTTTAAACATTAAAATCTCTCTGGGCTTTTATCAACTACATAGATTTTTGGGAAACTTAAAACTCTTTCCTACTGAACAAGAAGTTTGATCTAATTGACCTTACAACTGCCTTTGGAAAATTCAGATATCAATTAAAGAAACACAAACTTTGCAAAAACCCTATATTTATGCAAATATAGACGTCGTTAGTCGATCATCGTCATCATCATGAGGCGACAACAAACTCCCATAAACATACTTAAGGGAAAAAAAAACAACCTATGGAAATTAATGTAAAACTAACACGCCAACATAAAAAATCGTCTTAAATACTCGCACAGTTAAGTTTAGCTGATGTATATGTATGTATATATGTTATAATTTGTTAGTTGGATTCGGTTTTATTTGCAGTTTTATATTTTAACTGTTTCAGTTACTGTTACCAACTTCCGCATATGTCAACTCGCTCATTAAGGGCAAGTTTGTAGGGAAAACATATGTAACATTAAGTAAATATTGTTGTAGTTGTTGTTTTTTCTCTCTCTCTCTCTCTCTCTCTAAATGCATGTGTAGGTATATACACAACAACAAATTATTGATCCAGGTCCCTTAGCTTTAATAAACATTTCCATATGTTTTAAAATGATTCATTATAATGTTTTTTTTTTTTCTTAAATAAATTTGAATTTCTTTTGTAATGCCTTTAAATTCTTATCCAAATAAACTTTTTTAGAATAATTTTCATAACGAATCACTTGAGAATTTTATCAATATCAATATAAGTTTACTTAACCCTGAAAATATCTATCACTCAATTGTGAAACATAAATACTTTGAATATTATTCAGAATAATTTTTATGTGATTTGTGTATAATTGATAAAGGTTTTTTTTATAATTTTCTTATTTATTTATTAAAATATTAAATATCAAGGGACAAGTGGTTTGAAATTATAATATACATATAACCCAAGTAAATTGCGTTTAATGTGGAAATTTATAGTTTCAAGTTTAAAAGTTATTATTAGTATAAAAACTGCGCAAGAAATAAATAGTGCACGTATTGTTTAAAATCGATAGCATTAGTTATTAAGAAAACTTATGCAAATATTTTAAGAAAGATCTATGTATAAAGTATTTATACCTCTATTCCCAAGGCCAGGTTTATTAAGGATTGTTTCCTTGATAAACCTCGCAATCCAGGGGAAAAAGGTCCTAAAAGTAATTTTAAGCTGCCGATACTCAAATGTCGGAGTCCTTTACGTGAACGCCTGCCGTGACGGCCTTATTTCACGGTGGTCTTTTTCATCCACTGGCTAGACTTGACAACGGTCTACCATCACCCCTGAATCCTTCAATGAAGAACTCAGGTGGCAATTTTTGAACATAAATTTTTAAGCTCGCACCCACACTACTGAGATGGCTCTGTTGTTTTTGCAACAGCTTCTAGAGACATATTTGGTAGTCCGAAACACCCAAAAAACGGATCAGGATCCCTATTTTGTGAACCGATAAGTTGACAAAGGATATAGGAATTCCAAAGTCAATAAATTTCAATCCCCGAAGCGAAAAACGCATACTAAATCAGTACTTATCACCAATATATGGAGACTTTGTTAATCGTTCACCAATTTATCGTATCAGTTCCATTCACATGATCATAAAGATCAATCTACGGGATTACAGGCAACCATTGACAATTTCCCAGCATATACCGGTTTACCATAACGCGACCGGCGTAAGAAAACCGATCGGTTTCTGGTATCTAGCATGGACTGCTTTGTACACAGACCTATTCGAAGAGAGAATTATCTAACCTCAAACCAACATTCTCTCCCCGAGAATTTGGGTTTAGACCACAGCCACTACTTGGATCCCGAAGGAACCTCAACCAATTGACCAGCCAGGACATAGTCCTGCGGGCAACTGGCCACCCGTAGTATCAGATTATGTGGTGCTCTGGTTCGACCTCTTTTCAATCGATGCAAGGACTAAACCAGACAGTAGACTTTAATACCAATGTTTAGTCCCGGCCGACTAGAGGTGTTGGTAACAATGACACCAAGGTGGAGGTTTCCCCAAGGTTACATGCCCCCGGGGGGAGGCTGCCGTGACTAACAACTAATCTAGAATCGAACCAAAATGCCGAAAGACTAAAGGACAGAGTTTCGGATATTTTTTGTTTGGGGACCTTAGACGATTATTTTAACGTATTAGAAAGGGAAACACAACATAATATAGGGATCGCTTTTAAATTAATCGGATTTATAATCATCAAAGCTATTGCATATAAAGTAATACCAAACCCAAAAGATCTACAGTTTGATGTGGCATCGCATTGAAAACTTTTGAAGGACTAAGCGAATAAGTAGTTTAAGTCATTACTATGGCAGATCGATTATCGCCTCAATTCTTCTTTGAATTTAGTTCAATTCAATTTCGTTTTTATTGTTTCTATTTACTTATAACGTTATTTAAATAATTTTATAGTTAATTAAACATGTCTGGCAAAAAGGGTGTTATAAAAATACTACTTGACTAAGATTAGAAAACAATGAATAAAAAACCCCCTCATCTAAACACTATATAAACACATGACAAAGCGTTAATTAGTTAAGGCATTGAATTTGATACTTTATTTATTTAGAACACAGGTTAGAACTGAAACGTTAATTGTCAAAGTGTTATAAGTAAGTTGTGTTATAAAAACTACATACATATTGTTAATGAATAAAAAATTAAGAAATCTTTATATGGGGCTTTTAGTAGACTGCAGTTTATATTCTGGATCAACACCAATTTTTTTATAAAATCAGTACAAACGTTTTTAACCTGTATTCAATTTAAAAACCAGCAAATTCTAATTACCAGCCTCTTTAGATCATTAAACCTCTAACGTTAAAATTTTAAACAAAATTAAAATAAAGCAAAAATGCATAAACACATCCCAAGCGACTAAAGGCTATAAATAAATAAGCACACTTTTTACACTATGCGACGGCATAACGCAAGACATAAGATGACAACTTGTTAACACAATTTCACAGAAAACCCAAAGAACCGAAAACACCGTCATAATAAAAACACTTTCATTGTGTAACAAAAAAGGAAAACAATTTTAAGAAAACTATAACGCAGAAAATACTCTCCAGCTATGAATATTAAATTTCTTTAGAAAAGTGTATGTCAAGGATGACAGCTTGTAAATATTTAGATCAAAAATTAAAAAAATATATTATTTTTTAGGTTAATATCTAAAAAAACTTACCTGAATTCTTGTGTTGCTTGGAAGCTTTCATCGTCTGTTATGGAGAAAACACAAAGGAAACCTTCACCACTGCGAAAATAATTATCACGAATGGCAGCGTAATCTTCTTGACCAGCTGTGTCCAATATATCTATTTGTACTTCTTCGCCATCTAAAACAACCTGAAAAACGAAATTTAAATAAATGGAATTACGTTTGTTTTTTTACTTATTTTCCTTTTTACTCGTTTTTATATGTTATATGAAAAATGTTCTGTTTGAGGGGAGGGAGTTTTCTTAAATTTCACTTGGATCCACGCCTGGTCTAGCCTATGGTCTAGTCTATAGTATAGACTATAGTCTAGTTTATAGTCTAGTCTATAGTCTAGTCTATAGTCTAGTCTATAGTCTAGTCTATAGTCTAGTCTATAGTCTAGTCTATAGTCTAGTCTATAGTCTAGTCTATAGTCTAGTCTATAGTCTAGTCTATAGTCTAGTCTATAGTCTAGTCTATAGTCTAGTCTATAGTCTAGTCTATAGTCTAGTCTATAGTCTAGTCTATAGTCTAGTCTATAGTCTAGTCTATAGTCTAGTCTATAGTCTAGTCTATAGTCTAGTCTATAGTCTAGTCTATAGTCTAGTCTATAGTCTAGTCTATAGTCTAGTCTATAGTCTAGTCTATAGTCTAGTCTATAGTCTAGTCTATAGTCTAGTCTATAGTCTAGTCTATAGTCTAGTCTATAGTCTAGTCTATAGTCTAGTCTATAGTCTAGTCTATAGTCTAGTCTATAGTCTAGTCTATAGTCTAGTCTATAGTCTAGTCTATAGTCTAGTCTATAGTCTAGTCTATAGTCTAGTCTATAGTCTAGTCTATAGTCTAGTCTATAGTCTAGTCTATAGTCTAGTCTATAGTCTAGTCTATAGTCTAGTCTATAGTCTAGTCTATAGTCTAGTCTATAGTCTAGTCTATAGTCTAGTCTATAGTCTAGTCTATAGTCTAGTCTATAGTCTAGTCTATAGTCTAGTCTATAGTCTAGTCTATAGTCTAGTCTATAGTCTAGTCTATAGTCTAGTCTAGTCTAGTCTAGTCTATAGTCTAGTCTATAGTCTAGTCTAGTCTATAGTCTAGTCTATAGTCTAGTCTATAGTCTAGTCTATAGTCTAGTCTATAGTCTAGTCTATAGTCTAGTCTATAGTCTAGTCTATAGTCTAGTCTATAGTCTAGTCTATAGTCTAGTCTATAGTCTAGTCTATAGTCTAGTCTATAGTCTAGTCTATAGTCTAGTATAGTCTAGTCTATAGTCTAGTCTATAGTCTAGTCTATAGTCTAGTCTATAGTCTAGTCTATAGTCTAGTCTATAGTCTAGTCTATAGTCTAGTCTATAGTATAGTCTATAGTCTTGTCTATAGTCTAATCTAAAGTCTACTCTGAAGTCAATAGTCAATTCTTCAGTCTAGTATATAGTGTAGTCGATAGTCCATAGTCTATTCTATAATCTAGTCTATAGTCTATTCTATAATATAGTCTATAGTCTAGTCTATAGTATAGTCTATAGTCTAGTCTATAGTCTATAGTCTAGTCTATAGTCTAGTCTATAGTCTAGTCTAGTTTATAGTCTAGTCTATAGTCTAGTCTATAGTCTAGTCTATAGTCTAGTCTATAGTCTAGTCTATAGTCTAGTCTATAGTCTAGTCTATAGTCTAGTCTATAGTCTAGTCTATAGTCTAGTCTATAGTCTAGTCTATAGTCTAGTCTATAGTTAGTCTATAGTCTAGTCTATAGTCTAGTCTATAGTCTAGTCTATAGTCTAGTCTATAGTCTAGTCTATAGTCTATTTAATAGTCTAATATATATACAGACTATTTAATAGTCTAATATATACAGTCTAGTATAATCTAGAGCATTGTCTACAATCAAGTCTATAGTTTAGTCTTTAGTCTAGAGTCTTGTATATAACCAAGTTTAAAGTCTAGCTTTTAGGCTAGCCTACAGTCTAGTGTATAGTCAAGTCTTTATTCTAGTCAAGAGTCATTTCATCAGTCTATACTATGGTCTAGACTTTTTACAACAACTTACCTTTTTTCTATAACTATCTGCTTTGGTTGGTTCATAATCCTCAATGAATTCATCGTACATGAATTGAAGTGTTAGGGCCGATTTACCGACACCACCACTACCAACCATTATCACTTTGTGTAACGCGGGTCCAACTGCTGGTTTTTACTCATTTTGGTAATGTGATGTAATGCAAGTTGTAAACTATATTATTAGACTTCTAATAAATAATATTTATATTACAGTATATATAAATGACGTCAGGGTGGGGAGAGCACAAATATGAAAAAGGGAATAATGCTGATAACAACAAGTTAAATTAACTGTAAAGAAATAGAGAACAAAAAAATAAAGAAAATTAAAAATATGTATGGACAATATATAGATTTACATAATTAAAGTTGAAATATTTAAATTATTATATAGTTAAAGACACATGTATGTATATTAAACAGTTCCAACAAATTTGTTTTGATTTTTTTAATATTATTTAATTTAAGCGTTTTTCAATTGCTGCAAACATTTATGAAACTATTTACGGCCGCAAGTCCATATTTAGAATACGTTTCTGCTGCCTATCTATTTTGGGGATTGTGTCTGTCTGATTAATTGTTAAACAGACTTTGCAAAAATACCTCACACATGCGTTAAAAGTGCTTGTTGGCCATTTATGGCCAAAAACTTTTGAAAATATTTAACAAAAATAAATAAACAAAATTTTTAAAACTAAAAATGCTTAAATGAGAAATAAATACTGTCGATATGTAACGTGAATGAATTCGTAGAGTAGACGGGTTTTTTTTTCATTTTAAATTCAATTATTATTACTTAATATCAGCCGAATACAAAGATGTATAGAAGGCCTTAGACTAGAATTTTTAGATGTTGGGAATACTACACTAGACAAGTTTGGTAGCCAGACTGCTTAATGTCAGATTGCTCAAAAATAGAAGACATAACTCAAATAGCTTAAGTTCATAAAAAACAAATTCCTCCATAATTTCTCTTTTATTTGCCATAATATAAAAAATTTTCTTTGTATTACCATAATTATTTATCATTAAAATATGTCTAAACAACTTTAATTTACAAAATTTTTATTACAAAGTTTAATTGAAAGTAACGATATTAAAAACTGTTTTTGTCTTAAGACTTTTATTGTTTAATTGACAGTGACATTTGTGTTTTTTTTATGAAATCCAATTTAAAATGTTTTGAAATTTTCTGAAGAAAAAAAGTAAATTTTATTTTTAATTTCATTTATAACCACAGATTGTGAGTCACTGAAAGAAAGTTGTTTTTATTTAGAACCTGAGAAGTTTATGACTGATTGTTGTAAATATAACTATAGTAACAACAACAATGAAAAAGTGATGTATAAAAATAATTTACGGTCTTTAGTTACAATAATAATGTTATTGGATGGTATTGCTGGAATATGATTAGGGGAGTTCAAAATTGTTTGAAAAGGTGT
Organism: Lucilia cuprina; assembly: GCF_022045245.1. Classification (NCBI taxonomy): domain Eukaryota; kingdom Metazoa; phylum Arthropoda; class Insecta; order Diptera; family Calliphoridae; genus Lucilia; species Lucilia cuprina. The sequence continues at coordinate 34,928,325 of NC_060951.1, read as the reverse complement.
ATGGTGTTAAATACGTTGTTCAGAATATCAATCGAATTAGCTATAGACAAGAATGTAGACTAGACTATAGACTAGACTATAGACTAGACTATAGACTAGACTATAGACTAGACTATAGACTAGACTAAAGACTAGACTATAGACTAGACTATAGACTAGACTATAGACTAGACTATAGACTAGACTATAGACTAGACTATAGACTATAGACTAGACTATAGACTAGACTATAGACTAGACTATAGACTAGACTATAGACTAGACTAGACTATAGACTAGACTATAGACTAGACTATAGACTAGACTATAGACTAGACTATAGACTAGACTATAGAGTAGACTATAGACTAGACTATAGAGTAGACTATAGAGTAGACTATAGACTAGACAATAGACTAACTATAGACTAGACTATAGACTAGACTATAGACTAGACTATAGACTAGACTATAGACTAGACTATAGACTAGACTATAGACTAGACTATAGACTAGACTATAGACTAGACTATACTATAGACTAGACTATAGACTAGACTATAGACTAGACTATAGACTAGACTATAGACTAGACTATAGACTAGACTATAGACTAGACTATAGACTAGACTATAGACTAGACTATAGACTAGACTATAGACTAGACTATAGACTAGACTATAGACTAGACTATAGACTAGACTATAGACTAGACTATAGACTAGACTATAGACTAGACTATAGACTAGACTATAGACTAGACTATAGACTAGACTATAGACTAGACTATAGACTAGACTATAGACTAGACTATAGACTAGACTATAGACTAGACTATAGACTAGACTATAGACTAGACTATAGACTAGACTATAGACTAGACTATATAGACTAGACTATAGACTAGACTATAGACTAGACTATAGACTAGACTATAGACTAGACTATAGACTAGACTATAGACTAGACTATAGACTAGACTATAGACTAGACTATAGACTAGACTATAGACTAGACTATAGACTAGACTATAGACTAGACTATAGACTAGACTATAGACTAGACTATAGACTAGACTATAGACTAGACTATAGACTAGACTATAGACTAGACTATAGACTAGACTATAGACTAGACTATAGACTAGACTATAGACTAGACTATAGACTAGACTATAGACTAGACTATAGACTAGACTATAGACTAGACTATAGACTAGACTAGACTATAGACTAGACTATAGACTAGACTATAGACTAGACTATAGACTAGACTATAGACTAGACTATAGACTAGACTATAGACTAGACTATAGACTAGACTATAGACTAGACTATAGACTAGACTATAGACTAGACTATAGACTAGACTATAGACTAGACTATAGACTAGACTATAGACTAGACTATAGACTAGACTATAGACTAGACCATAGACTATACTATAGACTAGACCATAGTCTATACTATAGACTAGACCATAGACTAGACCATAGACTAGACCATAGACTAGACCATAGACTAGACTTTAGAATAGACCATAGATTAGACTATAGACTAGACCATACACTAGACCATAGACTAGACTATAGAATATATATTGTATAGTTTATAAGCTGGATATAGTCGAGTGGGTAAAAAGACAACGCAATGTAATCTAGACAATATATCAGATTATATACAAGACTAAGATCAGAAAATACCCGAAGATTAAATCTATTGATCAGAATACATAAGGAACTATATAGATTATAAACGTGACCACAAATTGTGCTTTGAATGAAAGATCTGTATATAGACGAAAATATATCCGAGACAAGTCTATAGGGAGGCTTGATAAGAGTTCAAGCGAAGACAAACTTTAGGTGATACTTAAGACAGACTTTAGGTGACACTTAAGACAGACTTTAAGTAATACTTAAAACAAATTATAGACCAATAACATAAAAGTTTACATATTATACTATAGTCGTATATTTAGCTGTTAAAACCGTCTATGATAGAAAAATTAACTAAAATTTTGGAGCTGTCTAATAGTTATAGCTTATAAAGAGTAGATATTAAGCTTATTTGTGAGAATAAAGTACACACTATTTTTGTAATTCACAACTCCATTTACACAATATTTACCACACTCACAGGTACATAAACATACTATACATTGTATAGTCTAAACATAGTAATAATACATATATTATAAAAATTATATGATTACAATTGAATGCAAAACAAGTACTCAGACTAGCTGACGTATACCCTGCAAGTCCATTGGATACCTTACTTATCAAAAGTGATCAAGAGTATAGGTATTTTGTTACTATAACGTTACCTAGCTATGTAAAAGGAAATAATCTTTTAAAACTTTGGCCTAGTCTAGCCGATAATTACTTTACGATCTTTTTTAATATTAGAAATCTATAAATTTTGACAGTCGCCCAGAACTGTTTGGTCCATACAAGTAAAAAGAGTGAATGAGTGAGTGCGAGTACTTATTGTTTGTACTTATTTATCAATGTTTGTTTGTTTGTTCATCAACATCATCATCATCATTATAATGTTGAATAATTCTGTACGAAATGTATTGAGTACCTACTTGTCATATACATACAAATCTTAATACATATGTAAGATTTGTTTTCCCCTGTTTTGTATGGAATAAATGAAAACATTTGTTATTTATCAATCAATTTCCGGAATGAGGGTATACAAAGTTTTCGAAATTGTACGCTTCACTATTTATGTTGTCTAAATAGGATTGTAAGAAAAAAATAATTGAAATAAATAAACAAAACAGCAGGTGTCATTGAATTGAAACATCTACGATGCTTTATACAATATAATAAACTATATATCAGACTTTACACCAGACTAAATTTTAAACTATTGACAAGATTATAGACTTGGCTATGGATCAGGTTAGAGACTAAATGATAAGCTAAACTTTTGATATGTATAAGATAACAAAACGGACTACAGATCATATAATAAATTAGACTTTGGAACATAGACCAAACTATAGACACTAGTATATACCTGATTATAGATTATGCTATAGATGAGTTAATAGATCGAACTATCAACTATACTATATATCAGATATGATGTCATAGATTAGTAGTACAGATCAATGCTTAGTCCCGACTATAGATCAGAATATAATACATATAGTATTATAAATTACACTAAAGTCCAGACTAAAAACTGTACTATAAATAGTGACCAGATTTTAGATTCTAGAGCAGATTAAAGACATACAAAACTATAGACCAAACTATACTAGATTAAAGATCGGTTTATAGACGAGTTATATACGACTTTATAGATTATATATCAGGCTATGGACTCAGTCTATAAACTAGTCCAATGATCACAAGACTATAGACTGCACTGTAAACTAGAGTGTTGATTAGACTATAGACCAGACAATAGACTAGACTATAGATTAGATTATAGAATAGACTGAACTATAAACAAGACTATAGAATGGACTATAGATCAGGCTATAGTCAGACAATAAATCTTTCTACAGACATGACTAGAGACTTGACTATAGACTGTACTACAGACGAGGCTATATTCTAAAGATACATTAGACTATAGACTAAACTATAAATAAGACTGCAAACAAGACTACAGACTAGATTTCAGACTAGACTACAGACAAGACTACAGACAAGACTACAGACTAGACTACAGACTAGACTACAGACAAGACTACAGACTAGACTACAGACTAGACTACAGACTAGACTAGACTACAGACTAGACTACAGACTAGACTACAGACTAGACTACAGACTAGACTACAGACTAGACTACAGACAAGACTACAGACTAGACTACAGACTAGACCAGAGACTAGACTAGACTACAGACTAGACTACAAACTAGACTAGACTAGACTACAGACTAGACTACAGACTAGACTAGACTACAAACTAGACTAGACTACAGACTAGACTAGACTACAAACTAGACTACAGACTAGACTAGACTACAGACTAGACTAGAGACTAGACTAAACTACAGACTAGACTACAGACTAGACTAAACTACAGACTAGACTAAACTACAGACTAGGCTATAGACTAAACTATACTACAGACTAGACTAAAGACTAGACTACATACTAGACTATAGATTAAAGTAGATTACAGACTAGACTATACACTAGATCATATTCAAGATTGTAGACTATATCGCATAGAAGATTATAGACCTGTACTATAGATCATACCAGATCCCATACAAGATTATAGAACTGTAGATCATTCTATAGACTAGACTACACACAAGACTACACAGTAGACTACTGACTAGACTATAGACTAGACCACATACAAGATTATAGACAAGATCACATAGACCACAGACTAGATTAAAGACTAGACTAAACAACGGACAAGACTAGACTACGGACTAGACTAGACTACAAACTAGACTAGACTACAGACTAGACTAGACTACAGACTAGACTACAGACTAGACTAGAGACTAGACTAAACTACAGACTAGACTACAGACTAGACTAAACTACAGACTAGGCTATAGACTAAACTATACTACAGACTAGACTACAGACTAGACTACATACTAGACAGATTAAACTAGATTACAGACTAGACTATACACTAGATCATATTCAAGATTGTACACTAGATCGCATAGAAGATTATAGGCCTGTACTATAGATCATACCAGATCCCATACAAGATTATAGAATTGTAGGTCATACTATAGACTAGACTACACACAAGACTACACAGTAGACTACTGACTAGACTATAGACTAGACCACATACAAGTTTATAGTGAAGATCACTAGATTACAGACCTGAAGATCGTACTATAAGATCATAGTATAGACCAGACTATAAGCGAGTTAGCAGAATTAAAAATTGTACTGAAGAAAATACTATTTCTCCAATAAATATTTATTTTATAAAAAAGATTTTATAATCACTTAAAATACAATTGTTATTGGTTTCCTCTCTGTATAGTTTTTATTTTTGCCAATTTTGTTGCCACAAACACTTTTACTTATTAAAAACAAACACGTTTTAAAGAAAGTTTATTGTTATCAATTAAAAAAAAAATTATTTTTTCGCAATAAAATATATAAATAAAACGTGTTTTTTCAGATTACGACTGCAAACAGATATTGGTAACACATTTTATTAAAGGGGGGAGGGAGCAAACAGAATTAAGAGTCGTAGTGCAAATGTTTGTTATATATCGTACTCACAATCTAGACGACAATTTGAACCAGTTTTAAATAGTACCTACTTTTTTGTTACTTTACTTGCGTTGAAATCTACAGGCAAACAAAAGCAGTCATTCATACATTTATAATAAACTACAACTGGGTTATGAGATCTAGAGCCATTCAGTCAGCTAGGCAGCGTCAACTACTAGCAGAGTAGAGGAGGCAGAAAGCCAATGACCAACCGATAAAATTGACAAAAAAAGTAAAACAAGTCAAATCTTCAATTAAGTTTATAGTTTTAATGAAGGTTTGACTGGGTTTAATTTTAGACTGTCTACGGTTTAATTTGGTGTCAACGTAACTGTAAGTGAGTGTGTATTAATTTATGTTGGTCTATAAGCCCGGCAGTTATGAGAGTCCATATCAATATAGTGATTTCATCCATAAGAATATAGATCCGACTATAAATCAGACAATAGATCACACTACAGATCAGAGTATAGATCAGGCTACAGGCCAGATTATAGATCAGACTATTGATCACACCATAGGTCAGTCCATCCATAGGCCATCTGACTACAGATGAGTTTTTAGACGTGACTATATACCAGGCTATTGATAATAGATCAGACTATATGTCATATACCAAACTATAGATCATCATACTATAGGTCATAGTCCAAACTATAAATCACAATATTGATCAATGACCAGTCTTAAGGCCACACTTCAAATCAAACTATAGATCTAACTATAGACCTGACTAGAAATCAGACTGTAAACCAAACTTAAAATTAGATTATATAACCGTCTAGAGGTTAAAGTGTAGATCAGTCTATGGATTAGACTTCAAATCCAAACTATAAATCTGACTTTAGACCAGTCCATACATAAGACAATGGATCAGATTATATACAAACTAGATATCAGTCCAAAGACCAGACATTAAATATGATTACAAATTAGACTATAGAGCAAACTTTAGATCAAAGTCTGTAGATCAGACTATAGATCTGATTATTGATTATTGATCAGACTATAGATCAGACCAAAGATAGAATTCTAAATTACAATATAGACCTGACTATAAACCAGAAAATATATCACATTATAGATCAGACTACAGACTCTAGTCTGCTCAATACTTCGTTGCCGGATATAGATTATAATTTAACGATTTTATATGACTCCTATATATTTTAACTCTAGTTTCAGTTAGTAGTATATTTTGTTAGTTTTTTCCACATTCATGTGTAAAATGAAAATAAGAACAACTAAAAAAAACATGTTATAATATGTTTGTAAAAATGTCTTGACTTGCCTGCAGCTGCAAAAAAAAAAAAACAAGCACACATCGCCTTAACTTAACTCTTTGATGGATAAATATCAGTTGGAAGTTCATTCAACCTAAATATGATTTCTTTTATTATTTGTTAGCGATTTTTTGTTGCTTTTCATTTCTATATAAAACTTGTGTTGGTCTTTTATTTTAAATGGTGGCAAATTTCAAATACAACACAAAATCTTTTTTATTTGTTCAACTATTTAGCTGCTGTATCTTGGTTTTTTTGTGTGTAAATTGTCCAATTGTTAAGAAAAAAAATTAATAAACAATTACATAAATGTGTTCAAATACAAATATGGTTTTATTGTGGCTCAATAATGTTATGATCATTGATATTTTGTTTGTATCAGTTAATAGAGAAGTGTGTGTTTACTACTGTGTTACGATTTTATTGTTAATTTATTACATTATCAACGATTAGTTGTTCAATTGTTTAATGCCATATTAATAATTACAACTATTAATTTTGGTTTTATTATTACATACGATATGTATGTGTAATGTGTAATGACCATAATTGTAATGAATCAGAAATAGTTTGATTTAAGTTGTATGCACTGTATGAAATAAGCCAAGCATACAGTTTTGAAAAGAATTAAAATAAAAAAAAATTAAATTAATGGTCAATGACCCATTTATACTTATTTGGGAATTAAATAATAGTTAAATGAACAACCTTGACTATAGATTGAATTATAAACTAGACTATATACTAGACCATGGACAAGACTATAGACTGGACCATAGACTAGACTATAAAGTATGCTATAGAATAGACTACAGACTAGACTACGCAGTCGACCAAACCTTAGACTAGACTACAGACTGGACTATATACTAGACTATAATTACATTATAGACTAGACTACAGACTAGAATATAGACCAGACTAGACTATAGACTAGGCTATAGACTAGACTGTAGACTAGACTATAGACTAGGCTATAGACTAGACTATAGACTAGACTACAGACTAGACTACAGACTAGACTACAGACTAGACTATAGACGAGACTATAGACTAGACTATAGACGAGACTATAGACGAGACTATAGACGAGACTATAGACGAGACTATAGACGAGACTATAGACGAGACTATAGACGAGACTATAGACG
>NC_060951.1:34919430-34920578 GCF_022045245.1 Lucilia cuprina | reverse complement strand
AGATAGATAGATAGATAGATAGATAGATAGATAGATAGATAGATAGATAGATAGATAGATGGATAGATAGATAGATAGATAGATAGATAGATAGATAGATAGATGGATCTAGTAATATCGTTTAACGTGAGTCATTTTTTACACATTTATTTAAAAATTCCCCTTCACATCCATAACTTTTTTTGCTTTTCAGTAAATCGATCCTCATTATCAAAAACAAACATTTCGCAACCATTAAATATAAAATTTCGAACTAAATATAATTATTTATTCAGGCATTAACCTTCAATTTTGCTTTTTGCCTTTAAAATGGAAATAAAAATAATAAAAAAGATAAAATTAAACAAAATACAAATGGAAAATAAATGCAAAACAATAAAAAAACAGCAATGCAAAAATTAAATTTAAAAACCGCACCGCATTAAATAAGAAGAAGAAAGACCAATATATCAAACTAAACATATGACCGAGTTCCAATAAATCATCATCGATCGTCAAGAAGAAATAATTTGAAAATAAAAATCAATGTAATGATTGTTTCAACTTTATGGTTTTTGTTCGTTCTTTGTGCATATCACAAAGGGATGTATTCTGGGTGGAGAGAAAGGGTTCAGGGGCCTTAAGCCAGAATTATTATTGTTGGCATCTTATTGGTTGGAATAAATAGTTTTTCTCTTGTATCTAAGACATGTTACACAATTTCTTTTGGAAGTGATGTTTTTAGTACAAAGTACTAACAGATGAGCACCGAAAAAGTACAAAATTTTGTGTCAGTTGTGGTTGAATGATTATTTTGTTCAGTTTTTTTATGGAGTCATGTGTTTCATTAAATTAAAAAAAAATGAGACATAATGAAAAAAGTAATCTAAATATTTATTTTGTGGGTGTGGGATATTTTTATTTTATAAATGATTTATTATGCAAAAACAAATGGAAAAAATAAGACTAAAAAGGCATAAAATTTGGGTAATGTTTCAAATGAAATAAAAGTTTACAGAAAAGTTCTTAAAAATTTAAAAAAAAGTTTTAAACTTTTTTATTCTATAGTCTAGTCTATAGTCTAGTCTATAGTCTAGTCTATAGTCTAGTCTATAGTGTAGTCTATAGTGTAGTCTATAGTCTAGTCTATAGTCTAGTCTATAGTTTAG
>NC_060951.1:34917304-34919330 GCF_022045245.1 Lucilia cuprina | reverse complement strand
AGACTAGACTATAGACTAGACTATAGACTAGACTATAGACTAGACTATAGACTAGACTATAGACTAGACTATAGACTAGACTATAGACTGGACTACAGACTAGACTAGACTAGACTATAGACTAGACTAGACTATAGACTAGACTAGACTAGACTATAGACTAGACTATAGACTAGACTATAGAATGTAGACAAGTCTTGATTAAAGTACTGTCTACAGTGTTTTCTATAGTCTGGACAATTATAGTCTGATATGTAGTCATGTAGTGCTGTCTAGATCACAGTTTTGTATGCAGTCATATACATATATAGGTAATCTGTATATTTATCTATTTTATACTTGCCTAGTAGTTTGAACTAAATTAATATCGTTTCCATGACATTTTACTTATATATATACATACAACTGTAAGTTGCAATGTTTTTTAAATCTTCAAGTGTTTTTAATCAAGATTTATTAATAATTCCCCAACATTGTTAGAATATCTCATTACGAAAATCTCAAGCTGTGGTTTAATTTATAGCATATAAACATTAATTTTACCCTTCATAGTAAATTTAATATTAAGTACGAAGTAAAACAATAAACAATTACAAATACATAGATGCGAATCTCAAAATCATAAAACAATAGTGCGAAAATTAAGCAGAGAAAGATAAAAACAATATTAATAACAACAAACGCATAGTAATTTTTCAATTAAAAAAGAAAAAACTTAAAAAAGTACTTTTTTCCATACTTAACAATATTTTTGCTCAGAAAAGTACTTAAAATATTTAAGTACTTTCTAATTGTTTAACAACTAGAAATGCATTTAAATTTAAGAGGTACTTTTCAGACCCAACCCTAATACTTTTAGTAAAAATTATAAAGGTATTTTTTGTTGAATAAGAAAAACCAGCATATTTTTTTTAAAAACATAAATTTTTGAAGCAGAATATGGGCATAAATGTTTATGTTAATTTTTAAAATAGCAAAATAAAAAACAAGGAATTTCCAACCGCAATTAAATAGCAATTTTACACTGTGCCAGTAATAAAACTAACAAAAAACTGTACAATTAATGTTTTTCTATTTAATTGTTGTACTTATTAAACAATTTGCTGTTAAAACATTTATATATCTGAACAATTTTAAAAGCAATGATAAATTTTAAATGTGTTTTCCTTTGTTAAAGCTAACAACCTCTAAATGTTTAATTAAATCTTGTTTTATTGATTATTTGCACACGAAATTTTTGTAGGTTTTGTAAAAATTTTTAATTTTAAAAAAAGATTATCTTCACTGCAAACTTTAGTTCAGATTGTAGCCCATACAAGGCTACTTTGAATTTTAGGCAGACCTAAAATCCAAAGTATAAACGAAACTATAGTCCAGACTATAGACAAGACTATCGTCTAGACTATAGAGAATACTATAACCCAGACTATAGACAAGACTTTAGTCTAGACTATAGGCAAGACTGTAGTCCAAACTACAGAAAATACTTCAGTATAGACTATATGTAAGTCTAGACATGATTATATGTTGTCTAGACTATAGACAAGACCATAGTCCAGACTACTGTCTTGATTATAAAAAAGACTTTAGTCCAGACTAAAGACAAGACTATAGTCCGGACCATAGACAGGACTTTAGTCCAGACTATAGACAAGACTATAGTCCAGATTATACATGAGACCATAGTCCAGACTATAGCAATACTATAGGTCCAGAAGGCTATAGACAAGACTTCAGTGAAGACTATATGTAAGACTAAAAAAGATTATATGTTGTCTAGACTATAAACAAGACCATAGTCCCTACTATAGTCTAGATTATAGACAAGACTAGAGTCAAGACTATAGGCAAGACTATAGTCCAGACTATAGACAAGACTATAGTCCAGACTATAGACAAGACTATAGTCCAGACTATGGACAAGACTATAGTCCAGACTATAGACAAGACTATAGTCCAGACTATAGACAAGACTATAGTCCAGACTATAGACAAGACTATAGTCCAGACTATAGACAAGACTATA
>NC_060951.1:34916915-34917204 GCF_022045245.1 Lucilia cuprina | reverse complement strand
GAACTAGAACTGAACTAGAACTGAACTACAACTGAACTACAACTGAACTACAACTGAACTACAACTGAACTACAACTGAACTACAACTGAACTACAACTGAACTACAAATGAACTAGAACTGAACTAAAACTGAACTTGAACTGAACTAGAACTAAACTAGAACTGAACTAGAACTGAACTAGAATTAAACTTGAACTGAACTAGAACTGAACTAGAACTGAACTAGAACTGAACTAGAACTGAACTAGAACTGAACTAGAACTGAACTAGAACTGAACTAGAACTGAA
>NC_060951.1:34821829-34916746 GCF_022045245.1 Lucilia cuprina | reverse complement strand
AGAACTGAACTAGAACTGAACTAGAACTGAACTAGAACTGAACTAGAACTGAACTAGAACTGAACTAGAACTGAACTAGAACTGAACTAGAACTTTACTAGAACTGAAATAGAACTGAACTAGAGCTGAATTAGAACTGAACTAGAACTGAACTAGAACTGAACTGGAACAGTACAGATGAACTCAAATAGAACTGATCTAGAACTGAACTAGAACTAAATTAAAACTAATCTGAAACTTATTTAAAACAAATGTAAAACTGATCTTCATAAATTAGACTTTATTCCTATTATCCATTACAAATTAGCCCAAACTATCAACTGCTTTCTCTTAAAATTCTATTATGTTTTTGATTCTAAGTCATAAGATATATTCCAATGTACAAAATTATTAGAAAATTCTATTCAATTTACTATCCCTTTGAGTAAAATTCTTAATACTAACATTCTAACTTGTATTCTTTATACAAATTCTATTGAAATCTAAAACAATAGACTATTTAACAAAAAAAAATTCTAACAAAACATTCCACATAGATGATGTTCGAACAAGCTGTTGAAAAAAATACGGGTCAAGTTCAATTGGATTTTTTTTTTTTTTTTTTTTTTTTTTTGTTAAAAAACATGACAACCTTTAGAATCATGAATACACGTTATAATAATAACAAAGTTCTAAAAAAATACAACAAGTTCAAACAATACGAACAAAATATAAAGTGACTATTGTTTTCGATCTTTTCAAAAAATTAAAGTAAAATTAATCATTCAAACAAAATAATTATAATAATTTATTAAATAATATCGCTTACACGCAGTTTTTTTCTTTTCGTAAGGGAGAAAGAGAGTCATGTTAAAAAATAACAATACCCACACTCAATCATACTTATTGACATGAAATGTTACTCAAAGCAAAAAAAGGAACAAAACAACACCCTAAAAAACATACTTACAAACAACATAAACAAAAACTAATATATGCCCCCAACATCAAATCACTCACCTCACCCATTTGGTCATTTTTTACTAAAGGAAGTGGGGGAAGAGTAGATTTTGCTTAGTATTGTTTGAAAGAATATGATATAACGGAAGTAAATATGTTGCATTGTTGTTATTTCTAGAATAGCAGACATGACGTAAACAGGGTTGCTTGAATAGCAATTTTCATTTCTTAAGGGAAAAACCACAACGAATTAGTATTTAATTGTAATAAATCTGTAAACAAAATCCTTTATATTATTTGCTACATAATGTCAGATTAATTTTATTATTTTTTGACAATTACTTTGTATTTTGTAAATACTTATGTTTAGAATAATGGATTACATTTATTTACTAGAATAAGAGATTAATTACAATAAACGCAGCTTTTAGTCCTAATTTTAAAAGATTTGAAAATTCATCTTCGGTAACAATACTCTTTTCATAGAAAATTTACGATAACAACTATTTTTATTGAAAATTTTCGATAAATATTCTTTTTATAGAAAACATCGATAATTTTAAAAAAAATTTCGGTAAATTTTGTTTTTATTAAAAATCATAGTGTATGACAAACATTCGATAAAAGTATTCGATAAATTTACTTTTTATACTTAGTTTTTTTTAAATTTTATTTTTAATGAAAAAATTTATGTTTATAGAAAATGTTTGTGTAGAAATATAAATTTTTACTAAACTATTTAAATTTTCGATAATTTCTCTTTTTATAGAACATTTTCGATTAATTTCGATAAACTCTCTTTTTAAAAAAACTTTTTAATAAATGCTCTTTTTATAGAAAAGTTTTGATAAATTCTATTTTTATGGCATATTTTCGATAAATTCTAGTTTTTAAGAAAATATTCGACAAAATCCTTTGTGTATAGTAAAGTTTTTGTAAAAAATGTTCAATACATTCCCTTTTTATAGAAAATTTTCGACAAATTCGCTTTTCTATAGATAATTTTGGATACATTTTTTTATAGAAAATTTTTGATTAAATCCCATTTTAGAAAATTTTTAATAAATTCTCATTTTATAGAACACTTCTTTTTTTATAGAAAATCTTCCATAAATTCTCTTTTTTTAACAGAAATATTTCGATAAATTATCTTTATATAAAAAATGTTCGTTAAATTCTCCTTTTTATAGAAAATTTTTATTTTATATAAAACTTGCAAAATAATCTCTTTTTATAGAAAATTTTCGATAAATTCTAATTTTGTAGAAAAATTCCAAAAAGTTATCTTTTTATGGAAAAATCTTCAATAAATTCTCTTTTTTAATAAAAATATTTCGATATATTCTCCTAATATAAAAAGAAATCGATATATTCTCCCTTTTATAGAAAATTTTCGATAATTTCTCATTTTAAAGAAATTTTTCGATAAATTCTCATTTTATAGAAAACTTCCAGAAAGTTCTCTTTTTATTAGAAATTTTCAAAAAATTCTCATTTTATAGAAAACTTTCAAAATGTTCTCTTTTTATAGAAAAATCGTCAATAAATTTTCTTTTTTAATAGAAATATTTCGATAAATTCTCATTTTATAGAAAACTTCCAAAAAGTTATCTTTTTATAGAAAATTCTCGATAAATTCTTATTTTACAGTAAACTTCTAAAAAGCTATCTTTTTATAGAAAAATATTCAACAAATTCTCTTTTTTAAAAGAATTTTTTCGATACTCTATTTATATAAAAAATTTTGTCGATAAATTCTCTTTTTTATAGAAACTTTTCTTAATAGAAATATTTTGATAAATTCTATTTTTTTAAATTTTCGATAAACTGTGCTTTTACAGAAAATTTTTAAAAAAATTTTCGATAAAATCGTTTTTATAGAAATTTTTCGATAAAATCTTTTTTATAGAAATTTTTCAATAAAATCTTTTTTATAGAAATTTTTGCAAATTCTCTTTTTATAGAAAATTTTCGATAAATTCTCTTTTTTTATAAAAAAAAATTTGGATAAATTTTCATTTTATAGAAAATTTTCAATAAACTCACTTTTTTATAGAAAATTTTCAATAAATTCTATTTTTTATAGAAAAATTTCGATAATTTTTTTTATAAAAAATATTTTATATTTTTTTATAAAAATTTTTGATAAATTCAATTTTTTTTTACGAATTTTTTTGATAAATTACCTTTTTTTAGAAAACTTTCGATAAATTTTCTTTTTATTGAATATGTTCGATAAATTTTCTTTTTATTGAAAATGTTCGATAAATTTTCTTTTTAAATAAAATAAATTTTATTTTTATAGAAAATTATCGATAAATTAATTTTTTATAGAAAATTTTCGATAAATTAATTTTTTTATAGAAAATTTTCGATAAATTAATTTTTTTATAGAAAATTTTCGATAAATTCATTTTTTAAAGAAAATTTTAGATAAATTCATTTTTTTTATAAAATTTTTTTGATAAATTTTCTTTTTATAGAAAATTTTTGATAAATTTTCTTTTTTTCAGATAATTTTCGAAAAACTTTCTTTTTTTAGAAAATTTTCTATAAATTTTATTTTTTTTTAGAAAATTTTCGATAAATTTTCTGTTTTTAGAATTTCTCATTTTTGGTAAATTTCCATAAATTTTGTTTTTTATAGAAAATTTTCGATAAATTATCTTTCTATTTAAAAATTCAGAGAAAATTTTAATTAATCCACTCTTTTTAAAATATTTTCTATAAATTCTAACTTTATAGAACATTTTCGATAATTTTTGCGCATAATTTCGATAAACACTCTTTCTAAAAAAAAATCCGATAAATTCCTTTTTTTATTAAAATATTTGATCATTTCTCTTTTTAAAACAACATTTTCCATAAATTCTCTTTTTATAGACCAATTTTTGATTAAATTTTTTTTTTCTATATTTCTCTATTTATTTTAAGAGTCTTGTCTATAATTTGTTGTCTTTCAAATTATCAATTACTGACTTTATAGGTATAGAAATATTTTTAAAAATTTCCTGTTAAACCTAAAAAGTTGTTGATATTTTTTTTATAAATTTTCAGTATTTTAAGAAAACTTAATCATAGATTTCTTGATTTGCTTAAAAAAGTGCTTTTTTTGCACCTCCACACCACGCAAATTTCTTATAAACCTTGGCAACCCTTTCAAAATATCGCAAACATCACTCACTATTTTACAGTTAGTTATAGTAACAAACATGCTCAAAGTATTTGCAATTACAATTTTTTCAAAAGAAAACAGACAAAAAACAACAACACAAGTGCCAGCGGAAGGAAGTAAGAAGAAAATAATAAAAAGAGAACAAATGTAGTGACGACAACGGCGGCAGCCAGCATGATAATGATGATATTTTACGCAAGGGGGAGAGGGGAGGCAAATGTGTCTATGATAAAAAAACAACAATATCAACTATACAAAAAAGGGGGTGTAGGCAAAAAGAAACGTCATAAACAGAAATTAAAGGAAAAAAACGTCAAAGGCGATGTTAGTATGTGACGAGACTGACTGTTGCTGTAAAATGTTTGAGGATAAAATTGATTAGAAAATAAACTTAAACATGATGGGAAAAAAACTTTTACTTAATTATGATAAAATAATAGAAATTAAATAAAAACAATATGAAACGAACTAGGGAGTGGTAATTGAAACAAAAATACATAATATGAAAATAGATGGAGGAGAGCCAACAGACAAATTTAAAAGAAAATAAAACATAACAACATTGTATAAATTCCACAAGAGGCGTTGTCTGGTCACAGACATCAATGCTTGATACCAACAGCCAGACAACCAGCCAGCCATTCAGCTAGTCAAAACCAACAAAACATATCGAGAAAGTGAAAACTATGCAAATTTATTTATTAAAACGAATATTAAAAGAATTCTAAATAAACTTTTTTCTTTAATTTACATAAAAAGTTTAAAATTGATTTCTGAATTTAATATTTACCTTATTGTATTGGAATTACAGAAGACAAAATAAATCTGCTTAATCCTTTAAGAACTTTTGTGGTGCTTGAAAACCTTTAGAAAAATTGCAATATGTTTTCTTCTCTTATGTTTTTTAACACTTTTTCTTTGCAATTTTTTTAAACTTTCCTTATGGTTTATATTTTTCTCCTTTTTTATTTTTTATTAAATGCTTCTTAACTTTTTTTGTCACTTTTTTTCGTTTTTTCTTTAATATTTTTCACACACAAATTACTTTTTTTTGCACTTTTCGTTTTCTTGCCGAGATTTGCGCGTTTTCTCTTCGATTTTTTACCAGTATAAAAAAAGTTTAATTAACCACACTTTTATTTGTATAAAACCTAATATTTGTTTTAATTTTTTTACTATTGTAGCAGCTTTAATTAAAAGTTTTGCTACTTTTACGTTTTTTTTCAGTGTGTGTAGAAAATAATATGTTAATTTATTCACAACAATTATGTTTGTTGCGTTTTTTTTCTTCACTTCGTTCGCTCACACACGACCGTCTTATTTGGATACTCTTTTTATAAATGCAAAAAAATGTTGTTTGTTGCATGACTCAATCGCTGAGAGCCCTGCGCCGACAAATATTAACGGCGGCTGCCGCTGACACTAAAAATATCGGCGGCGTTGTTTAAAATCGACTGAAGCCGGCTAAGTATCAAATGCGCTTAATTTACAAGTTTCCAAAGATTTTTACAAGTTTCCAATGATTTTATATAAAAACAGAATCCGAGAGATAAAAAAGTGGAATTTTGTATATAATTTTTACTTGATGCCGGGGTTCCAACTAACTCCCTATTAGTAGGGTTCTATAAATCGTCTTTCGAATAATCGAACAATCGACTTTTTGTCGAAAAAAGTCGAAGTCGACTATTTTGTTCCAAAAAAGTCGATAACTCGACCAGGGTCTGTGAAAAAAGTCGAATAAAGTCGTAGAAAGTCGAAGAAAGTCGTAAAAAGTCGAAAAGTCGAAAAAAGACGGAAAAATTCGAAAAAGTCGAAAAAAATGAAAGTATTTATAAAATACTTATAGTCGAAATGTTTAAAAGTCGACTTTTAATTAAATGAAAAAAGTAGAAAAATCGACTTTTCATAAAATGCAAAAAATCGAGAAGTCGAAAAGACGACTTTTAACTAAATGAAAAAGTCGTAAAGTCGCCTTTTCGTTTCAACTATAGAACCCTATTAGCATATTTAGTGAACGTTAAATTCAGAAAAATAAACACATTTTTAACGAAAAAGAGTCTAAAATTTCCATAGCATTCATACATTTATTACAATGGAATTAAATTCGAATTACTTTCGACGAAATTTGCGTACTCGCTTTTAAAACAAGAATATTTATGGTATACAGCGAGGTATGTAAAGAAAGTGGAGGTGCAACTGGTTTTAAATCATTCACAATAAAGCGGAAGTAAACAGAGAATGATTCAAGTAAAAAAAGAAAAAGATTATTTTTATAAAAATTTGTTTTTGTATAGAAAATTTTAGAGATTTTTTTTATAGAAAAATTTTGAGAAAAATGTCTTTTTATAGAAAATTTTCAAGAATACTGTTTTTAATGAAAATTTTAAAGAATACTGTTTTTAAAGAACATTTTTGAGAAAATTTTATTTTTAAAGAACATTTTCGAGAGAATTTTCGAGAAAATTCTCTTTTTATGCAAAATTTTTGAGAAAATTCTCTTTTTATAGAAAATTTTCGAAAAATTCTCTTTTTATAGAAAATTTTCGAAAAAATTCTCTTTTTATAGAAAATTTTCGAAAAAATTCTTTTTTTATAAAAAATTTTCGAAAAAAAATTTTTTTATAGAAAATTTTCGAAAAAATTCTGTTTTTATAGAAAATTTTCGAAAAAAATTCTCTTTTTATAGAAAATTTTCGAGAAAATTCTATTTTTATAGAAAATTTCGAGAAAATTCTATTTTTATTAGAAAATTTTCTTTTTATTAGAAAATTTTCGAGAAAATTCCCTTTTTATTAGAAAATTTTCGAGAAAATTTCCTTTATATTAGAAAATTTTCGAGAAAATTACCTTTTTATTAAAAATTTTTTGAGAAAATCCACTTATTATCGATCATTGTGAATGATGTGTTTAAAACATTTAAACCATTTAAACAATTTAAAACAATTTCTTTAACAAAAACAATTATCTAATCCATTTAAAATTTATTTAAAATATAAAAAATATTGTAAAAGTTCTTAATATTATGGAAAACTATTCACATCCTGTATCTCCTACCACACCTCCTCCCCAAGAAACCGTTGAAAAACCAGAGGATGCTAAAAAACCACCACCACAATTTCAAATTGAAAATATAACAATAGCCAAGCCACCGCTATTAAAAATCTACTATTGGGAAAGTTTGGATTTAGAGAAGTAAACAAATATTTTAAATTCTAATAAAGTCCCTTTATTTTAAACAACTTTCCTTACTATCAGTTTAAATCGCAAACTTTTAACTGATAATTCCTTTATAGAACATCATTTGGAATTGCCTACACGCCAACTAAATAGCACACCCATGAAGATTATTTTGTGGTTACGCAATATGTGTAATTTCGACTTTACTATGTGTTTAAAACGCATAAAGAATTGTCAATGTGTACCCAGAGAGACCCGGGTGGGTTTCAATCAATTTCGCCATTTATATCACTGTCCTCACCGGCGTTTGATACATATCAGTCAGGACATGTATGTAATGAAACCAGGAGATTTGGTGGCCATGTCGGTTGTGGCTTATTATTATATTTTGGGAGATCATGTTTTGACTTTTGAATTGAGGTAAGGTTTTTTAATTATTGGATTGAATTGCAAATATTGGCAGGATTCGATATATGAGAAATAAAATAAATTTATAAAATATGTTCTTTAATATTTTTTCGTCAAGAATTTCCGATTTGCGCATCATTTTGCTACATTTCCATGTAACCATTACCACATTTGATCCTGTGAAAAGTGTTCTAACCACCAAAATGATTCCAGTTGATATTAAGGAACATCGCAGCCTGGCTCAACCCTTATGGATACGTAATATAACAATGCAAAATTTACATTTTCTATTTAGTGGCAAAAATCGTGGCCTCCGTTTAATTAATCCCAATATGGAAGTACCCAGACAAAGTGTTTGGCCATTGATTGTGGAATACAGGCCGAGTGATTATGAAAATAATGTAAGTTGGAAATTTTGCGAAAATAAATAAAAAAAAGTTCAGATCCTTTTTTTGATTTATATTCTGGTGTCCAGCTTTCTTTTATGAGGGACTAAAATTCTTTCCTGTTTTAGCTTAATTTGTTTTTAAACTGTGGCGCTAAATTAGCTGCCAAAGGTGGTGCAGGAAATCATTTTAAAATCCCCATAACATGTAAAGGTTACATGCAGGAAGAAATTGAAGAAACCCAAGCACCCAATTCAGATTATGAATGTGCTGATTACCTGTATGTTTTGTACCCCAATAAGTTGGAATTTTCTACAGAAATAAATGAAGAAAAAACCCAAATGATCGCGGTACACAATTACAATCAAAAGTGTATGCAATTTAAATGGCAAACGTAAGAATGAAAATTTACATTTCATACTCAAAACTAATTTTAAATTATATCGCCACAGCTACACTATTAGCGAATACTTTAGTTTTACCTTTGAACCTAATATATTTACCCTTAAACCTCATCATTCTAAACTATGTGTGGTGCAAGTGAAGTCATTCAATAAGCCTTTACATTTCAAACGTATACCGTGTGTTTTGGAGATACATCGCATTCTAGATAAATCCACACAAATAGCTCAATCACTTTTAACCGAAGTGGAGTCTATAGATGATCCTAAGTGGTTAGAGAATAGTTATGTGGAGCATGTTCTTTTGCATATAGATTTAAAAGTTAAATTTCCTTCCATGGAAAAGGAGAAGGTAATAGATGAAAATGACTTAAACAAGGACTGCACAAACAATCAAACTACAATATTTGAGAAATTATTTTGGGATTACTTATCCAAATCGAATTATATGCGTAACACCAGCAAAATACCAAGAAATTTAAATTATGAACAAGTTTTAAATAAGGATTTCAATTCAATGAACAAGGATTCTAAAGCACATAATAATAAGCAGTAAGTGAAGGAGTTTTAAACTTAACAAATTTTATTTTATTAAATCTCTTTTTTTTATAGAGCAGCTTTCAATATTTTAAGTTTTCTAACGGCTGAAGCTTGTCGTGATCTATCCAAAAATTATCGCTTTGTACCTGTTGAAATTTTAGATTCTATTTAAAATTTACCTCTCAAATTACGCATGTATAGGGCCAAAGGTAACATGGAGTCTCTTTGTAAGCACGACTGATGGACTAGACTAGAAATGCGTTTTGTATCGAAGTGATAAGAAGTTCAATTTTCTATTTTAATAAAATTTATTATAAAAAATATTATACTCACTTGAAATTGGCTAATCTTAAGCGTTCGAGATAACGTTCTACGGCGACAGCGGGTAAAAATATTTTGCGAACAACTTTTGGAAGATTAGAGGATAGATCGCGCGCCTAGAATAGGGTTTAATTAGTATTTCAATCGTTAATAAGAGAATTATTCACACACACATGCACATATCTATCAAAATCTGTCTATCTATCTATCTATCTATCTATCTATCTATCTATCTATCTATCTATCTATCTATCTATCTATCTATCTATCTACCTATCTATCTATCTATCTATCTATCTATCTATCTATCTATCTATCTATCTATCTATCTATCTATCTATCTATCTATCTATCTATCTATCTATCTATCTATCTATCTATCTATCTATCTATCTATCTATCTATCTATCTATCTATCTATCTATCTATCTATCTATCTATCTATCTATCTATCTATCTATCTATCTGTCTATCTATTTCTTACAAATGTTACAAAATCTTCTCTAATATAACTTACATGTTCCAAATGTTGATGCGCCGCCGTAGCCACCTCAAATATGCACTCCTCCACACCTTTATCCTGAGGATTAGCTCTCAACACGCGCTCCTGACTAACGCCATGCTTAATAAGTATCTCTTGGGGTATACTTAAAGCCTGACTACGTTTTGTGTACGGTATGGATCTTAAAAGAGTCACAATACCCTGAGCTTTACCCAAATGTGAGGCAACATGATCAACATTTAAATCCTTAACACCAGTCAATTCGATTAATAAATATAGCAATGAAGAATAAGTCTGTTCGGCATAAGTTTCCAAGTCTTTTAAAGTAATAAAGGGCTCGTTGGGGGAACGATCACGCGCATTAACTAAACGTTTTAAATATAGTTTATTTAATTTAAAGGAATCTATGGTCTATAAAAAGGAAGGAAACAAAATAATTATAATGAAATAATTTTAAAGCAAAAAACATACATGTTTCATTTCTCTCAGGACGGGCTGGTCGGCTACATAGGATTTCTCTTTGTCGTAACATTTCTCTATGGAATCATACCAAAATTTTAGGCGCATTTTAGCTATGGCAGGTTCAGAGACCTATAAAAATAAAACTTTCATTAAAAACATAACTCTTACTCCCTTTCTACATACATTAGTGGAACACTTGGCCACTTCGACATTAAACGCCCTCAAAGCAAATGCATGTCTTCTCTGTTCCTTAGGCAATAGCAGGGTACACAAGTAATTTTCATAATCATTTTTCCTTTAATATAGATTAACAATTAATAAAAATCTTATATTTACATAATACACCGGCATTTTTTGTACTTGTTTTAGCATCCACTTACTCCACTAAATTCATACAGTATTTAACTCCGAATAATTGATTATTTTGTGTGGTTTGTTTATCATGTTGCTGCCTTTGTTGTTGATATTTAATAGCTGCTGAATTTCTTAAACAAATTGTATTTAAATTATTATAAAAACGCTTCATTTTAGGTAAATTTGCAAGAAAATTTGTTAATCTACACGATTTGTTTACATTTGATAATAGCGAACAGCTGTTTGAATTGCACATTCACACAAACATATGTTCTTATAGGGATTAATACAGCTGATGCTTACAATGAGATGTGTTGAGTTGGTTTAGGTGTTCTGATTATTAAACACATTTAAATTTACCGTTAAAAAGGAAAAATTTAATTAATTCTTTTTGACGTTTATTAAAGAAGTTTAGTTTAAAGAAATTGAGTTGTAATGCTGGTCTGATTCGGGGAACAACTTTTGCGTCATCGTGATTATTTTTAAGCGTATCACCTCAAAATTGAGTTATATTTTATTGATAAAGAATATATACGCAGTTTTTATTTAGCTGTTTAAACTTTAAAGGTTTTCAGCTTGCGAGATGAAGATATATGTAGGTCGACTTGAAGGATTTGCTTTAAACCAACGTGGGATCCAAAAGAACGTAATTGAAGTGAAGTTTTAACTAATTTATACTTTTTTGAAAACAATTAAACGAATTGAAATTAATATGGAATGTTTTAAAACAGTTAATGTTCTAATGGCAACAACTCTTAGCGAACTATTATAATAGAGTAGAAAACTTGGTTTAAATGCCAAACCAACAAAATTTCAGATTGTATAAGTAAATGTTTGTTAATTAAACACTTATGACATCTGGCAGAAATAGGAATATGGACCGACATAGTATCTGCACCTATACGGACTGATTGAGTCACCATTATATCACGATCTGACATAAAGGTGACTCTTATTCACTTGATTAAACTCCGATCAACTTAAGAATGAGAGTAAAATTCATTGACTCTAGAACTCTGTGCAAATCAAACTTTAATCTGAAGACATTTAGACGTTTGATGATAACCTGGCAAAAAAGCAACTTTCCTATGAAAGTTGAAGAGAATCAACAAACAAGTTATTCCTTTACCGGTGGTAGCCTGGTCACTCAAGTGAAAGTGAAACACTGTTTATTCATATCATATCATAGCTATTTTTATTCCAAGTTTTTTTTTATAACTCGCAAATAGAAATTCTGAAAAGAACTTTCTTTCACTTAAAAAAAAAACACACATTTCTTTATCGTACAACATTTGTATAATATTTTTTTATTTAAATAAACACTACAAACTAAAAATGACTATAAAATATAAATGCAATTGGTAAAAAACAGTAAAAAATATATATATTTAAATTTATTAAAAAACATTCAGCACTATTAAATCCTCAGTACTGAATATCATCTAATAAATTATTTTCAATTATTGAATTGTCCACCTTATAGTGAGCCTCACAAAACTCAGCCATACGTGAACAAGCCTCTTCAATCATTTCCCTTGGCACAGTCAGGACAATGCGCATATAATTGGGAAATTCAAAACAACTACCAGGCAAACAGAAAACACTTTGTTCATTCACCAGCTCCTGTACGAAATGTGTGTCATCTTTGAATTCGGGAAATTGTTCAATATTAATGCCAACCATCATGTACATGGCACCATTGGGCATGACAGGATTTAAGCCACGCACCTGTTTTAGCATATTAAAGGCTAATTTGGCATTTTCACTTAGAATATCAATGACACCATCGAAATAACTTTGGGGAGTCTTTTCCAAGATATCCGGTATGGCACCTTGAATTAAGGTATTCGAACCTAATATACGACCACACATGTTTTTAAGGCCTCTAATACCCTCTGCCATGCGATCCTCACGATCATGGATGATAATCCAACCGGTACGCCAGCCGGGAACTAAAAATCTTTTAGTTAAACCACCACAGGAGAGAACTGGGACATTCTTGGACAAACTGCTGACGGCAATATGTTTGGATCCGGGGAAAACAAAGTGTTCGTAGATCTGAAATTTAACAAAAATATTAGAAATCTATTTGTTTATCTTATAATCTAAAATAACTCACCTCATCGGCTATGATGGGCAAATAGTATTTCTCACATATGGCCAATAAATCTTCCAAGTGTTCCTTGCTAAATACACTACCACAGGGATTACTGGGATTGTTGATTAACAAGGCTGCGGTGTTTTCATCGATCAACGATTCCAATTGTTTTAAGTCAGCTTGCCATTGTTTTTCGGGCAAGAGATCATAGTAACGCACCTCAATACCCAAACCTTCGGTTAAGGTTTGATATAAACAAAATCCCGGTCTGGGTATCAAAATATTTTGACCAGTTTCTGCTAAAGCCAGTATACAATATTCCAAAGCAGCTGAGCAACCACTGGTTAAGATCACATTATCGGGATGAATTTCTTCGGAACTTTGATGGGCACTATATTTAGCAATGGCTTTACGGGCTGACTCATGACCCTGGGTATGAGCATAACCATTATATTTGCCACTTTCTATGGATGCCAATAGAGCCTTCATGGTTTCATCGGATGCACGTAGGTTACCAAAGGTTGTGGGATCACCTGAAAAATGATATCAAAGAAAATTAATGATTTTCATTCTTCCAAATAGTTTTCTTAATTGTTACTAACTGATATGTATAACATTTATATATATTTCACATTCTATATTTAAGTTGTACTTATTTATGTAATCAATCTGCTAAACAAAAATGCGTTTTTGAAATGTTCCCGTTCTGTCAATCAAATCAATCTGTCCATCTTAAATATGTATAATTATTTTTCCAATGTGATCTCAACTGCATAATATGCTTGGATAGACATTAATCAAACGTGAAAATTAATTTGTACAATGTATGCAAAAGGAAATTGATCTCAAGCCAAACATTAGACCAGTTTTAAAAATATTTTTTAACTTGTCGCATTGTTCATTTTCTTCGTCTTCAATCTTCTTTTTCCGATATAGTTAAGTCTTTCTCTTAGTCATTTTTATTTCCAAATGGGTTAGGTTTCCACTACAATTGGATCTTCGCTCCTAAACAAAACAATTCAAAGATCGTTAACCTAGCGCGAACTGTATTAACCAAACTAATTTCCTAGACAAAACCACACGATAATAACATAATTAATGCACACGTCATTTCTATATAACAGACCCAAGACGGATACGGATCCAACACTAAAGGGTAAAACCATCTTTTTGCCACTATTATGAGTTGATCTTTCATGAACTCCGTGACATCTTCAACTAGTTCTGAAAGAGTAGAATGGAGCGAGATATTTCAGATACAACATCTCTCAAAAATATCTCTCATACATATTACAGATATAACATTTCTCAGAAACATCGGACGATAATACTATATAACCCGAGTTATCCCTTATATTTGTTTCTTAGACAAGCACTCAGTTTCCTAGTTCCATGCATTGTGCTAGATGGACTAACATTATCTGTCATACGTTTATGTATTAAAAAACAACATTGAGTCCTGTGGGCGTTAAAATTGACGCAAGTCTTCGTTCCCACGCAAGTCACGGTTCCTCGCACTGGAACGACTCGGAGTTCAACGAACAACAACCAAGGATTGTCAACCCAGCCACACGGATTAAGCGATTCATTCATATTGCGCCTCATTGCCCCAATCTATTACGGCAGATATTGCTGTCATCGGCTGTCATAGAGTTGGAAGTTTGACATATAAGGTCATTTATGAAGATAAAAATAGGTTAGGAGAAAGAACGGAGCCTTGCGGTACATAGCATTAAATAAGTTTTTTTTTCTACCAGTATTTTCCAAGTTAAGGAGCGCACATCAGACCCAGTAGCTTGATGTTCTCTATTCAAATAACCTAATAGAATCATGTGAGGGATAAAATTTAATTTTGCTCCCGTTCACAAAATGAACAAACATTTTTAATTCGGCTAAAAGCTATATGATTTTAAGTTTTAAAAAAATTTTAAGACTGCCCTAGTTTTATAAAAAAATCTTCAAGTCTATAAAATTATAAGCTTGCGTTAAGGATGGCTTAACACTTTTAAACATCTATTGATGATTAATAAACAGATTATATAGCCCAGTGCCAATTGGTGACTACACGTCAATTGATCCATAGATAAACAAAGTAATAATTATTATAACACAGCAAATATATATTTCATAACTAACGGTTATTTTACGTTAAGGATGATCAGTCACACACACACAACAACAAACATATTGAGATGAGTAATAGTGGTATTAAATAACTTGAGACAAAATTTAGAATTAATCTATAGATAAGCAATTGACAAAAACAAGTTATACAAATTATAGTATTAATTAGTAGTATACATATGTTTGGACATTGGATAGCAGGCGTATAAAATTTCCAATCAAATTAATTATAGAAGCATAAAAATTAGCAAAATACCTAACAAATCATATTGACAACACTTATCGTGTAAAACATAATAAACACACCCCCTTTTTTGGCTGTAAATGATATTAGAGATGAGAGTGATAAAATATTTAAAGCGTAATCGAAAATGTAACTTAACTAGCATAAATTGTAAACAAAACTAGTGCTAGAAGTTTTTTTGCGCAGTTGGTTGATTTGCTGTTTTGTAAAATTTCAAAAAATAAGTGTGAATAATATAAAAGCGAAGGCAACTAGAAATAAAAAGAAAAAAGCATACAAAAAAAAAAACACCGGCTTTATTAAAAATAAAGTATAAGAAAACCAAATAACAACAACTAAATCAGGTGATACCACATTTTATGCAAATTACAAAATAACAAAGCAGGTTTTTATTTTCAACAAAAACAACATGTTAAAATGCACTAAATAAATTTAAAATACAAATTTTTAAAACAATATTTATATATTTTTGGTCACAAGTTTTCGACATAAACATTATGAAAAGAATTTTGTTTTTAATAAACTTCCGCGGCGAATTTAATAACCAACAACAAATACAATTCAAAGAGAGTAACATTAATTTGATTGGTTGAAATAAGAAGGTGTGTTGTACTGTGCAGCTTTCTATTTTTGAAATACAACAACAGCAAAAAATGGCGCTAATGTTGTGGAGAATGGAAAAATTTTAATTTAGCAAATGTCAATAACAAAAATTTCTTCTTTTTTTTATATTTTGCAAAATGTTTTTTGTTTTTTTCTTTAATTTTTAATTTTAACGTTTTTTATTCATTAAAAAAAACGAGTAATATTTACATAAATTTAAATTTTTATAACTTTGTGCTTATTTAACTGAAACTTTTGCTTTAATTTGTTTCAGTTTTAGTTGAACAGGAATGTTTTTTTATATATATATATATATTTTAATCCAGTTTGACCAGTGACGCTTATAAAGTGTTGTCAAACAAACAATTTCTATAAGAAACTAATTTTAGTTCGAATTAATTCTTATTTTTATAAATTAAGATAAAAACAAAAATCATTTATTATTCTTCCAACCTGCTTCTTGAAATAGGCCGGCCACGCGCCCTGTTATGTTTTTTTAACCAATTTTTGTTATCATTTTTAATATATAGTTTTTTATCTATTTAGTGGTAATAAAATTTTCATTTAATATTCTAAATTATACAATCTTTTTTTGTTATAATTTCTAGATTTTGTAGCGGCATTTTGTTGTTTGTTTTTATATTTTGTATTTTTTGAAATCCAGTTTTAATGCAAATAATTTTTTATGGGAGCAATTTTGAATATTCAATATTTTTGTTTTTGAAATAGCTGGTAATAGCCGGTTTTGTTGCTCTTCTTTTTGGGGGTTTTATAGCATGCGTGTGCAAAACTATTTACGAGTTTTTTTTTCTTTATTTAAACATTTTTAAAATATTAATATATTCAAGAAATTTCTAGTCAAAACTCTTCCTGGATTTAAATAATATAATTTTGAAAGTTTTTCGAACCGTAGAGTAGTTTTATTTTTTTAAAAATAGTTTTTCAAAAATATGTTTTTTTTTTTTAAAATTCGGTGTTATGAGCCAATTGAAATCTGCAGAAAAAATAGTTTTAAATTTTTTTTAAAATTTTCTGGTTTGAAAATAACAAAATTGTTTAAAAATTTGTCAAGTACTTCAATAAAGATAATCCGATATCTGTCATAAATTTCAATTGCTTATATTGCTTGTATTGCATTGATAGTGCTTAAACTCCATTTTGGATCTAGAAGGTTCATTTTTGCATGTAAGGTTAAAATTATGCTGTAAAACAAAGTAGAATAAATAGAGAAAAGGAAAAAGCGAATTAGTTGAAAGTAAAAATGGACAAAAAGTGTGTCTTCTAAGGTTCCATTGTAACGTATTTGGGTCCGGAAGTTAGTACTTCAATAAAGTTAATCCGATATGTGATGAATAGATCGTTTCGAAATATTGTTATAAATTTCCATTGATTATAGTATTGTACTCCATTGTTAGTGCTTAAACTCCATTTGTGTCCAGAAGGTTCATTTGTAAGTGCAAAAAGATAAAAAGTATATTGTAAGACAGAGTAGAAGAAATAGGGAAGAAGCGAATTAGTTTAATGTAAACATGGACAATAAGTGTCTTCTAAGTGCATTACAAATTAGAAGACAGAGTAGAAGAAATAGAGAACAGAAATAAAGTAAAAATTTCAGAACGACTGTCGGAAAACTACCTGAGCAATATAACTTCCAAAGACTAATAAAAGAACACTTCTGAATTGCTATATAGTATATAATTCCATCCCTTGTATGGGTGATGTATAAGGGGCCTATTATCCCACACAAGTAAGATTACAGAATTTAACACAATTCGACATAATTAAGAATGAATAAAACTTTTTTATTGAACATTGTTTAGATCAATGTCTGATTGTATACATGTTTCCACAGCTATCGCCACTTTCCCGTCTGATATAATCACCCATAAAAAGGGGCCTATCATGCGCACCTTTTCATCATCTAATTCAAACTTAGATGATCACTTTAATGAAACTAATCTTTGCTCCTATTTAAAACATTAGAACCTCATGAAAACCTCAACCAGCTGACTTTAAAATTGTGATATAACCATTGCTATATCTTTGCTATATTCCTAACAAAAATCGCCTTAAATATACAGAAATATATGAAAATATTTACTCACCAATAGACAATGGAATCATAGGCTTGTTAGGATTTGGTTTAATTTTTAAAGATTCGACCACAAAACGAATACGATTAAGGGTATTCTTAGCCAATGTCGAAGATTTGATATTCCATGATGTACGTCCTTTAAGAGCGGCCGAATTCGTTGACGAAGTAGAAGACGATGTTATAATAGAGTTTTCCAAACCAGTTGTAAGCATTATCACACAAGATTTATGTTTAGAAAAATGTTCTTTAAGTTGAAAATTTTATTTATGTCGCTTATAAAGAGAAGGGGTGGGGGACACAAAAAATTTCACTTTTTTGTTAAGAATTCGAAAAAAATAGTTCTTTTTAATTTAAAAACTTTAACACACACTCTGTTCTATATACAGTTCACTTAGATATAAGCATTCAAATGAATTTAAAATTTGTATCTTGATTATCGTTCCAAACGAGCATTGGAGCTGAAAGGAAACTTGTAAAGAATAAAATCCGTTTGTTTTAACAAAAAAAATCACTATGTTTCAATTATTTTATCACTCCTTTTTTAAAAAATTAAAAAAAAAATCTTAAATAAAAATTATTTTTAATTTGTTTTTTTTTTTTTTTTTTAACCAACAGTTTTTGAATTCTGTGTTGAATCTTAACTGATCTTTTGTATTGAATGGCTGCTGCTTATATCGCTTTTTTTTCTTGATTTTATTAGAACTTGTTGTGTGTGACAAACAACGACGACGACGATCGCGCTAGATCGATCGATTGGTGGCTTAAACAACTACAAACGTTAGTAACTACGGCAAACATATGACACAACGATCGGCAGCGTTAATAACGTTATCGTCCCTTATTACGTTTGTTTTTGTAATAAGTCTGAGTTAAAAATCGTAACAGTTGCTGACTGCCTACTGAGTGTCAGTAGCAATAGAAATATTATCATAACTTTTACAATTTTGCCAACTTTGTAGTAGACATCAAAACAATTCGAGGTCAGACAGAAAAGTCGCTTTAACATTGGTGAAATCTCACAGAGTCATCTTCTGATTCGGAAGATCAACGGGTTTAGTTCATGATGGATACCTCTTAAACCTAAAAACCAAAGTTCTGATCCAATATTTGGAACGATTTCGGAGAAATTTCAATATTATAAATAACATTCTCTAAACAATCATGAACCTAATATTGCAGAGAATGGAAATCGTAATGACATTCCGAAATTCTGAAACGATTTAAGAAACAATTCTTAGAAATGGTGATCTGCTTTAAAAGAAATAAACAATCGGTTGAACGTTATTAAATGTATCTAATCTCCTGTATTTTTATTTACAATTAAATCTTAACTTTGTATATTTTTGTTAAACTCGGTTCAATAATTTAAATATTCAATAAAAATAATATTTATAACAACAAGTATGTTTTCATTTAAAATTTCTTTGATTTAATTTATTAAAAACAAAATAAACAATTTATTAAAATCTATAACAACACTACCACCACTGAACATCACCACTACTATTAAAATTCTTAGCAAAACATTCTAACGATTTAGTACGCAATAGCAGCCGATCTAAAGAAAAACTTGTAAGTTTTTGCTGTCCGATCTTTTACTGAGTGTGTCACTACTATTTGTTACTATTTGTCTGGCAGACTGTTGTTATTGTTTTTGTTGTTGTTGTTGTCGCACACGTTTCATTACATTTACATAATTTTGTATTTTATTTAAATAAAATTATTTTTTTAATACTATAATAGTTAAATAACAAAATTTTTCTAATTGCTTTTTTGAATAATTAAGGAAAAACAGGATTTTTATAGTAAAAACAGGGCCGCTTGAAATGTATTGTACTGATCTAGAACTAAAATGAAAAAAGACTATTTGTATGTGTAAAGGCTCAATTGTGGACTAAGGCTTTTAAATCGAACAAAACTGAATCAAAGTTCTAGATCAAAGTATATGAAGGCTCAGTTAGTAGGCGCTCCCATTAATTATGTGTTCCCAGGACATTTGGATCTTCGCTCCGGAACGACATGAGTCATTATCGCTCAACCCAGAGACAGGTGTACCACTAGTATAGACTAGTCTATAGTCTAGTTTATAGTTTAGTCTATATTCTAGTGTAGTCTATATAGACTATAGACTAGACTATAGACTAGTCTATAGACTAGACTATAGACTATACTATAGATTAGACTATAGATTCGACTATAGATTAGACTATAGACTAGACTATAGACTAGACTATAGACTAGACTATAGACTAGACAATAGACTAGACTATAGACTAGACTATAGACTAGACTATAGACTAGACTATAGACTAGACTATAGACTAGACTATAGACTAGACTATAGACTAGACTATAGACTAGACTATAGCCTAGACTATAGACTAGACTATAGACTAGACTATAGACTATACTATGGACTAGACTATAGACTAGACTATAGACTAGACTATAGACTATGGACTAGACTATGGACTAGACTATGGACTAGACTATGGACTAGACTATAGACTAGACTATGGACTAGACTATGGACTAGACTATAGACTAGACTATAGACTAGACTATAGACTAGACTATAGACTAGACTATAGGCTAGACTATAGACTAGACTATAGACTGGACTATAGACTAGACTATAGACTAGACTATAGACTAGACTATAGACTAGACTATAGACTAGACTATAGACTGGACTATAGACTAGACTATAGACTAGACTATAGACTAGACTATAGACTAGACTATAGACTAGACTATAGACTAGACTATAGACTAGACTATAGACTAGACTAGACTATAGACTAGACTATAGACTGGACTATAGACTAGACTATAGACTAGACTATAGACTAGACTATAGACTGGACTATAGACTAGACTATAGACTAGACTATAGGCTAGACTATAGACTAGACTATAGGCTAGACTATAGACTAGACTATAGGCTAGACTATAGGCTAGACTATAGACTAGACTATAGACTAGACTATAGACTAAACTTTAGACTTGACTATAGACTAGACTATAGACTAGACTATAGACTAGACTATAGACTAGACTATAGACTAGACTATAGACTAGACTATAGACTAGACTATAGACTAGACTATAGACTAGACTATAGACTAGACTATAGACTATACTATAGACTAGACTACAGACTAGACTATAGACTAGACTATAGACTAGACTATAGACTAGACTATAGACTAGACTATAGACTAGACTATAGACTAGACTATAGACTAGACTATAGACTAGTCTATAGACTAGACTATAGACTAGACTATAGACTAGTCTATAGACTAGACTATAGACTAGACTATAGACTAGACTATAGACTAGACTATAGACTAGACTAGACTATAGACTAGACTATAGACTAGACTAGACTATAGACTAGACTAGACTATAGACTAGACTAGACTATAGACTAGACTATAGACTAGACTATAGACTAGACTATAGACTAGACTATAGACTAGACTATAGACTAGACTATAGACTAGACTATAGACTAGACTATAGACTAGACTATAGACTAGACTAGACTATAGACTAGACTATAGACTAGACTATAGACTAGACTATAGACTAGACTATAGACTAGACTATAGACTAGACTATAGACTAGACTATAGACTATACTATGGGCTAGACTATAGACTAGACTATAGACTAGAGTATAGACTAGACTATAGACTAGACTATGGACTAGACTATGGACTACACTATAGACTAGACTATAGACTAGACTATAGACTAGACTATAGACTAGACTATAGACTAGACTATAGACTAGACTATAGACTAGACTATAGACTAGACTATAGACTAGACTATAGACTAGACTATAGACTAGACTATAGACTAGACTATAGACTAGACTATAGACTAGACTATAGACTAGACTATAGACTGGACTATAGACTAGACTATAGACTAGACTATAGACTGGACTATAGACTAGACTATAGACTAGACTATAGACTAGACTATAGACTAGACTATAGACTAGACTATAGACTAGACTATAGACTAGACTATAGACTAGACTATAGACTAGACTATAGACTAGACTATAGACTAGACTATAGACTAGACTATAGACTAGACTATAGACTAGACTATAGACTAGACTATAGACTGGACTATAGACTAGACTATAGACTAGACTATAGACTAGACTAGACTATACTATAGACTAGACTATAGACTAGACTATAGACTGGACTATAGACTAGACTATAGACTAGACTATAGACTGGACTATAGACTAGACTATAGACTAGACTATAGGCTAGACTATAGACTAGACTATAGACTAGACTATAGACTAGACTATAGACTAGACTTTAGACTAGACTATAGACTAGACTTTAGACTAGACTATAGACTTGACTATAGACTAGACTATAGACTAGACTATAGACTAGACTATAGACTAGACTATAGACTAGACTATACACTAGACTATAGAATAGACTATAGACTAGACTATAGACTAGACTATAGACTAGACTATAGACTAGACTATAGACTAGACTATAGACTAGACTATAGACTAGACTATAGACTAGACTAGACTATAGACTAGACTATACACTAGACTAAAGGCTAGACTAAAGACTGGACTAAAGACTAGACTATACACTAGACTAAAGGCTAGACTAGACTATATACTATACTATAGACTAGGCTATAGACTAGACTATAGTCTACACTATAGATTGGAATAGACTACAGACTAAACTGTATCCTACACTATACACTAGACTATAGAATACAATACAATATAGACTAAACTATAGACTAGACTATAGACTAGACTATAGACTAGACTATAGACTAGACTATAGACTAGACTATAGACTAGACTATAGACTAGACTTTAGAATAGACTATAGACTAGACTTTAGACTAGACTATAGACTTGACTATAGACTAGACTATAGACTAGACTATAGACTAGACTATAGACTAGACTATAGACTAGACTATACACTAGACTATAGACTAGACTATAGACTAGACTAGACTATAGACTAGACTATAGACTAGACTATAGACTAGACTATAGACTAGACTATAGACTAGACTATAGACTAGACTAGACTATAGACTAGACTATAGACTAGACTATACACTAGACTATACACTAGACTAAAGGCTAGACTAAAGACTGGACTAAAGACTAGACTATACACTAGACTAAAGGCTAGACTAGACTATATACTATACTATAGACTAGGCTATAGACTAGACTATAGTCTACACTATAGATTGGAATAGACTACAGACTAAACTGTATCCTACACTATACACTAGACTATAGAATACAATATAGACTAAACTATAGACTACACTATAGACTAGACTAAAGAATATACTATAGACTAGAATAAAATAGGAATTAAAAAAAAACTTAAAAATTACAAATTTTAAGTTGTTCAACTGAATATTCAAGTAAAAAAAAATAACAGACTAATTAGACGATTATTTTAACTGAGCTCGTGTGAGAATCACTCCCTTCGTACATGATTTCTCTAGCAAACTAGTTTTATTATATAAACATTAAAATTTCTTTCATAGCTGACGCAAATTGCACCCTATTTCCTTAAATTTAACTGCAAACTCGGCCTACATTTTCGTAGAATATTATTTAATTTTAGGTTTATAGAAAAAAAAACAAAAAACATTTATAAATAGAGTTTTAAATAATAATTAAAATTGTTTATAATGATTAGGAAATTTTGTTATTATTATTATTTTGTTTATGATATTTACCTTTATTTTAACACCTGTTGCAGTCACTACTTTCAGCTACGATTTACACACACACCAAAAACATTTGCTGAATCACGTTAACAGGCATTCTGAAATGTGCAGCAAAACAAGACGCAATTGAATATGAAATTTCAAATCTAGATCTATAATTCGTAAAACAGGATTGTTGTGGCTAATAAATGCAAATAAATAAAATAAGAAAACAAAATGTATTAAATTGATTAGAATGTTTTCAAAACACTAAATAAATAATATATAACGTCATAGTAAATAGTTTTAAAGCAAAATAACAAAAAATAAAACTCACCTGATTTATGAAAATAAAAACAAAAATATTTTTAATTATAGCAAAGATATGTAAATATTTGTTGTCTTGTTTTCTGAAATAAACCTTCAACTTAAAGAAATAACAAATTTTGCATAAAAAACAACAACAGCAACAACATAAATGTAACTCAAGTACAACCAATATTCAAACGAACGAGCCTCCTTTTTCTATGTTAAATAATAAAACAACAACAACAACAACTTATTTAGTAAAAATTAAAATTAAATCAGTAGTAGATCGAAAACTAAACATAAACAAATAAGTTTTTTTAGTTTTAGTTTTATAATAATAAACATGTTTTACACAATGTGAACAAGAATAAATCCAACATTAATGGAATTTTTCATTATTTTCTTAGTAACAAACACAATTTACAATAATTTTAATGAAATTAGAATACTTTGTTTTGCAATTGTTGCTATGAAACTTATTAGAAATAGTTAAACACTTTCTTATTTTGTTTTATTATATTGTATTTTATTACAAAATCAAAACATCTGAATAAAAAATTAAAATTAGTAAAAGAATTTTAGTAAAATAAAAAATAAAATAATACAAAGTTTGGACAGTAAATTTTTAAAAAAATAATTTACAATAATTGAACTTAAAACAAAACTTATTAACAAAATATTTAAAAGTTATTATAAAATTTATACAAAACAATATTAGCAGCTAAACAGTTTTGCAAATCATTGAATCCAATTTAAAGAAAATATTTTTAGATTTTATGATAAAACATCATCATATACTTTGCAACATTTTCTTTAAATTTCAATTAAATAATTTACAAAAAAACTAAATTTTATTAAATTAATCACATGTTATACATAAAAAAAAATACACAGAACAAATACAATGGGCAGGCTTAAGATACAGTTTTATGGACAGCTTTTAACTATTTTCTTTTGAACATATTGCTCAAACGTCTTTTGGGAGGTGTGTTCTGTAAGAAAGTTAAAATATATTAATAAATTATTTCAAAAAGAATAAACTATCTTAATATTAGGATTTGTGTTTTTACCCTGGATGAAATTATTGTCGTAAGTTTTTGCTATAATCGTACCAACCTTAAGTAACAATTTAAAAATAAAATTTTGAAACTTTAAAATTAATTTTAAATAAACTTTCTAGTCGTTTCAATAAAGTTCCTTCAGATGGAAGGGTTGTTTTAATATAAATGAAACTCTTCAGTACCCGAGGAATCAGTCAAGTAATTAGTTCTATGTAACTAACTTCCCGAATGCCGAAGTTCTTAGCTTCTTTTCAAAAGGTGGTTTCATCCCGATTCACTTCGCATAACTTAATTTTTCAAACTATCTATCTTTCTATCTATTGTTGTTTTGATTGCTTTAATAAAAATGAAACTCTTCTGCACCCAAAGGAACCAGTCAAGTAACTAGTTCTATGTAACTTACTTCCTGAATACCAAAGTTCTTAACTTCTTTTCAAAAGGTGGTTTCATCGCAATTCACTTCGCCTAACATAATTTTTAAAACTATCTATCTATCTATCTATCTATCTATCTATCTATCTATCTATCTATCTATCTATCTATCTATCTATCTATCTATCTATCTATCTATCTATCTATCTATCTATCTAACTTTCTATCTATCTATCTATCTATCTATCTATCTATCTATCTATCTATCTATCTATCTATCTATCTATCTATCTATCTATCTATCTATCTATCTATCTATTGTTGTTTTGATTGCTTTAATATAAATGAAAATCTTCTGCACCCGAGGAACCAGTCAAGTAACTAGTTCTATGTAACTTACTTCCCGAATACCGAAGTTCTTAGCTTCTTTTCAAAAGGTGGTTTCATCGCAATTCACTTCGCATAACTTAATTTTTAAAACTATCTATCTTTCTATCTATCTATCTATCTATCTATCTATCTATCTATCTATCTATCTATCTATCTATCTATCTATCTATCTATCTATCTATCTATCTATCTATATATCTATCTATCTATCTATCTATCTATCTATCTATCTATCTATCTATCTATCTATCTATCTATCTATCTATCTATCTATCTATCTATCTATCTATCTATCTATCTATCTATCTATCTATCTAAATATCTGTCTATCTACCGTCATCGAAATATATTTGTTCCACGATTGCTGAGATGTATCGAGATGGAAATAAAAGTCGAAAAGTCGGAAAAGGTCGAAAAAAAGTCGAAAAAAGTCGAAAATACCCGAAAATAGTCAAAAAAGTCAAAAATAGTCGAAGTCAGAAATAGTCGCAAAAGTCAAAAAAAGTCGGAAAAAGTCAAAAATAGTCATAAAGTCGGAAAAAGTCGAAAATAGTCGAAAAAAAAGTCTGAAAAAGTCGACAATAGTCAAACAGTCGAAAATTGTTGAAAATAAAAAATGTCGGAAAAAGTCGAAAATCGTCGACAAGTCAAAAAGTCTGTAAGTCGAAAATAGTGGAAAAAGTCGAAAATAGTCGAAAAATCGAAAAAAGTCGAATAAAGTGGAAAAATACTAAAAGTCGACTTTTAACTAACTGGAAAAAGTCTAAAAATCGACTTTGCATAAAATGCCAAAAGTTGACTAAATGCAAAAACTCGAAAAGCCGACTTTTAACTAAATGCAAAAAGTCGAAAAATCGAATTTTACCTAAATGCAAAAAGTCGACTTTTCATTTCAACTATAGAACCCTATCTGAATCCAAAACTATGTCTTAAAAGGGTATATTTTACTGCAAATGGGTATCCTGCGTCTTCCATTATATATAGACCTATATGTCGATCTACAGATAGATCGAATGACATTAAATTATTACAGTAGGATCTCCTTTTCAGAACGACCCTACACAAAATCGGGCAAAGATTATCAGTTCAGCAACAAAGTAATTAACCGAAGATTTCCTTTCAGTTTTTCCAGTAATGGTACAATTCGAGCTTTTCGAAGATCCTTTCAAAACTAATCAATAAAATCTACGTTTCTGAACCACCGAATTCCCAATAGTACAAATCGTGCAAATATCTCCTACTGAAATAGTTCTAAAGATGTTTCTACGGAATATTAATTCAAAATTTGAAACGAGCTGAGCCAAATATTTTATAAAACCTTACAGTATAAAACGACATTTTAAAAAATCGCTTATTTAAACTTCAATTGAAAACAATTTGAAATATTTTTTTTAGATATTTGATACTTTTCTTTTACAATACTTTTTTTTAATACAATATGAATTAAATGAACATTAAATATTACATTATATATATGAAATAATTACATAAACATTCTTCTTTTCTTTCAGTTACAAATCGAATATCTTAAAACTAAAAAAAAATGTAACGAACACAATAAAAAGTAACAAACAAACAAAATAATTTCCTTTTTTCTTAACTTTTTTTCGAACAAAAAAAAAAAAATATTCGCGAATATGAAATGAACAACAAATTCAGATTGCGCTTAATAATTTCGCTAACATTTTTAGGAAAAAAATTGTACCGAATATAAAACCCGATTAAACAAACACCAGCAGTAGAAACATTTAAACAAGTGTAAGCTTAGTATAGCTTCTAACACCGTTATCACAAAGAAACTACCGCGACGAGACAAGAGAGACAATTACAAGTTGTTATAACATATCGCCTTTAGATCACCTAACGTCGCGAACAAAACGAAACGAAAAGACCGAGTAGAGTGGTAAATGAAGCTAAAATAGCAAAACTAACAATTAAACGTGTAGAACTATCCATTTGGGACCACATACGCATAATGTCCACAAAGGTAATGGTTTGATTGGTAATCAAGACGACATCATTGCAAGACGATGAATCCATATGATGATGCTGATGATGGTGATGTGAAGAACGTTTGCGATTTTTAACATAAATAGAAGATTTGCGCACATAGGTGGTGTTGATATTGGGCAAACGATGATTATAGATGACAGTGCCACCATAAATGGTGCGTGACAATTGACAAGTTGGATTATTAGGTGAAAGATGAGGAGTAGCGGTCGAGAGAGTTGTATGATCGTGATCGTGTTCATGATGTGAGTGTGAATGCGTGTGAGTATGAGAATGCGAATGATTAGAGTGTGAGGAATGACTATGATGTGAGGCCGTGGAAGAACGACGGGAATTTGTGGATCTAGTGGAACGAGAGCTTTTGCTAACATTAAAATGTATGTGCTTAACTTCAAACGGTGCATTCGATTCAGTTTCTACTAATAATTTTTCGAAATGTTTCGAACTGCCCTGAGACATATAGTCATCATCATGATGTTCTTTTTCTTTTTTCATTTCAACTTTGGTATTGGCTATAAAACGATCAAAATCCTCTAAATCCTGTGAAGTTATTAAATCTTGTTTACAACATTCCTCTTTAACCGGTTGGTAATCATATTTCACATCTTTAGTTATATCTTGCTCTTCATAATCCTCTTCTAAATCACCATCATCACCGGCCGTTTCATCATCATACTCTTCTTCGGATTCATAGTCTTCCATATAGTCTAAATCTTCATTATCAAATAGCTCTTCACCAAAGGTAAATGTTTCATCTTCCTCATATTCTTGTCCCTTTGGTTGACATTTTGCTATAACTACTGTTTCACCCAGTGCCGCCTTATTGTGATTGAAGGTGGCATAGTTGTTATTTTTCAAATCATAAGTTATATTCTTTATAGCTTTAGAACTTATAGTTTTATCTGATTCATATTCTTGAGTTTCCGATTTGAAAGATTTTAAATTTCTTCCTAGATTAAAACGATCCAAACGTTGTTTTTTTGATTTATAACGATTCAAATCGTGTATAGCTCCCTTATTGGGTGTACGATATTTGGCAAATATATTTCCTCTCAAATACAAAGAGGGTCTAGCGCCCTTTTCCCGTTTGGGTTTTTTGCGTAAACGTCTTTGCAATAAAGCTGATTTACTTATACCACCCGATGTTGTAGCCGTGCTACTAACCAAAGGCCTTTTATTTTTATCCTTTCCAATAGCTGGTGTAGACAAAGCCGATGATGTAGTATCTCCACTAGTGGGTGTACAAATCTCTTGCATACGTCTCGATAAACGTCTTCCAAACATAGAAGAATTACGTCTACTGCGCCTTAAACCTCCTGCTATAACCTCCATACGTTTGGCATGTGGTTTGTGAGCAACTGCTTTATTTACCGAACTACGTCTGCCTAATGCCGTTAATGGGGTCTCTATAATACTGACATCTGGTGGTGTTATTTTCTTTTCTATTTTCACATGTTTATTATCCATGGCTAAAGGAGATGGTGAGGGTGATGATGTCATCAATTGATCTAATAGACGACGTTGATCATAATGCACTTTACTCTTGCGTGGCGTTGATGTACATCCTACTCCAGTTAAAAGACGATGAGTTGG
This sequence comes from Lucilia cuprina, assembly GCF_022045245.1. Lineage (NCBI taxonomy): Eukaryota > Metazoa > Arthropoda > Insecta > Diptera > Calliphoridae > Lucilia > Lucilia cuprina. The sequence continues at coordinate 34,887,425 of NC_060951.1, read as the reverse complement.
TCCCTTTTTCTTAGGCTTTTGTTGGATTTTATGTAAAATTACATCTTCTGATTCTTTTTTAATGATGATGGGTTTTTTCTTTTGTTGAAGGTGAGATGGAAGTGAGAGAAAATTGGAATGTTTGGTATAATTCGAGTTATTTTGGAGCTTAACATGAAACACAAGGGAGGACTTACACATTTCAAACTAACATTGGACATCACAAATTTAAATTCAACGTCTAATACAAACATTTACAAAATTTGAAGTTTTTTTTACAACGGACCATTTTCGACTGAAGAATTTCCAACAGGAAGCAACTTTTGCCTACAGCAAAACTTTCTATTTTGGTTTTTGTAATTGTAAAACTTGCAAACTGTATGATTTTTGATTATTAAAGATGAAAGATCTTTTAAAACTTGTTTTGGATCAACAAGATCCTGTTGCTCTCAACAGAGAGAAACTTTTGACAAGAGCTAAACATTCTCTTACTATTTGCGTTGGAACTAGAAAAATCTCAACAAAATTCGATAATTTAAAGTCTAAAGGTTTGCTATTTGTCTTTCGAAATCAAATTATGTTAATTAATATCGTATTTTGAAGTTGATCTCTTTCGAAAATAATGTATGTATTTTAAACGTCAAAAAATTTCATATCTCGCCTTCTGCTCACTTCAAAAAACTTTTTACATTTTTACTTATATTTCATCAGACATTCATAACAAAACATTGAAACATTACCAAAAACTTTACAACACAAATAAAACATTAAAGTTTCATAAAAACATTGACTTACCTCATCTCTGGCATGACCCATACTAAAGCGTGATGCAAAGAAATTAAAACGAGCAGGGGTTTTCGATGATGATACCGTTGAACCAGCATTTGTTGTATCATAAGATTCTTTAAGTATCTCGCGACCAGGTTCTGATAAACCACCAAATGATAAACGACCATTTTTACTAGGAGTTGGAGGACCAGGACGTTTGTAGTGTGTAACACCAGTGCATTTTTTGCGTGTACCACCAGCAGTAGTGCTGAGTAAAGCACTCATGCTATCGTCTAAACTATGAGGACCATCCTAAGGAAGAAAATTAATAAATTTATTATTATAAAAGCAATAAAATTTTGTTATTGAAAAAAAAAGATTAGTAAACAAAAAAACAACAACATCACAACAAATTTACACATAAAATATACAGACAAGAAACACTTGTTTTTTTTGCAAAACATAAAATTCCAACAACATTTTTTAACACACAAAACACTTTGACAAAACTTTTAACATGCTTTTTAAACTTTAAAAACATTTTTATTTAAAATTTTTTTTTTTAACAATTTCTTTTTGTTTTATTTATAACAATTTTAATAAAAATATTTGTTCATTATTTGTATTTACAAATTGTCAATAAAGATTTAATCATTTATTAAAATTATTTAATATTCTGGCAAAATTAGGATTCATTTTCTTTTTAATGGGAGTAGCATAAACATTTTGTGGTCTTGTGTTTAGTAAAGGAGTGCTAGGAACAGTTGCTGTTGTTGCTGCAGCAGCTATCGCAGCAATTTCTGTTGGTATATGTGCTGCTGTTGTTGTTGTTGCTGTTGCATGATGATGGTGATGATGATGATGGTGATGTTGTATGGCAGATATATTGCTAATTTGTGTTAAATTATTATTAGAAAATTGATTGCTTACTTTAAGATCATCTTCGGTGAATTCATGATCGAATTGTGCGGCATAAGTACTTCTTAGATGGGGTGGTAGTAGAGAATTGCGATATTTAAGTTCTTCAACACTGTAGGGAGACGAGAATAAAATATATTTATGAAATTTTATTAATTTAAAGAAAATTTCTTATTTTATGCTGAGAATAATTTTTAAGCTAAAACAAATGCAATTTTAGGGCAAAAATGCACAACATAAAATGATCATGATAAAAAAGAAATTTTATGCAAAAAATGCAAATTTCTTCAAAAAGAAATTTTTTAAAGGAAAAAATACATTTTTTTGAAAATGCACTTTTGAAGTGCAAAAATAGCATGTTCATGAAAAAAATATGCATAATAGCAAAAGTGCAATTTTTTGCTAAAAATGAAATGTTACGTAAAAATGCAAATAAATTATAAAAAATAAAAGTATAAAATAGACTAATTTATGCAATAAATTAATAACATGCAATTTTATGCTAAAAATGCAGTTTTATGCTAAAATTACAACTTTGTGAAAAAATGTAATTTTGTGCAAAAATTTCAGCTTAAAGTGCAATTTAATGCAAAAAATGCAGTTGCTTGCAAAGATGGAATTTTACGGTAAAAACACAACTTTAAGAAAAAAAAAACTAATTTTAGAAAAAGTGCAATTTTATGCAAAAACTACAATTTTAGAAAAAGTGCAATTTTATGCAAAAAATACAATTTTAGAAAAAGTACAATTTTATGCAAAATTTGCATTCATAAAATGCATTTTTATGAAAAAAAATCAATTTTATTCAAAAAATCCACTTTTATACAAAAAGTGCAATTTTATGCAAAAATTCAATTTTAGAAAAAGTGCAATTTCAAGCAAAAAGTGCAATTTTATGAAGAAAGTGCAATTTAATGAAAAAATTCAATTTTATTCAAAAAATACACTTTTATGCAAAAAAAAAACGAATTTTAGCAAAAAGTGCAATTTTATGAAAAAAATCATATATGGCAAAAAGTGCAATTTTATGCAAAAATTGCATTTTTATGAAAAAAATCAATTTTATTTAAAAAATCCACTTTTATGAAAAAAGTGCAATTTTATGCAAAAAAATCAATTTTAGCAAAAAGTGCAATTTTATGCAAAATATTAAATTTTAGCAAAAAGTAAAATTTTATGCAAAAAGTGCAATTTTATGAAACAATTCATTTTTAGCAAAAAAATTCATTAAAAAAATCCAATTTAAGCAAAAACTGTAATTTAAAGCCAAAAATTAAATTTTAGCAAAAAGTGCATTTTTATGGGAAAACATAAATTTTATTTAAAAAATCCACTTTTATGCAAAAATGCCATAAAAAAATCAATTTTACCAAAAAGTGAAATTAATTTCAAAACATTAAATTTTAGCAAAATGTGCAATTTTATGCAAAAAGTGCAATTTTATGCAAAAAGTGCAATTTTATGCAAAAAGTGCAATTTTATGCAAAAAGTGCAATTTTACGCAAAAAGTGCAATTTTACGCAAAAAGTGCAATTTTATGCAAAAAGTGCAATTTTATGCAAAAAATCTATTAAAACTGTATTGGACAATAAGAGAGCTACATAATTTGGCTACCAGGAGACTAGGAAATAATCGTCCATGAAAGAGTGAATGTAATTCCTGTAAAGGGGACGTAGGCTTAAGGGTGTTAATCTGACAAATGCAAAACTGTTTGACGCAACGTTGACTGAGTTAAAAACATGAGCGAGAGAATTCCATACTGACCCTTGGAATAATGGAGATCAGGACGAAAAATCTTTATAAAATGATGACACGTGATCTTAATGGTCATACAGCTATAGCAAATTTTTCAATGCTAGGCTTTTGCCAAAATTGAATCCAAATATCTTGGGTTCATTGTTATTTCAGAAACACTGATCGAAAAATTCAAAAGAACTACGACCAAGAAGCTGAATTTCTAAAAAATTGATAATATTAATTATATATATCGAAAACATTTTATACAAAAATACGCCAGTACAAGCCTAAGTCATTATCTTAGATTCTAGTTCTAATGCAAAGATTTGAACATGAAATATAAAGGAAGTATCTTTCTAATCCAAAAAAGTAAAATCCAAAAGTTAAAAAATCTTCTACTTACCAAACATCACGACTCATTAGTTCCGACATGCGGCCATTTTTCAAATCTGTTAAATACGTATTATTAAACACTTCACCCTCTTCATCTTCCATCGCAAGATTGGTGCCAATATTAGGTCCTGCCACTGGTGCCGTAGACGATGAGATGGTCGAAACATGTATAGAACTGGGACGTTTACTACAACGTTCACTTTCCTGCAATTGATCCATAATATGTTTCAATTTTGTCGATAAAATCGTATTTTCCTTTTGATGCTGTAATATATTATCGTTTAAGCGTACAATTTGATTTGATAGTTTGCGGGTATGTTCTTCGTATTTGGTATTCTAAAAGGCGAGAGGAAAGGGAGAAGAGAGAATTAAAATGTTATTAAAATTATATAAATAATAGTTTCCTTGGAGTTTTCTTTAAAGAAATTTCATTTTCATCTTACCTGTGCTTTTAAAACTTCCATTTCCGATTTAACAATTGCCATTTCACGTTCTTGTTTGGTTTTCATTTTAGTTATTTCTTCGGTATAGAGAGTTTTCTATATTTTGTTTTGTTTGTTTTTGAATACAATATTTTAGATTTTTTAATAGAAATTTACAATAATTTTGTAATTGGACAAAAGGAGTGAGTGTATTGTAGTAGCAACAAGCCAGGCAGGTTTTGTAAAATTTTGTGAAAAATAATATAAATAATTATAAGAAGAAAAAATATTTATATAAAAAAAGAAAATAAATAAAGATCAAGTGTAGTGTGTTTTAAATACAATAAATTGTTTCTTTCTTTTTTTTATTGAAAAAAATAAATTTATTTTCTTTACGAAAATAAATAATTTTTAAAATACAAGACAACAATAACAAATAAGGACATCACAACTGTAGTTTTATATTATTAATAAAACATCAACAAATATTAAGTTTACAAATATGTTTTTTTGTACATATTTTAACATATATTTTTTCATATTTACGTTTACAATTTAAGACATCACATAATTTACAACAGTTTTATTGGTTTTTATAAAAATCAACATGCATGCATATTTACAGGAAAGTTGTTTTGTTTTTCTAACAATATATAATTTTTATCTTGTTTTGCGGGGGATAATTCTGTTTTTTTAATTCAAAACACTGCTGGTTTACTGCTTTTGAATATTAACTCTAAATCGTTTTTGTTTAAAAAGTAATTTAGAATTATTATAAATAGAACTTGTGTAAAAACAATAACAAAGAAATATCTAAAACATGTATGTATACGTTTTTTCCAATGTTCAACTGTTCCAACAGTTCTTGATGTTTCATACTTTGCAAAAAAAAATAAAATGAAAAAGAGAGAAATAAATTTAAATTTAATTTTTTTCGTCATGCTTTCAACACTAAATTTAATTTAAACTTAAAAAGAAAAATATTTAAGTCTATCTCATATGAAGTGATGTATGATGCTAAAATGTTGTTTTATGTGTTGAAAAAGATATGTGTGGTGAATTTCCTTTCTTGTTAAATTTCGAAATTTAAAGCATATTTGATATATTTTGGATCTGGTACACTTAATTCGTTTAAGTATAGATTTTTAGTTTATCTCTAGTTCAGTTCTAGTTCAGTTCTTGTTCAATTCTAGTTCACTTCTAGTTCAGTTCTAGTTCAGTTCTAGCTCAGTTCTAGTTCAGTTCTAGTTCAGTTCTAGTTCAGTTCTAGTTCAGTTCTAGTTCAGTTCTAGTTCAGTTCTAGTTCAGTTCTAGTTCAGTTCTAGTTCAGTTCTAGTTCAGTTCTAGTTCAGTTCTAGTTCAGTTCTAGTTCAGTACTACTTCTGTTCTAGTTCAGTTCTAAAAACAGCAGAAAACTCCAAATAACATCAATATGCTTTTAAGAAATTGGTTACCCCTTTAAAAGTTAAATAATTTTTAATTAAATAAAATAAAAATGTATTAACAAAAAAACATACAGTGTGATGCCCCAAAATGTGTGTAAAATGTTTTGTCTACTCCTAACATTACAACAATAACAAAAAAACACACAACTAAACATGAACTAATAAATAACAAACTAAAAACAAACAATCTCTTTTAACAACTTACCATTTTATTTTTCATCTTCTCCAATTTACCCTCCAGTTCCAAACGATTCTCCTTAATGCGTTCCTCACTCATTTTATTGGCATCGAGAGCACGTTGTTTGGATTCCTGGTATTTAGTGTGTAAAATTTGATTATCCAAACGTAATTGTGAAATAATCTGTTGTTCCTTTTGACGTAAGTCTTCGGCCAGCGAAAGTTTTGTGCGTAAATCATCCAATTCAGATAAATTGGCGGCAGTGTTTTGATGTAGTAGAGAAGCATTAGTTTCAGAATTTTCTCTGAGTATATCAATTTCATGCTGTAAATCAGAGACTTCTTTGGATTTGGCTGCTAGTTCTTCTTCGAGGTGAGCAATTTTCTGTTCTAGAGATTTAACTAGATTCTTGCGTTCATAGACCAATTTAGTGTTTTGTGATTCAAATTGATTGAGTTTTTGTATGGATGTTTCATGTTGCAATTCAATTTGTGATTTTTCTTGACGCATTATCAACATATCAGCACGTATTTGTTCCATTTCGGCTGCGAAACGTTCACATTTCTGTGAGGTTATTTGTAGGGAAAGAGAAGCCTTAGAGAGTTGATCATTAAGAGTGGTATTCTCTTCTTTAAGATTGTTTATTTCAATTTTAAGTTTTTCTTGTATATCTTGATACTTTTGATTCAATTCTTGAGCTTCTGTTAGTTGATGTGTCAATTCCTCTAATTGTTGGCTTTGTTCTTGATTATGTTCCACCTTGACTTCTTGCAGCTGTGAATTAAGAGCTCCTATTTCCAAATTTAACTTAACATTGGCATTTTCAGCATTACTTAGAGAATTGGTAAGTTTACGTATTTTCTCCTCATTCATATCACGCATTCTTTCTAGTTTTGTTAATTTTTGTTTGAAATCTAATTCAGAGGCTTCTAGTTTTTGTTTGATTTCCTGTAGACTGGTATTAAGATGTTCTAGATTTTGTACTTTAGCAGCAAGTTGTTCATGACCTCTTTCGGCTCTAGATAAACGTTCCTTAAGAGTTTTGGCTTCTGCCTGCAGGAGATCTTTTTCCTTTTGCAAGGCTTCCACTGTGGTGGCATGAGCTTCCAAAGTTCTGGTAAGTTTTTCATTATCTCTTTCCAGTTTAACACTTCTGGCCTGGGAATCGCCCAGTTTTAAAGCCATTTTCTCTATACGCTTGGTAGTGTTTTCCTGGGAGTCACGTAGTTTTTTATTTTCTGCTTGTAATTTCTCCGTGTTATTTTCACTTTTTTCCAATTGCACTTTTAAAGATTTAAGTTCATTTTCGGCCGACAAAACTTTTCTTTCGAATTCTTGAGATTTTTCTATAATTGATTTCATTTTGGTTTCGGAAGAACTTTGATTTTTACCCGTTTCCTCTAGTTGTTTGCGCAACAAAGAATTCTCTTCTAAAGCCGCTTCTTTTTCTAGGCGTATAGAGGAGATTTGTTGTATAAGTTGGGTGACATTATCATTGGATTTCTGTAGGGTTTGTTTATTTTCATAGACCTCATCTCTTAGATGTTGTTTGTCCACTTTCAAAGAATCGATTTCTTGTGTCAAACGGCTGTAGTCTTCCTGTTGGGTTTGCTGCTGCGACTTAATAAATTCTAAATCACGTTTAAGTTGCTGGAGCTCAGATTGCAATTGTTCACATTTGGTTTCAGCATTTAGTTTATTGGTTAACATTTCATCGAGTTTTTTGGAGGTTAGATTAAGCTGTTGTTCCAATTCTTGGTTTTGTTGAGAAAGTTCGGAATTTTTATTTTTTAAATTTAACAAATCTTTATTCTTATTTTCTACTTCCATTTCCAATGAATCCTGAGCCGTTTGTAGTTGTTTAAGTTTTTCTTGCAATTTCTTTTGTTCGGCCAAATGATTCTGTTGGGATTGCTGGTAATGCGAAAGTTTTTGTTGGTTTCTATTGGCTTTTTCCTTTATCTCCTGATTATCTTTTTCTAGATTTTGTAACTTGCTAGATTTATCTTTAAGCTGCAATTCCAAGTGTTTACATTTCTCCAGTAACTTGTCAGCATGCTGAGACTTTTCTTTGATTATCATCTGCAATTTTTTATCTTCTTGTTGTAATTTTTCCAACAGCAAGGTTTTACTACGCACTTCTTCTTGCAGTTTGAGTGATTCCTCTTCCAGGGTTTCATTTTTACATTTGCAATCTTTGAATTCTTGTTCAATATTGCCCAAAGTAACTTGTATTTTAACATTTTCATTGGCCAAACGTTCATTAACCTTTTCGAGATTCAAAAGATCACCCTCCAAACGTTTAACTTCATGGAAAACTTTTTTCTCCACTATAAGCTCTTCATTGTCTAGCTGTTCTTTGAGTTCCTTAAGAGTTTTTTCCTGTTGTGTTAATTTGTTAAGCAAATCATTGTTGCTGCTTCTTAAAGTGACAATAGTATTATTAGATTCTTCTTTTTCTACAGCCAAATCTTTGAGCTGTTCATTTAGCTTTTGCTGTTTAGCCAAAATATGATTTAAATGTTTTCTTAACTTTTGTACATTTTGCTGTCCCTCAGCTTCTTTGAAATTAAAGACATTGGGAAGATCATCTTGTTTGAATAATTCCTGATTTAAATTGAAATTATTTTCCATTATGGCCACCAATTCCATTAAGGACATATCAATAGCTTCTAGTAGTTCAGTTTTTTGTGTTAACTTTTCTTGTTCGGAGGTTAGTTTTTGTTGAAAATCTTCTTTCTCTTGCTGTTGTTCATCCATAGCTAAACGCAGTTCTGCTTCACGTTCTACCAAGTCTCCTTGAAGTTTAGTATTTTGCAGAGTAACTCCATCAAATTGTTCTTTAAGTTCTTGTAGTTTTTGTTCTAGATTAGTTGTCTTTTGCTGTTTTTCCTCATTAGCCAATTTGAGTTGATCTGTGGACTTTTCTAGGGATTGCAGCAACATAAGTTTATCTTGCTGTTCTTTAAAAATTTGTTCTGCCTTTTCTTCAGCTTCCTGGCTAAGACGTTCTTTATCTTTGCTTAGTTTTTCTAGTTGTTCTTGCACCGTGCCAACCAATTCATTTTGTTCTTCCAGTTGATGTTTAAGCTGTTCCAATTGTTCTTCATAACATGTTTGTTGTTTTAGTTTAAGTTCCAATTCTTTGACAACATCTTCCTTTTCTTTAAGATTAGCTTTTAATACTTCCACCTCACTTTTGGCTGTATTCTGTTCCTTGGTTAATTCCATAAATTCTGACAAGGCCTTGTCTGCTTCTAGCAATCTTAAGGCATTTTGTGTAACTTGTTGTTTAAAGGTTTCTATTTCATGTCTTAACTGCTCATTTTCCTTAGAACATTCTTGAACTTTCAACTCAAATTGCTGTAGTTTTTGGCATTTTTCTTGCAAGATTTGCTGTTCTGTTTGTAGTTGTTGTATTTTTTGTTCTGCCTCCTGTAGCTGCTTTTTTCCTTCATTATATTCGGCTGCTTTTAAGATCAATTCCATTTCTTTGTTATTATGATGTTCTTTTTCGGATTTCAATTCAACTGCAATACGTTCCATAGAGGCTTCGTATTCTTCTAAAGCTTCTCTTAAATGTTCTTGCAGTTCTTGTTCTTTTGCCTGTAAATCTTGTTTGGATTTTTCCATAATAGAAATCTTTTCTCTTTGTAAAAGTTCTATTTTTTGTTCGCAACTTAAGTTCTCCTCCTTAAGTTTCAAAACTTCCTCTTGTGTTTGTTTAATAGCTTCAGTTGTTTCTTGCAAATCCTGGGTAAGTTTTTGTATTTTCTGTTCATAATCTGAGTTATCTTGTTGCAATTTCACAACTTCCTCTTGGCTTTGCTTTACTGCATTGGATTTTTCTTGCAAGTTTTGTAAAAGTTCTTGTTGTTTTTGTTCATATTGTGAATTTTCTTCTTTTAACTTTAAAACTTCCCTTTGTATTTGCATCAAAGCATTGGTATTTTCTTGCAAATCCTGAGAAAGTTCTTGTATTTTTGTGTTATTTTCGTGAAGAGTTTCTTGTAGTTTAAGTACTTTGCTGTTAAGTTGCTCGTTTTGTTTGAAGATTTCCTTAAGCTGTTGTTCCATTTCATTAAGATTCTCGTAAAGGTCTTTCTCCGTATTGCTAATATTGAAAAGTTTTACTAAAGCCATAACTTTGTTCTCCAATTCTTGCAATTTCTGTTGCTTTAAATCGCACTCATGCTGTTTGGAGTCTTTTAACAATTCCGTTTTAACCAATTGATCTTTAAGCTTTCTCAATTGTTCTTCCATTTCCGTTTGGTTGTTGTTGTTGGTAAGCTTTTCTTTTTCTTGTTCCTTCATTAATTTATTAATGTTTTGCTCCAACACTTCATTTTTCTGTCCCAATTCGGAAATGTCTTTACCCAATTTAGCTAATTGTTGTTCCTTTTCCTGCAATTCATTTCTCATTTCTGCTAAATGGTTATCTGCTTGACGGGCTTCCTTTTTAAGTTCTTCATTGTCCACCACCATTTGTTCATAATTTACTTTGATAGTTTGTTCAGTTTGTTTATATCTCTCGATGTCCTCAATCTGTTGTGACATTTTTTCGCTTAATTGCTTAAGTTCTTGCTCCCATTGTAGAGTTTTTTCTGCGAATTCCTTTTCGGTTTGTTGTATTTGTTTGCGGAGACTTTCTTCTTGTTCGTTAAGTTGTGTATTATTGTCCAATAGTACTTTACACTCCTTTTGTTGTAATTCTATTAAAGTTTTTAATTCTACAATATTTTCGTTTAAAGTTGCTTTATCTTGTTCTAAAGATTGTACATTTTTATACAATTTATCTTTTTGTTCTTCGACCTCTTTAAGTTCCTGTTGTGATTTTTCCCATTTTAAATTAATTTCCAGTTTGGATTTCTCCATTTCTTGATTTAATTTCTCTTTAGTTTGTAGTTGCTCTTTCATTTCTTTTACCTCTTCCTTAAGCTCTTGTAGTTTTCTATTTAAATCTTCATTTTCTGTTTGCAACTGCATAGAGTCCTCTTCCAACTGTTTGATTTTATTCTTTTCAGTCTTGTGGAATTTATCTATTTTCTCCATGCAACTAGTGAAAATATTAAATTGTTCCTCCACACTTATATGCTCCTCAGGAGAACTGTCTTCACTTAAACCTCTTCGCTCTTCCCTGTCACTTTCTGCTTCGGAATCTTCAGAGTTATTAGGTGAAGAGGCATCTATGGGTAAATCAAATTCTTGTGTTAATTTTGTCAAATGTTTAGCCAAACGTTTGTGTTCTCGTTTAACATTTTGCAACTCCTCTTTAAGCAGTTGATTTTCATGCTCCTTTTCTCTTAACTGTACATCAATTACGGAGGCTCCCAAATTTTCGGGACTAAGGCTATTGGAGCAATTTGTATTATGACCACTGCGTATATATGAACTATCCATACAATCAACGGAGGCATTAAGATCACCATGTTCGCCTAGAGACGAACGAGTTTCCGAAATGAATTGTTCCAATTCCATTTTACTATCGGTGAGATACTTAATGTGTCCATCTTTTTTCTGTAAAAATATTTAAAGAATATTTGCATTTGTATATTTTACATATCATGTTTAACTTACCTCTAGTTCGTCTTTAAGTTCATCAACTTTGAAGTCTAATTCTTTAATACGATTCATGCATAATACTATTTGCTTTTCTGCCAATATGAGTTTTTCTTCTACCAATGCTTTCTCTTCCCGCAAAGTTCTTACATTGTCCGATAATTTAATTATCTCTTGTTCTTTCTTAGACAATTCTCTGAGTAAGCGTTTTTGTATCTGAAAATAAGGAGGAAATTCAAGTTTGTATTAATTATCAGGAATTGAATTAGAACTGAACTGAGCTAGAACTGAACTGGAACTGTACTAGAACTGAACTAGAACTAAAACTGAACTAGAACTGCACCAGAACTGAACTAGAACTGAACTAGAACTGAACTAGAACTGAACTAGAACTGAACTAGAACTGAACTAGAACTGAACTAGAACTGAACTAGAACTGAACTAGAACTGAACTAGAACTAAACTAGAACTGAACTATAACTGAACTAAAACTGAACTAGAACTGAACTAGAACTGAACTCGAACTCGAACTGAACTAGAACTAGAACTGAACTAGAACTGAACTCGAACTGAAGTAGAACTGAACTCGAACTCGAACTGAACTAGAACTAGAACTGAACTAGAACTGAACTAGAACTGAACTAGAACTGAACTAGTAGAACTGAACTAGAACTGAACTAGAACTGAACTAGAACTGAACTAGAACTGAACTAGAACTGAACTAGAACTGAACTAGAACTGAACTAGAACTGAACTAGAACTGAACTAGAACTGAACTAGAACTGAACTAGAACTGAACTAGAACTGAACTAGAACTGAACTAGAACTGAACTAGAACTGAACTAGAACTGAACTAGAACTGAACTAGAACTGAACTAGAACTGAGAACTGAACTAGAACTGAACTAGAACTGAACTAGAACTGAACTAGAACTGAACTAGAACTGAACTAGAACTGAACTAGAACTGAACTAGAACTGAACTAGAACTGAACTAGAACTGAACTAGAACTGAACTAGAACTGAACTAGAACTGAACTAGAACTGAACTAGAACTGAACTAGAACTGAACTAGAACTGAACTAGAACTGAACTAGAACTGAACTAGAACTGAACTAGAACTGAACTAGAACTGAACTAGAACTGAACTAGAACTGAACTAGAACTGAACTAGAACTGAACTAGAACTGAACTAGAACTGAACTAGAACTAAAAGAACTAGAACTGAACTAGAACTGAACTAGAACTGAACTAGAACTGAACTAGAACTGAACTAGAACTGAACTAGAACTGAACTAGAACTGAACTAGAACTGAACTAGAACTGAACTAGAACTGAACTAGAACTGAACTAGAACTGAACTAGAACTGAACTAGAACTGAACTAGAACTGAACTAGACAACTGAACTAGAACTGAACTGAACTAGAACTGAACTAGAACTGAACTAGAACTGAACTAGAACTGAACTAGAACTGAACTAGAACTGAACTAGAACTGAACTAGAACTGAACTAGAACTGAACTAGAACTGAACTAGAACTGAACTAGAACTGAACTAGAACTGAACTAGAACTGAACTAGAACTGAACTAGAACTGAACTAGAACTGAACTAGAACTGAACTAGAACTGAACTAGAACTGAACTAGAACTGAACTAGAACTGAACTAGAACTGAACTAGAACTGAACTAGAACTGAACTAGAACTGAACTAGAAACTGAACTAGAACTGAACTAGAACTGAACTAGAACTGAACTAGAACTGAACTAGAACTGAACTAGAACTGAACTAGAACTGAACTAGAACTGAACTAGAACTGAACTAGAACTGAACTAGAACTGAACTAGAACTGAACTAGAACTGAACTAGAACTGAACTAGAACTGAACTAGAAACTGAACTAGAACTGAACTAGAACTGAACTAGAACTGAACTAGAACTGAACTAGAACTGAACTAGAACTGAACTAGAACTGAACTAGAACTGAACTAGAACTGAACTAGAACTGAACTAGAACTGAACTAGAACTGAACTAGAACTGAACTAGAAACTGAACTAGAACTGAACTAGAACTGAACTAGAACTGAACTAGAACTGAACTAGAACTGAACTAGAACTGAACTGAACTGAACTAGAACTGAACTAGAAACTGAACTAGAACTGAACTAGAACTGAACTAGAACTGAACTAGAACTGAACTAGAACTGAACTAGAACTGAACTAGAACTGAACTAGAACTGAACTAGAACTGAACTAGAACTGAACTAGAACTGAACTAGAACTGAACTAGAACTGAACTAGAACTGAACTAGAACTGAACTAGAACTGAACTAGAACTGAACTAGAACTGAACTAGAACTGAACTAGAACTGAACTAGAACTGAACTAGAACTGAACTAGAACTGAACTAGAACTGAACTAGAACTGAACTAGAACTGAACTAGAACTGAACTAGAACTGAACTAGAACTGAACTAGATCTGAACTAAAACTAACCTAGAACTGAAGTGGAACTGAAACAGAACTAAACTAGAACTGAACTACAACTAACTTGATCGCAACTAGGGCTCCAAAAACAAAAAGTATAATTTAGTAAAATAACTGTATAATAAAAATAATTTAATTTTAAATATGGAATTACAACAAAATTTCCAAAATTAACATAAATTGATTAAACGTCAAGAAGAGGTTAAAAATTGGCATTTAAGTATTAAATCATTTTATTTAATAAAGATTATGATCAAATAGTTGTCATAGTACATAAAGTTTTTAGAATTTTTCCATTTTATAAAATTATTTTAGAAATGTCTTTTTTTTGTCTGCAATTTTGTTTGATTTTATTAGCTACCTGACTTCCCTAGAAATTCGCTAACTACAACGTTTATTATTTTTAAATGGAAAATTTTCTTTAAGGATTAATTTAACTTACCTGATTTTCTTCACCATCACGATTCGCGGAACCATCAGTGGTTTTAACTAGAATGTCATTTTTCAAATCTTGGATTTGCTGAAGTAGTCTTTTATGATCATGATCTGAAAAAGATTTTTAAGATTAGTAAAAACGTACTATTTTTAAAGTTTTTAGAAGTTTTGTGAAAGTTTAAAAGTATTTTATATCTAGAATCAATTTTAAAAAATTTTAAAATATTTCTAAAATGAATATGTTAAATTGTTTATAACATGAATGTAATACTTACTTAGTTTTTGGATTTTATCCTCATTTTGTTTGATTTGTACTTCTAAGAGACCTTTCTCATAACGTTCCGTTTCAAGTTGAGCCTAGTGTGTAAAGAAAATTAAGAATTTATTAATTAAAAATTTTCCATATAATTTATCAAAATTCTTAGAAATTACAGATTTTATAAAATTTTTTAAAAAATATGTTTTAAAGAGAAATTTTCGAAAATTTTCTATAAAAAAGAAAAATTCCCAAAAATTTTCAATAAAGAAATTTATGTAAATTTGTTTTTAAACAAAAGATTATTTTCCAAAAATATTCCATAAAAAAGAAAAATTTCCAAAAATATTTTATAAAAAAGTAAACATTTTTAAAAAAGATATTTTTGAAAATTTTCTATATTTTCTAAATTTTTTATTTTCGAAATTTTCTATAAAAAAGAAACATTTTCGTAACAAATTTATAAAAAGGAGATTTTCCAAAAAATTTTTATAAAACATAAATTTTCTATAAATAAAATATTCAAAAATGATCATGTTTGTTATTATTATCATCATGAAAAACTCACCCTTAAATTATACAATTCTCTAGTACGCTCTTCGAGCAAATACGATTTGGGGGTTGAAGGTGATATGCGTTGCGGTCCGGCGCAGCGTTTTGGTGTTTTCAATGGTGATTCACAACGTGCAAACGAAGCGGCACTCATGCCACCAACACTAACACTAGTTATACTACTCGAAAATGAATCATTAAGACGAGGTGGTGAACACTGTGAATTGGCCACCTCGGCAATGGCATGACGCAATGCCTCCTTGGTAATGGGTTCGGTGTCCAGTAATTCTTTGAAAAATGCCGCAATACATTGTTGAGCATTGTCGGGTAAACGTTGACATATCTCATGGAATACCGTCTCCGGATGTTTGACACAAGAAAAGTGCAACAACAGAGAATAGACGTAAATGTAATCGGCAGAACTGAGGCAGTTCTCATCATCGAAATTGATTTCAAAGCTGGGATAGAATTCTGAAAAAGGGCATGTGTGTATAGAATAAATTTTATATTTAGTTTTGGTATTATTACCTTTTAGAAAATCTCCCAAACGTTTGTATTTATCTGTGGCTGTCTTTTGATGTTGTAAACTAAAATTCTGATAGAAAACATCAATATCGGATTGTTCGATATTGAAATAATTACGATCCATAAAACCACATTCTGTGATCTAGAAAATAAAGAAAAATAAAATTTAGTTTAAGATTCCTTTTTTTCTCTCCTCCTTTAGTTTGATCCTTGTTCTTGTTATTTTTCTTAAACGTGTTTTCTTCATTTTCTCTTTTGTCACTTACCCATTGCAACAGTACTTTTTTCCAGCTGCGCATATCCATGTTGTTTGTCTTGTGTTTTGTTGTTTTTATTTTTTTTCAAACAAAAAATTCTATTGTTTTTTTCTTCAGTTCCACCCAATGTGAAGAACAATTTCAATTGTTTACCTCGACGGAATTTTTTTTCTTTAACTTTTTCGCTATTTTGGCTTGTCTATGTTTGTGTGGCCAAAAATTCCTTTACATTTGCAATAATTTTCATTTTCTATGCAAAATGTCAATAATTTTTTATTTACATTTGTTTGTTACTTTTACCGCGCGCCTTTATTTCAATCCACAAATTGCTTAATTATTCACAAAAATGTTTATTTTCAATCAACCCAATTTGTTTTTCCAAAATCTATATTTATCTATGACTTATTACTCTTGTTTAACACTTGTAAATTATTCGTTCTTTTATAACTTTGACAATTTATTTAATTTGTTTTATTAACACTGCAAAAACTAAATAATTTATTTAATAATTCACGTTTTTTATATTTTAGTTAAATTTCTTCCACAAACTATTCGTGTAGAGGCAAAAAAAGCAACTGCCGTTAGTAATTTAAAAAAAATTTTTATTTTGACATTTGACGCGCTAGGCTGTGTTTACTTTGTCTACCTGTTTTTTCTGTTTTCTGTAGAACAGGGTTGCATTTTTAGTGAGTAGCCGATTACTTTTTATATATTTTTGCTTTAGGTATCTAAAATGGTCATATTTTACTAATTCCCTTTAAATTAAGCAAATATTTAAGATTTTTCATTGGAAATATATGAATGTGTTAATTATTGTTGTAATTTATGATAGCGCAAGCATTAAACAGTTGTTTAAATACTTTAGGTAGGAAATTGTCTCATTATAAAATAAATTACACGCGATATCTGTCGGCGACATATGTAAATGGTTAAACACACCTTTTAAAGCTGCTATATCTATATTTCCACAAAATAAAAGGATTAATGTCAATGGAAGGACATATTTAAAATTCATATTAATTTCACATATGTATGTTGTTGTATGTTTTTAAGATTCAAGCCTGGGGTTTTATAGGTTAGATTTCATAGACAAATCTATGGATAGATTGATATATAGATAGATAGATAGATAGATAGATAGATAGATAGATAAATAGATAGATAGATAGATAGATAGATAGATAGATAGATAGATAGATAGATAGATAGATAGATAGATAGATAGATAGATACATAGATAGATAGATAGATAGATAGATAGATAGATAGATAGATAGATAGATAGATAGATAGATAGATAAATAGATAGATAGATAGATAGATAGATAGATAGATAGATAGATAGATAGATAGATGGATAGATAGATAGATAGATGGATGGATGGATGGATGGATGGATAGAAATAAACATTTATTGTGAATTAATAATATGTATGGTTGTCGGATTAGCTAATCAATTTAAAATAATTTGCTAGCAATCAACAGATGGTGCTTTTAAAAATCCCTCTCACGAAAATGCCACAATTAAAACAACAAATCTCCAATGTAGGGACAAATCCCCACATCTGGCGACCTGGTGATATCGATCAGTTAAGTTTTGTATATATCACTTATGTATGTTACATATGTTTATTTAATTTACTGAACCTTTTTGTTAATTGCTTTGATATTTATTGAAATAATTTAAATGTGCAATTTGTGCTCTACATACATACATATTTAGTTATCTTAATATATCTTTTAAAATTTCCCTTGATTTTGCCAAAAATTTATGGTAAATATTGACCGTACTGCCACTTCGGATTAAGACTGTCCTCATAACTGGGCAAAACTTTAGGAGTTTTATACAAAGATTTCGTATAGTTTGTATAGTCCTTTTCAGCTTTACGTCTCCTTCCACCAAGCTCATTATATTCCGGAGGATTATCACTAAAACGACTTGTTACTAAATTTTTGGTATCATTAGCTATAGGTGCTTTTTCCTCGACTACTGTTGGTCTGGACAAGGCATAACTTTGTAACTTTAAAGTCATATTAATGGGTGGTGGAGGTTCGTTTTTAATTCGCTCTTCGATTTCATATAATTGTTGCTAAAATGTTAAATTAATAAATTTAGTTCCGAAATATATTGAACTAGTTCTTACCCGATTTTTATATACCATACAACAGGCTCTCAAAGTAAAATAGTAAATAATTTCGACTCCCGATAATAAAGAGAAACCTAAGAATAAACTTGCGATTCCACCAAAAGACACCAATAGATCAACCCATCCAAACAGAACTTCACGTTTATAGCGTATAATGGGCCAAGTAAGAAATTCCACCAGAACACCGGGTGCCTCGGGACGTTCAATACTGAAATGTAGTAAAACTCTGTATTTAATCATTGCATAAATTTAAATCTAAAAGTCCTCTCTAATCTACAATACAAAGTCGGGTCTGTAGTCTAGTGCAAAGCATGAATTTAGTTTAGTCTGGATTAGAATTTTGTCAGGACAAAAGTCTTATCCATAATCAGCATAGCATAGTCTACACTATATAGTCTGAACTGGATTATATTCTGGTCCATAGTCTTGCTTACTTTTTAATTAATTTCTCTATATTGAAAACGGTCTTCGAACAACTCAATTCACATTGCAGACAATCTTTTATATTGGTTATATTATTTTTATATAGACTCAAGCAATCCAAATCGTTTATGCCACACATAGGTACATTTGCTAAGAGATATATTTGGATTAAATATCATTATAATAGCAAAACATTGTGGAACTTACGTATCGGTTTGTAGAAAGGAGGATTACATTTACAAAGTTTAATGGCCTTTTTCATACGACATTCCTTCATGCACGATGAAAAGGTATATTCCTCCGGAAAGTATTTTAATTTGATTTCATCATGGAAAATGCACTTGCGTTGGCTGTAATTAAAATTTATAGGAAAATCTTTAAATTGGTGAAGTTTTATTGGCCCCAACGAATGTTATACTCTAAAATCTGAGGACTCTATTCTTTTGCAATTCTTATGCAAATTGCAAAAAGTAGACAAATCGTTTTACAACTCACCCAATCGACAGCTGGCGAGCATCATCGGTTGTATATGTATTCTTTTTCGAAATACGAACTTCCACTACCTGATTTTCAGACCACTCGATTTGTGGATTAAAATCTTGACCAAAATACTCTTCATTTGAAAAGATGAAAATCTATTAAAATATTACTAAATTATAATCACGTTCAAATACAAGTAAATAAGTAATACCCCACCTTAACCGTGCTATTGGGCACAAAAAATAATGCCCATTTTTTATCGGTTTCATACAAATCATGAGGAGCTCCAGTTTTTTGACTGTAGGCGTTTTATAAAGCTGTTCGTTAAACGAGTTATAAGTTCATTTCTAAAGGTACTTACTCTGCATCTTCTAGGGATCTGAAGCGACTGTTAAAAGCAAAACAAAAACCGTGTTCAGTATAGACCGGTTCAAAATGGCTGCAACATTTAATGGGTTCATCACGATATTTGCATTCGATTAAAACATCTTCGCACTTGATAAAGGTCTAACATAAAAGTAAGAAGTCCTTTTTTAGAATACAGAACAGTCTATAGTCTGGACAATAAAAAAAGTCTATAATATAGACTACAGAAAAGTTTATAGTCCGGACTATAGAACATCCTATAGTCTGGACTATAGAATAGTCTATAGTATGGACTATAGAACAGTCTATAGTCTGGACTATAGAACAGTCTATAGTCTGGACTATAGAACAGTCTATAGTCTGGACTATAGAACAGTCTCTAGTCTGGACTATAGAACATTCTATAGTCTGGACTATAGAACATTTTATAGTCTGGACTATAGAACAGTCTATAGTCTGGACTATAGAACAGTCTATAGTCTGGACTATAGAACAGTCTATAGTCTGGACTATAGAACAATCTATAGTCTGGACTATAGAACAATCTATATAATATCTCTGTTTGACTCACCATATAGGCCCAATGACGCAACGTTTTCTCATGAATATTATTCATTTCCACTGAACTGGCTATTAAGGAGGCTTCATTCAATGTCTCAAAGGAAAGAGTGGGTAAAAGTTCCAAAAATGGCACCATATATCCAGCAGATGTTTCATCATAGTTACTTTATTTAAATTAATAAAAAATCAAGAGTTTTTATACATTAAACTCAACTTACGCTATATTTTTATAAGCCACGGTATAGGCCTTCTCGTGATCGAAAGCAATTTCCGGACAAACTACGGTAGTGGGAAAGACTACATTTTGGTTATGGAAATCGGTGTCCAAACCTAAGGAATAATATATATGAAATTATAACCTAACAAAAAGCAAAACTTTATAGAGTTTTTATACCCGTAATGGTAGGATTCGTTTGAAATTTTTCCCATAAACTCATAATAATCACCAAGGCAGTGACAGCTCCAATAGAGGTAAAACAAAACCACATAAACCTTAAGAAATAGCAATTATTTATTAAATATGTATGTATGTCTATTAAACTATTTTAAATTGATTTCACTTCCAACTTACTTCTCACCCACTGGCCGCCCAGTCTCGGCTATATAACGCACACCATGCAAAGTAGAATTTTGAAAGAATTCTTTAGTTTGAAATATCAAACTGCGTCGAAAAATGATGAGGGTATCGAATATTTCACGAATTTTTAAACTTTTTTTGGACATTTTTATTGTTAGAATTTCTTAGAAGATTTTTTATTAATAACTTTTTTTTACATATGTAACTATCAAAACAAATTTCGCTATTGATTTGGTTAAGTTTGTTTAAGGACTAAATTATGACAAATTTTTTTACTAGGATTTTGTTCCACAAATTATTACTAATTTTTAGTAGTTGGAGAATAAAAGCATTTTTGTGTTTTAGTTTTAATACAAACATGCGTTTAATTGTTTTATGACAAATAATTACTTTGGGGTTTTTAATTCTTATCTAGATTTGTATTTTTTTATTTAGGAGAATACAAAAGGAAATTATGACATAATGTATGTGTGGATATGTATGTATGTGTATTGCAAAGAATTATACATATTACAAACATAATTGTGTCAATGCACTAATAACACCCCAATAGTCGGGGGTGGTATTTAACCTGTGACCACGATAGTAACAAAGAACTAACTGACTAACTGACTAACTGACTAACTGACTAACTGACTAACTAACTAACTACCTAACTAACTAATTACCATGCTATTCTATGGGTTAGTCTATAATCTACACTAAAGTCTATTCTAAAGTCTAGTCTATAGTCTCGTCTATAGTCTAGACTATAGTCGAGTCTATAGCCTATACTCTAGTCTATAGTCTAGTCTATAGTCTAGTCTATAGTCTAGTCTATAGTCGAGTCTATAGCCTATACTCTAGTCTATAGTCTAGTCTATAGTCTAGTCTATAGTCTAGTCTATAGTCTAGTCTATAGTCTAGTCTATAGTCTAGTCTATAGTCTAGTCTATAGTCGTCTATAGTCTAGTCTATAGTCTAGTCTATAGTCTAGTCTATAGTCTAGTCTATAGTTAGTCTAGTCTATAGTCTAGTCTTAGTCTAGTCTATAGTCTAGTCTATAGTCTAGTCTATAGTCTAGTCTATAGTCTAGTCTATAGTCTAGTCTATAGTCTAGTCTATAGTCTAGTCTATAGTCTAGTCTATAGTCTAGTCTATAGTCTAGTCTATAGTCTAGTCTATAGTCTATAGTCTAGTCTATAGTCTAGTCTATAGTCTAGTCTATAGTCTAGTCTATAGTCTAGTCTATAGTCTAGTCTATAGTCTAGTCTATAGTCTAGTCTATAGTCTAGTCTATAGTCTAGTCTATAGTCTAGTCTATAGTCTAGTCTATAGTCTAGTCTATAGTCTAGTCTATAGTCTAGTCTATAGTCTAGTCTATAGTCTAGTCTATAGTCTAGTCTATAGTCTAGTCTATAGTCTAGTCTATAGTCTAGTCTATAGTCTAGTCTATAGTCTAGTCTATAGTCTAGTCTATAGTCTAGTCTATAGTCTAGTCTATAGTCTAGTCTATAGTCTAGTCTATAGTCTAGTCTATAGTCTAGTCTATAGTCTAGTCTATAGTCTAGTCTATAGTCTAGTCTATAGTCTAGTCTATAGTCTAGTCTATAGTCTAGTCTATAGTCTAGTCTATAGTCTAGTCTATAGTCTAGTCTATAGTCTAGTCTATAGTCTAGTCTATAGTCTAGTCTATAGTCTAGTCTATAGTCTAGTCTATAGTCTAGTCTATAGTCTAGTCTATAGTCTAGTCTATAGTCTAGTCTATAGTCTAGTCTATAGTCTAGTCTATAGTCTAGTCTATAGTCTAGTCTATAGTCTAGTCTATAGTCTAGTCTAGTCTAGTCTATAGTCTAGTCTATAGTCTAGTCTATAGTCTAGTCTATAGTCTAGTCTATAGTCTAGTCTATAGTCTAGTCTATAGTCTAGTCTATAGTCTAGTCTATAGTCTAGTCTATAGTCTAGTCTATAGTCTAGTCTATAGTCTAGTCTATAGTCTAGTCTATAGTCTAGTCTATAGTCTAGTCTATAGTCTAGTCTATAGTCTAGTCTATAGTCTAGTTTATAGTCTATAGTCTAGTCTATAGTCTAGTCTAGTCTATAGTCTAGTCTATAGTCTAGTCTATAGTCTAGTCTATAGTCTAGTCTATAGTCTAGTCTATAGTCTAGTCTATAGTCTAGTCTATAGTCTAGTCTATAGTCTAGTCTATAGTCTAGTCTATAGTCTAGTCTATAGTCTAGTCTATAGTCTAGTCTATAGTCTAGTCTATAGTCTAGTCTATAGTCTAGTCTATAGTCTAGTTATCTAGTCTAGTCTTATAGTCTAGTCTATAGTCTAGTCTATAGTCTAGTCTATAGTCTAGTCTATAATCTAGTCTATAGTCTAGTCTATAGTCTAGTCTATAGTCTAGTCTATAGTCTAGTCTATAGTCTAGTGTATAGTCTAGTCTATAGTCTAGTCTATAGTATATAGTTTAGTCTATAGTTTAGTCTATAGTTTAGTATATACATAGTTTTATGGAATAGATTATAATCTAAAGTCTATTCTACAGACTATTAAAGGACGAAAGTTTATGTTTTTAAAATCATCCTTACGCTATGCTACACTATTTTATCTCAAAACCAAGTTAACATTGCGCAATTATTGCGCAGTATTGCGAAAATCAGTAATCGCATAAACCTTAGCATACTTTTGGCCAGCTAATAATCCAACAGAAACTGCATTTTGACCTTTTAGCTTTTTCCTTTCATTCGCTTTCTACATTTTGTTAGTATTTCTTTAAACTTTAAACTAATCGGACGCAAATTTGTAGAAATTTAGTAGCGTGTGTGAAAATTATGTTTTTTGTAAAGTTATTTATTAAAAATAAGTAATTTATAGAGTTAATAACATAAAAATAAGTGAATATAACAAATAAAAGTGTAATAAGGTGTTAAAGTGTATTTTGAATGTAAAAAATAAAAAGTTACTGGAAGCTGCCGCCACCCATCATCATTTTGTCAAGAAAACAAAAGAAAGTTAAATAAATAAAAGGTATGTTTATTGTTGTATAATTTTAACAAAACAAATTGTTTATGAGGACACTTTTAACTAAAAACTCTAAATTTGTTAATTATCTATCATATTTTTCTATCATATTTTTTCATTCATTTTTGCAATTTTGTTAATTTTCTTCATGTTAAGTTTTCTTATGTTTGTTTTTTTTTCTATTCACTTGATGCTGTTGTTGTTTCACACAGTGTTGTTGTTGTATAGTAGGTTTTTGCATTGATATGACGAGTCATGCCTTGTTGTAGGTTGTGAAAAAAATGCAGAAACAGTTGTTTAAGAAATTTTGTTGGTGTGTTTTTTGGTTTTGTTTTGGTGACGTCACGTCTATATCACTTGTTGTTATTTTTCTAAAACTGTGTTGTTTTTATTGTAACTGTTTTTTTATTTGTGTTATGTTTTATAGTTGTAATTGTTGTTTGGTTATAGAGTAAAAGGGTTTGTTTGCTTTTTGGTGACTTTGTTGGTTGGGTTGCCTGTTACTTATTTACGTACACTGTACGTACCAAGATGTACCTATTAATTAATTATTGTGCCATTTATTATTTGTGCCATGGTACCTACATACATACATTCATATCTTTGTAGGTGCATACATTTGTAAGTATTTATGAAGAAAGTATGAAGAAAGAAATCAGTTTTTGGTGTCCGCACCGAAATTGAAATAAAAATGTTTTTTTAGGTGTATTTTATGTATTTATAGCAAAATAATGAAATTAATTATTGATATCATAAGAAAGGCCTCTTAGAGGTGTTTTCAGTTGATATCAATTAATATCATAAGAAAGGCTTCTTAGAGGTGTTTTCAATGGAGTATTGTCAATTTTTATTTTGGTTAAAAAATATCAAAAATTGTATAAGTTTTCGGGTAAATTCGATGTTTTTAATTTTTATATCAATTTTTATAATATATTCCTTAACTTTAGGTAGGTCTGAGTCTATAGTCCTATATTTGTTTGCGTATGCCTGTATCTTTGCACATGCGTACTATAATGTTGTTTTCATCGAAGATACATGTATAGGTGGTCTCGTTCGCACTTGAAGTAGGGTTCTATAAATCGACTTTCAAATAATTGAAAAATCGACTTTTTGTCGAAAAAAGTCGAAAAGTCGAAGTGGACAATTTTCTTCCAAAAAAGATAACTCGAAAAATCGACTTTTTGTCGAAATAAGTCGAAAAGTCGAAGTGGACAATTTTCTTCCAAAAAAGATAACTCGACTATCGTCTGTGAAAAAAGTCGAAAAGCGGACTTTGTTAATAAAAGTCGAAAAGTCAAAATAAGTCGAAAAAGGTCGATAAGTCGTAAAAAGTCGTAAAAAGTCGAAAAATCGGAAAAAGTCGAAAAATGTCGAAAAAGTCGGAAAAACTCGAAAATTGTAGAAACAAGTCAAAAATAGTCGAAAATTTTAAAAAAGTGGAAAAAAATTCAAAAACTCTAAAATAGTCAGAAAAATTCGAAAAAAGTAAAAAAATAGTCAGAAAAAAGTCAAAAGAAGTAGAAAATAGTCAAAAAGTCAAAAAAATCGAAAAGCCGGGAAAAGTCTAAAAAAGTCGGTAAAAAGTCGAAAAGTAAAAAAAAAGTCGAAAAAGTCAAAAAAAAATTATAGAACAATCTTTAACATAATTATGAGCTCCAAAGACCTATTCAGAGGGTACGGTATTGGGGCTATGTGAAATAATGTACATAATTTTTGCAAATTTTGAGATTGTCTTAAGCTTTATGTTAATTAAACGTATTTATTATCAAAACGGTTATTTAAGTAATGAGAACACGATAACTCGAAATTTAAATATTTCCAAAAACGGTGGTTAATGGAGAAAATTTTAAGTTAGATTCGGATAAGGAGTAGAAAAGAATACAATTGTCTCTGAGTTAAAAATAACGCTTAAGCCGGGAAAATATATAGAAACTCAGCGATCAATTAAATTTTTCATAAAAAGTTTAATTTTATATTAAAATGGCAAACTTGTCAGTAGATCCATGAAAAAAGCGTAATTAAAAAAATTTTAAAAATCTATAATCACTTAATTTTTTTTTTACCCAAAAAAAAAAAATGAATTTTTATATGAAAACCCCCGTATTTAGATCCTTAATAACGTAAAGGCAAATACGTATCAAGTCAATTACGGAAACCGTGTTCAGAAGTTGACTGTAATACAGATGGAATATTATGATTTCATACTAAATAATCTCTTGCTTCAATTGAGAAAATAGTGAATACCTCTGAGAGCGTTATTTTGAGTTCACAGCTAGAGTTTATGGTTATATTCAACGCAAAATACGTTAGTTTTTAGAGTTTTTCTATTTTTCATAAAAAATGATCGATATATGCGCATCAAAATACAGTCAAATCCATAAAAGTCAACCCATAAAAATCAAAAACAAAATAATAATATATCATGCTATTTTTGTATTTAAAAAGGGGAATAATCATAATTTCCCCATTTTATTCCTATTAGAGAATTTTGACTCAAAATCTGTAACATTAAATAATTCCCCTTTTGCAATCAATGTAAAGACAGAAAGACTTGTGATGTAAAACAGACTAAATGTTAAATAAAACTGTTTTCTTTTTTAAAGGGGGTTAACAATTAACATTCTGCAGCATCCTTAAGGATAACTGTGAAATACAGAGAAACAGGCACTGACACTAACAGAACAAGTTTACAGACTAGCAATGCAATGTGGAATCTGGAATAATAGAGTTTTTATTTTAAGAGAAAACTGTCTGTAAAGAATGTTAAATTTTTAGCAGAAATGTATTCAAGGACCTTCTATATCCTCGTTAAATTTCTGCAGCTCTGCAAAAACAGCATGCAGATTTATAGGGGTCAATGTTAGCAACAACTCGCTTTAGCAAGTTTTATAAGGAAGGTTAAAATAAAAGTATTTGGATATAAATTTGCATTTCAGTATAACTTATAGTTTTTTTTGTTGCAAACAAATCAACAATTATGCTAATTCCTTAATCTTTAACATTTCATCTTACATCAAACCCTTCAAATTCACCAAATATTTCAATCGTAAATAATTTGTCTTTAAAGTAAATGCATAAAGGTTAGTGTTAACTTTTTTGTAAATAAATTTTTTCATTTAAGTCATTTGTTCCAAAATTGTATTTTGTTTCTGTTCTTGCCATGTTTCAGTGTCTGTTTTAAACATTTGTATTTTTAGCTTTTTGTTCTTTTAGCTTTAGTGCCTCGTTAAAAAAAATGAATATTATTTTGTAACACTGCAACACTTTCCAACTCCCTGATTTTCCACATAACACCATCGCATTCGTTTGTTATTTCAAAATCAAATTAGCTTAAATCCAATTATTTTACACTCAAATTAATATGCACATTTACAATTTTATTTTGTTTCCAATGGTCATTTGTGCAACACGGTTCAAGTGCTATAAATTTGGATTTCAACGAAAAGTGTTGCCAGTATAATGCTGGTTTCATGTATGTAGTAAATTTGTTAAGAAAAATAAAGAGATTTAACTATTACGACCAGAATTGATAGGCTGAAATAAATGGAGTATGATATTAGATTGCAAAGTTTTTTTCGAACTCCAAAATCGATTTTTTATAAAGTACCAATATTCTCTTAATTTCTATGAGTTAAAAACAAAAGTATAAAATATTTTAATCACATTTTTACTTTGTATCGCTTATTATGAGTTATACAATTATCTGAAGTTTCTTTTCTAACAAAAACTACTTTTATAAGGACTCACAACTAATATGAGTGGCTTCATGGTTCCGAACTTAAACTCATTGAACTACAACCTATAATTTTTGGACTCTGTTATTCCTATCCATCGGAAAATAAGAAATTCACGTCTGTCTTTTTAGTATTTAACAGATTCTAATGATTTACCTCACCAGAAAGGGACTTAGACATAGACTAGTAAGGTAAAAATGCCAGGTCTCGACGATTAACTGGTGCGCTAAACACCAAATTGATCAAATAGGGGTGTGGTCCAAACTAAGCGATTATGATGTTTTTCGTAACAGAATGCAGAACACATTTATTACTATCGAAATTTTTGTTTTAATTTCACAAAAACGATTCATATACATTCTATTATCAAACTGTTTTCTCAATATTATAGAGATGACAAAATAACGTTTTCCGATCTGAAACGATTTCCTCGTTCTTCAGCGTCATAAAAACTAAAACTTTTACATTAGTTTATCTCCCAAATGGCAGCAGTCCACAGATAACATGAGAAAAGTCTTGTAACATTACACATATGTCGTATAAAACAAAGGCAAAGAATCGTTAGTTGAAAGGTTAGAGGTCGTTACAGCAGTAATTTAATAGTTGATTAGGGAATTGTAAATTTGTTGTAATGTTAATCTTTACAACAAGGTTAAAGGTATCTGATTGTAAAGTTTAAAGCTTTGAAGACTTTGAAAGAACATAAATTTTTCAAATTAATAGTTTTAGGTGCTAAAGAGGCATATCATATTTTTAAACCGGTTTTCTTAGTGCAAAACTTTATCCAAAAGACCTCAAAAATTATTCAATTCTTCAAGAATCATCTCACTCTACTTCCAAAACCGAATTAAAAAGAAGAAGTACTCTCTTTCTCTCTAATAGCATATTATTTACCAAACTAAAATTGAAGGTACCTGTCTCTAAAGTTAAAATCTTTCAAATTAACAGTTTCAGGTGCTAAAGATGCATATTCTATCCCTAAACCAGTTTTCTTAGTTTAAAACTTTATCAAAAGATTTTAGAATAAAGATGCCTCTCTCTACCGAAACCGACTTAACGAGAATAAGTTCTCTCTCTTTATCTAATAACATATTATTTACCAAACGAAATTGTAAATTTGTTGTCATTTCGATCTTTACAACAAGGTAGAAGGTACCTGAATCTAAAGTTTAAAGCTTTGGAGACTCTAAAACAATGTAAATCTTTCAATTCAACTGCTTTAGGTGCTAAAGTAGGCATATTCTATCCCTAAACCAGTTTCCTTAGTGGAAAACTTTATCCAAAGATCTTAGACGAATGAATCCGAGCTTCAAGAACCATATCACTCTTTTACCGAAATCGACTTAACGAGAAAAAGTTCTCTCTTTCTCTCTCTCTCTAATACCATATTATTTATCAAACTAAAATTGTAAATTTGTTGTCATTTCGATCTTTACAACCAGGTAGAAGGTACCTGACTCTAAAGTTTGAAGCTTTGGAGTCTCTAAAACAATGTAAATCTTTCAAATTAACAGAAAAAAGGCATATTCTATCCCTAAACCAGTTTCCTTAGTGGAAAACTTTAGCCAAAGATCTTAGACGAATGAATCCGAGCTTCAAGAACCATAACACTCTTTTACCGAAATCTACTTAACGAGAAAAAGTTCTCTCTCTAATGGCACATTATTTAGCAAACTAAAAAGAGTTTTTCCTCCTTCAGCAGTCCTTAGACTTTCCAATAATGATAGGAGAAAGATTCATAAAATATTCCCGCACAGTCTCCGCAAAGAAAGATGTCAAATGATAAGCTGATTTGAAAGATCAAAGTCCGCTACATCAATGTTAGTATCACTTTTTTGGGATTATGGAAATCGGTGAGCATTGGGCTCAAATATAAATATCCGCTATTGTAAATATTGTCCTTTGATGCGACTCAAAGTGATATTTCTAACGTAAGTAAGATGCTGATCATGTTAAGATCTATCACTAATTTAACTAATATCTCAGCTGATTTTTTGGAAATTATGCTGAAAAGATAAAATCTTTATTCTTAGACTCAAGAAAATATGTATTCAAAAGAACGATCAAGTCTGATCACTGCAATTAAATTTCAAATACAAAATTTACATTAATTTCTATATTTCCTATAA
The DNA here is from genome assembly GCF_022045245.1 of Lucilia cuprina. Taxonomy (NCBI): domain Eukaryota; kingdom Metazoa; phylum Arthropoda; class Insecta; order Diptera; family Calliphoridae; genus Lucilia; species Lucilia cuprina. The sequence continues at coordinate 34,858,095 of NC_060951.1, read as the reverse complement.
CGAAGATGATTTACTGTGGCGTCTTGTTAAACATAAAAATCTTTTATTTCAATTATTTCAAAGAATTCTTCATCTTATTGTAATTTACTTGCTAGCAACCATTATATAAAATTACATGACAAACCACGCCTTTTGCCATTTTTTAAATTAAAAAGAGTTCGCCATTTTTTTAAATTTATTTATTTACAATATTTTTTTTATAAACATTTCTCAAGTGTTTTCAAACCCTTCCTTTTATGGAAGAAAAGAAAAAAAAGTATTAAGAAACAATAGAAAGACCTTCATACAGCAACCCTCTAATTCTAACTTCTTTAGAACCGAGTACAATGTATGAAATTATACAACAACAATTTGAACTCCTTCATCAGAGTCAGAGGGCGAGTATTAAATACACATACATACATATATTTCGGTTGAATGAATATGACAATGATTATAATGTTGTTTTTGGTCTTGTTGTAGCATTTACTTGTTTCTGCTGCAAGAAAAGCATTGAAGCATAAAATTTGTTTACATCATCATCATAGTGGCATATAAAATACTGCATCCACACATAGGCATTTACATATGTATATGTATGTACTTCCACCTACTTATAAACACTTAATTCTACATTCCCTATAGTTCTTTGAGTCTGTACCGAACGGAAGATTTTTATACTCTACACCACTTTTTATACACTTCACCAAAATAATATTGTACCCACCTTCAAGTATATCGATCGGCTCAGAATCATTTTCTGAAGATAATTCAATGAAATTTGGCAAATGATCTTTTATTGTATCGTATATAGAACTGAACCCGTCAAATAGGGCTCTTAAGTTCATAACTGTTTTTAATATATTTGTATCTCGACAAAGAGCTGCAAAACCATGTTCAATTCAACTTAAATGCTTTATTATGAAAACTAAATCACTTTTTATTAGTATAGTTCTAGTTTAGTTCTAGTTAAGTTTTAGTTCAGTTCTAGTTCAGTTCTAGTTCAGTTCTAGTTCAGTTCTAGTTCAGTTCTAGTTCAGTTTTAGTTCAGTTTTAGTTCAGTTCTAGTTCAGTTCTAGTTCAGTTCTAGGTCAGTTCTAGTTCAGTTCTAGTTCAGTTCTAGTTCAGTTCTAGTTCAGTTCTAGTTCAGTTCTAGTTCAGTTCTTGTTCAGTTCTAGTTCAGTTCTAGTTCAGTTCAGTTCCGTTCTAGTTCAGTTCTAGTACAGTACTAGGCCAGTTCTAGTTCAGTTTTCTCCTGAAGGTCGAATGCTTTTAAGGCAAGGTACAATTCAACTCAAATGCTTTATTATGAATCACTAAATCACATATTCGTATATAGGTGTAGGGTATTGGTCGACTATAACTTCTTACTTGTTTCTTTTATATATACATTAACCAGAAAGAAATTAATGGAACCTACAAAGATTTCAACTACAGCTTACTATTACTATATTGACTCCGCAACAGACTACTGCCTCAATTATAAATGTCCTTATGTTGAAATACTTTGGAACTGACAAAAAAGGGACTATTGACTTTGAATTATTTCCCTGTCAATCAAGTATTTATACTTTAAGAGAAAAAACTTTTTAAAAAGAATACATTTAATTCTCTTAAAACTGCTGGGCATATATTGTTTCCCTTTTTGCATATGTATGTTTGTTTGTTTGCGTGTGAATCTTAATCTTATTTGAAAAGACAACAATAGAAAAGGATTCCATATCATATACTTCGGTACTCGTATTATTATTATTGTAAAATATCCTTAAGGATCATGCACGTGTGTAATGTTTCTGTTGTTGATGATGTGTTGTTGCTGTTGAAGCTTTAAATTGCAGCCTTATATTGTGGCATATTTTTTTAGGAGTTAGGTACACCATAAAAATACAAGCCAACCTATGCACCTAAAATAGAAATTCCTATTTTAAAATAATGTGACCAGTTAAAGTAAAATTTTCTAGATCTAAATTTGGCCCTAAAAAATCGAAAGATAGATCCTATCTTTAGGTTTACACTAAACTTAGGAACATATTTCTATGTCTACCAGGTTTCAGGATGATCGCGTTTTAAATTGTTATAGTTGGTCCTACTTTAAACTTTAGAAATATAGTATTTTGTCCTTGGCTCTAAAAAAAATGTGGCTTGAAGGGAAAAACAGAGCAATAACAAACATAAATATACTTTATTTTTAGTATCTAAATATCATACACATACAAACGTAGTAAATAGTAACTGCAACACCATACAAGTCTTATATGTATGTATGTGTTAGATACACATATAATATATAAAGAGAACTACTTCATTCCTAAAGTAAGTACTTCTTAAACGTGTATTGGCATTGGAAACATAATCTGAACAACATATAAATAACCATCTATGTGTATGCTGTAATGGCATTTCATTGCCAGATTTTAGATTTTATTTTTATCATTTTCCAGAAGTATGATTTTATACTTCATACTTCCAAAAAAAAAAATTGGTTCATAATAAACATTTTTTACAGTTAGGTTTTGTGAAATTTTAGTTATAATGTTTATTGTTCACTTTAACAAACTTTAACCATTTTCTTTTTACCACTCCATCTTCCGTATGCAAGTAAATGTAGTTTGGTTGGACATCTAACCAACTATGTACTTTAGTTCTTCCATAACACTCTCGTTCTCATATTGTTGGCATATTAAACATTTATATTTAGCCTGAGCAGTAAATGCTGGCATGTTGCACGTTGTTGCAAATGTTGCTGCTATCGTTTCAGTTTATTGTTGGTTGTTTTCTTATAATATACTACTGCTTACCTTGCTGTCATAACAATTGTTGTTCAAATTATGATGGCATCTAAAATGGTGTTTAGTTTACTGTTGTTTGACATACTTGAAGGGGTTGTTTGTTTTGTGTGTGTGTAAATTGTTTTTCCAAAGTAAATGGATATTTTTGGGCAGTTCTTGTTGCATAGCTTAAAACTGTACCAATTCAAATGCGAAAGTTATAGAATTTTGTTGCTACTTCTATTCGTAAAACGTAGTATCAGCCTTATGATACTACACACATATAGAGTTATAAATGGTGAAATATACTCCAAACCCATTTATGCCAAGTTGGTCAAAACATGGCAGTTTTAGTTCAGTTCTAGTTCAGTTCTAGTTCAATTCTAGTTCAGTTCTACTTCAGTTCTAGTTCAATTCTAGTTCAGTTCTATTTTAGTTCTAGTTCAGTTCCTGTTCAGGTACAAGTTCAGTTTTACTTTAATTCTAGTTAAGTTCTGCTTCAGTTCTAGTTCGGTTCTATTGCAGTTCTAGTTCAATTCTATATCAATTCTAGTTCAGTTCTAGTTCAGTTCTAGTTCAGTTCTAGTTCAATTCTAGATCAATTCTAGTTCAGTTCTAGTTCAGTTCTAGTTCAGTTCTAGTTCAGTTCTAGTTCAGTTCTAGTTCAGTTCTAGTTCAGTTCTAGTTCAGTTCTAGTTCAGTTCTAGTTCAGTTCTAGTTCAGTTCTAGTTCAGTTCTAGTTCAGTTCTAATTCAGTTCTAGTTCAGTTCTGCCAATATCAGGATTCAGGATTTTTGAATAGATGTCAGAATAGTGTTGTTCCCAGTAGTTAAGAATATTGGCACTCATGGTTTTACTAAATATAAAAAGTAACTAACTGGTGTGTTGTTGCCATTGTATATATAAGAAGTTTTAGTACAACTGATTAATTAGGATTATTATTGCTGAATGATTCACTAATTCGATAATTTAAATTTATTTATTTCGAACTTATTATTTTTCCTCAAAAAAATTCCACTTAAACAATTAAACCTATTTAAACAACACCAATAAAAGGTCATATTTGCAAAGGCGCCAAAAGTCTGGTTTTAAAGTTTAAATTAAAGTTTAAACAAAAAAAGTAGTTAAAGCTCAACAGACACTCACCATTTAAACTAAACTATAATCTTATGCAAAACAAAATATTTCTTCAAACTGCAAAAAAATCTTGTTGATTTAAGACTTCCGCTCGCATTAAAGCTACTTATGTAGTATCTACACAAATATCTAAAAATCTAAAAAATGAAAATATTGCTTTGAAAATCCTTTACATGCTCAACACACAAAACACTCAACTACTTTAGGAATAAGAAATCGCTGGCTAGAGGAGAAGAAGAGAAAGAAACCTCTAAGTACTTCACAAGTTTTGTGTGAAACTTGTGACACGTTTGTCAACGTGTTCAATTTCTATTTGCCTCTTCAAAAAAAAAAAAAAAACAAAAAGTGAAACAAAAATATATTTTATTGCATTCAAATATTTACTACAGGAAAAACAACTACACAATATTGAGGAGTTTTAACAGCAATTGTTAAACGGTCCATGGATGAATATCATTAGAGTTTTAAATTTCATGAGAGCCATATAAAAAAAGAAATTTAACAAAATTGAGCGTGGAAGTAGGATGTTAATCATGAACGATTTGGATGTGCTCTACTTTGAAAATGTTTAAAGTATTATCATTCTTTGAGTAGATTTGATTTTATGCCTCTTTAGATTGTCCTAAACATTCTTTGAAATTCTTTAATGATGTGAGTTGGCAGATGTCGAAATAATTACGATTATTGCTTAGTTTCGGACCCCAAACGCCCTCAAAGTCCGTAAGTAATACTACCCCCTTCTCTATTTAAGTGATCTGAGTCGTGAGTGTTGTGATTTTTTAATGTTTCTTCCGATTGTTTTCATTCACCATTCTGTTTAGTTGATCCATTTTGGTATGGATGATGTGATCTTTATCTTGATCGTATTATCATTCTTTGCTGGGTAAACAACTTGAGTTTCCGCTAATACAATTGTTGGACAATTTTCACACTTTTTTAACGGATTTGATGAGAGGTCAAGTCGAAATCTTTAAGAGGTTTTTAAACTTCACGATCTCCCTATTGGATTGGGTGGTGCTTCAGATCTCGATATTTTCGCGATTATCTTTCAGTATTATTCCTGATATGTACAAACTAAAGTCAAGTCAAAGTCTTTAAAGGGTTCTAAAACTTCATGAACTCTCTGTTGGGTGGTGCTTTAGATATGATATTTTCGGGAATATCTTTCAGTAAAAACTAAATCTCATCATCTTTACTCAGAGATTCAGATTTTCAATATATAAAGTTATATTCATGCAAGTACAGTTTAGTTAAGGATCATTTGTGGATTTACAATATTTAGATGGCGCTTCGAAAATCATTGATCTTTGGGAATTTCGGTAGATTACTAATGGAGATTTGGAGAAAAACTTCTTTCAGAGAGATTGCGATTTCAATTTGTAAACGTTACCATTTCTACGACAAACTAAACATATCTCATTTTCTAACTACCAGTCTATTCAAAACATCGATGGAATGGAGATGATATGGTCAGACAAACATTTCAGCACGATTTTAAAATGTTTTTTCATCTTTAAAATTTAGCTTGCCTTCAATTCTCTAACAAATAACGAAACCAGAGGACAGACTTAGAGTCTCTGTACTGCTACCGATGATATTTCTTCTTCAATGTTTAATTTGGTTTATTAGATTCCAAAATAACGACAACAACGCCAGCAAATCACAAAAACTGAACTGGTTTTAAATTTCAGCGCCACTTTAAATTTTTGCAAAAGAAAGAAAGAAATATAAAAAAAACCAAAAGGTACCAAACTGAAAAAAAAAAAATAAGAAAAGTACTCTTGATAAAGTTTATTTACCATTTTAACAAAAGTGGCTGCTGGCTCCTTCTGTGTGAGTTTTTTTTTTAATTTTTTTTTATTTTCATATTATTTGGGACAATAAAATACCTTCAACTACAAACAATACATGAATAATAAAACGACAACAACCCATAATAAAAATATAAGGAAAAAAAGTACATGAAATAAACATAAATAAATTGAGAAGAATGATGAGGTGGATGAGTTGATGACGACGATGACAAAGATTTCTATTCCTTTCTCCACTTTTTTTTGTGCAATGAATTGAAATTGAAATGCAAAAGCTACTGCAATAACAATAAGGTTAATAAAGGGATTTTGAAGAAATATACTTGGAGAAATGTTTGTTGCAAGATAGAAGAGTATTTTTATTTAAAAATCGTTTTCCTATAGGAAATAGGCTTCAATTAATGACAGTTTATTCGTTAGAATGATGTTAAATCACCGATTTGTTTGTCTTCTTTGGAAGACAGTTTTCGTTTAGAAACTCTTTTCATTGGAAGGCAGTTTTCATGATTTTATAATCTAATAAGTCCGATTGTGTACCCAACAAGTTGAAGATCAATTAGAAAATAGTAATTCAAGGTCTTTCAACCAGCGGTCTTTCCAATAAGCCTTACATATAAAGCACCAACATAGAATATCAGTTTAGGGAATATGGACAAGAAACGTGTCCTGGCTCTGATCGATTCAATGGAAATAAATTACAGAATTTCTATTAAAATTTACAGGGTAAAGATCTTTGATTTAAAGCCGAATAATCATTTATAGACCGAAACTTCTCTATGATAAATCTATGATGAAAAATAGCGAATAAGTTTAGAGTTCCATAATTCTGATCGTTGGAGGGTAAAAATCAAGACGAGCAAGCCGAAGAAACATTAGAAAATCGCAAAACGGCTTTGATTATTATAAGGGAGAATGATGGGGACTATGTTTGTAGGGCCTGTGGTAGGTTGAAGTTTTTGCCGAGCTTTACTTAAGCATCCACTTTGACTATATAAACTCACTGCGTTATTAGCTACCTGGTGTACACAGACTAAGTACAAGCCGCTCGCTCAAGTACTTGAGCTATCTAATCTTCAGATCATATTTAAATTCTTCCTCGACAGATTTACAAATGAAATGGATCCTGCCAATGCATCGAATAGGGGACGATCTACTGTAGATCAGGAATGAATGGAGTAAAACCCCAAACATATAAATATAATGGAGAGAACTTTATCGATAAGAAAATCAAATCAACATATACATCTTTCAATCCCGTCTCGTTTGCCTGCGCACTCTCGGCTCACTCCACATACCGAAATATAAGGTTCTTCATTAATCCTTATTTAAACCAACATTATCTCACAACATTAAGTTGTATCCCCAGTGGACTTCGTTAATAAGCATAATCGGCCGATTTCTGTGAAAACTTTTTTCTGCTCTGGAAACTTTGAGACGGTTTTCTTCTTTTGACCAATTGGCTAAGGCGGTATTAGGACAATATCTTGACGCGTAATTGATGTATACACATTTTGGAATGATCAAGTGCTCGACCAAACACCAGAGTTAAGGTGTTTGATCGTGGTAGATAGGTGCTACGAATACCTGTAGTCGGCCGGGACTATAAATTGGTCTTTACAGTCTACTGTCTGGCTTAGTCCTAATCAGAGAACCACATAATCTGTTACTAGTTTGCCCACAGGACTATGTCCTGGCTGGTCAGTTTGTTGAGGTTACTTCGGGATCCACGTAGTGGCTGTAGTTTAATACCCAAAATCGCGGGGAGAGAATGTTGGTTCAAGGACTGATATATCCTTTACCTAATGGGTTGGATAATTCGCACAAAGCAGCATATGCTGGATTCCTGAACCCGATCGGTATTGGGACACTGGTATATGCTGGGGAATTGTCAAGTTAGTATTCAATGGTTGCCTGTCATCCCGTAGAGTGATCTTTATGATCATGAGAATGAAACTGATGCAATAAATTGGTGAACGATCAGGAAAGTCTCCTTATATTGGAGATTAGTACCGATTTAGTATGCCTTTTTGTGCTTCGGGGAAGTTCTTCGGTGCTGTTGCTATCTCAACAGGATATATTGATACATGCGACTTTTTATCGGGGCAATTATTGGAATTTATTGACTTTGGAAATTCCTATTTCCTTTGTCACATTATCGGTTCATAAAAGACATATCCTGATCTATGTTGTTGTTGTTTATTTCGGACTACTAAATATGTCTCTAGGTGCTGTTGCCAAAACAACAGAGCCATCTAAGGAGTGCGGTTGCGCGGGCTCAAAGATGTTAAGGAATACACTGGATTAGGTCATTAGATGATGGGGATTGCATTTTAAATGGCTTTCATCCTCCATCTGTTGACTTTAGACCATTGATTGCTTTTTTCTTGTCGGGATGTGCATTAGGCTTGAGCATATGCTGCCTGTCATTCCGCAACGGACCTACTATGTCAAAAGATTAGATACTTAGTTGGAGTATTTTAACAAAGTGCTTGTACATGGACCGGCACATTCATGTAAAAAAATTGTCACCTGAGTTCTTCATTGAAGGATTCAGGGGCGATGGTAGACCGTTGTCAAGTCTACCCAGTGGGTGAAAAAGACCACCGTGAGATAAGACTGTCAAGGCAGGTGTAAAGCACTCAATATTCGTGTAAGCCTTAACTAAAAACTCTTCCACAGATAAATTTTGTCTTTTGATTAACCCAACAACATTTCCCATGTTAAAAAGCTGAACTTAACCTATTAATTTTCTTAAAGTGTATATTTCTATCAACCCAATTTCACTGCAATTTCATAAAGTTTTGATATCATTTGGCGCCACTGTCAAGCGAACACAATAAAAAATTTAAAAAAATAAAATTAAAATACACAAGAATTTGTAAGCAAAGAAGGACGTGCTGCATGATTATTTTTTTTCCACTTTTATTTCAATTTTGATTTTCCCCTTTTTGGGACATTCAATGCATGCGTGTGTGTATGTCTGCAATTTTGAATAGATCACAACAATACGAATGAACGAGTGAACACATTTTGAAGTTTCACGTACGTTTTTCTTTTTTTTTTTTTTATTATTGTATGTCAATTCAATTTCAAACACTGAACTTGTTGTGTGTTTGTAAATTTCAATACAACAACGAAATTCAATTGTTTTAAAACATTTCATTTTCATTTGACTGCACCATTTAACAATTGTTTGTTGGCATGCTTGTGCATGTACGGGCTTGTCTGGTTGGTTCGCTGTTGTATTGTCATTATTTATGGGAATTTTTGTGTCATTAAATTAATTCAATGATTTATTTCAAATTATTTGATTAACAATTAATTGAAGTACATACAATTAATATTTAATCAACTAGTAGTTGCTGTGAACAATTTGTCTTGAAACTTTAACGAAATAATTTTTTAGTTTCTTAATCGAAAGATTGATGTGTAACAAATGTTGTAAAGTAAATTGTGATATTTACTTTTTATAGAAGACAGTTGCAAAAGCCATTTTCATTTATAGGGGGAAATAAATTGTAAAAGGGTGACAGGGTTTTAAGATAGATGATTCTTTGATGGGACAAAGATAAGTGATATTTTAAAGTTCTACTCAAACTGTTCTTAACTATCCTGTCTGTTTAAAAGTTAATCGTTTGAAAATCTTAAATATGAATTTTTTTGCAAATCATTTCAATCATCATTTAAGTCCTTTAAACTTCTGTTGCATTTACACGATCAACGAGTTGTTCCCCTTTTTTACATTTCCTATTTAAATAAGTGTTTTTTTTTTTTGTCTTTTTAAGACTCCTTATCTGCCATCAAAAAGGCTTTCAACAATAAAAAAAACAGAAGAATACTGAAAACTGGAAAAATTATACAAACTAAACAGTTACATTTTAGTTTCAATTTAATATCAATTACTCTGACAAAATGTTGCAAATTGCTTTGCTAAATGTAAGATTTGTCCCTTGTGCTTCTTTTTCCCCGTTTTTTTGCTGCTTTAAATTCAAACTTAAGTATAATATTTCTTATTGTTATCCCTCCTTCATGATCATGATGAATTGACTAAAATGGTTAAAACAAACATCAGTAAAAGATCCACAACAATATCAATTGCTGCAGAAAGGGTTTTGGTTGTAAAGAGAGATAGAGAGAGGTAAATTACAGCTGCTTTATGCAGGAATTGGTAAATCGTGTCGTAGGGATAAAGAGCTAGGTGATGGTGGAATGTTACAATGGTCTAGTTTTGGGAACATATACTACGATCTATATGTTGATTTAGAGAGAAACAGAGAAGTAATATATGACTGTAGTTCTTTAAGTAGCATTCTAAATCTAGATCCTAGGGGCTTGTCGAATCTAGATCCTAGATCCTGTAACTAATCCTTCAAACTTACAGTTTGTTTCAACTTTCGGTTAATACAGCTGACGCTGGGTTGGCAATGCCCGAATATGATTCAGATTGTTTCGGTGCGAGGATGTAATGTTAGTTGGTTAGTTGGTTAGTTAGTTAGTTTGTTAGTTAGTTAGTTAGTTAGTTAGTTAGTTAGCTAGCTAGTTAGTTAGTCAGTCAGTCAGTCAGTTAGTTAGTTAGTTAGATAGATAGATAGATAGTTAGTTAGTTAGTTAGATAGATAGATAGATAGATAGATAGTTAGTTAGTTAGTTAGTTAGTTAGTTAGTTAGCTAGCTAGTTAGTCAGTCAGTTAGTTAGTTAGTTAGTTAGTTAGTTAGTTAGTTAGTTAGTTAGTTAGTTAGTTAGTTAGATAGATAGATAGATAGATAGATAGATAGATAGTTAGTAAGTTAGTTAGTTAGTTAGTTAGTTAGTTAGTTAGTTAGTTAGTTAGTTAGTTAGTTAGTTAGTTAGTTAGTTAGATAGATAGATAGATAGATAGATAGATAGATAGATAGATAGATAGATAGATAGTTAGTTAGTTAGTTAGTTAGTTAGTTAGTTAGTTAGTTAGTTAGTTAGTTAGTTAGTCAGTTAGTTAGTTAGTTAGTTAGTTAGTTAGTTAGTTAGTTAGTTAGTTAGTTAGTTAGTTAGTTAGTTAGCTAGTTAGTTAGTTAGTTAGTTAGTTAGCTAGTTAGTTAGTTACTTAGTTGGTTAGTTAGTTAGTTAGTTAGTTAGTTAGTTAGTTAGTTAGTTAGTTAGTTATATAAAGCAATATAACTAGGCCTCCATCGGTCCTTCGGTTTGGCATTAGCATGTCTAAGTAGATTTTAAGGAACCAGTATCCGTACGATTCTTATAAGTTGCTTCGGGAATTGTTCATCGAAATTTAAACCAATTAGTTCCTAAACAATTAAGATGGTTTCATAACACATTCTTTAAACAGATACTTGCTTAATTCACAGCCAATACTAATAGGAATTGAGCATTTATGAAGTCACAGCTCTTGCTATACCTCCTCCTTTTCTCTCCCCTTTCTTTAAAAAACGCAACAAAATAAAAGAAAAATTAAAAAAATGCACAACAATAAACATAAGTTTTACACAATGCCAAAGCATTAAGTGTGAGAAAACATAATTGTTAAGGGACAGAAACCTAAGAGACAAAAATATGCCTTAGATCTGCTGTAGTTTTTTTTTTGCAGAAAATACAACTATTTCTTAAATAATTCTTCAACAATAGTATTCAATTTGCTCATGTCTTCACTAAACTTGTACAAAGTTTTGGCTTTCCTTCCCCCCTTATTTTGTAATTGTAATCAAAAATCTCTCCAGAAGCTTTAGCATCAATTGTTAAAGAAAACTTCGACATCGTAGAAAGAATACAACCAAAGTTTAAACCAAGAAGAAAAGGAAACAATGGCAATAACAGCAATAAGGCAACCAACTAGCAGGAACAGAACTAAATGTTTCATGGCAAGGATACAATATAACAAACACCTAGTAGTTTTACAAACTGTCAATGTATCCCTTCAAAATGATCATATAAAACGTATGTACGTACATATGTTCCAAAGTTAGTCTATACGCATTGCAGGGTTACTTTAATAATGTATTTTTTGATGCGATATACATCCTTCCCTCTTTACACCTACATATATACATACATACATGTATAGATAGGAGAGTTATTTATATGAAAACAACAATTAAATTTAACAACAAAATTTCATTGCGGTTACAACTTGGCTTATTGTTTGCATCTGCTTATGTTGTTTGCTACATACTTATAGTCTTGTTCTACATACTTATAGTCTGTCCTGTTGCCAAATTGCATAAAATAGTTATATATACATATGTATATGAATTTAAAGTTTATATATAGCAATAAATACATACACAGTCATCATATTTTGGGGCATGGTCATTTCCAAGGAAAGCAAATGCATATTTTTTTTAATTTGACTCATATTTATAAAATGTACACGTTTCAAACTAATTTAAGAATTTTTGTATTGATTTGTTAGCGCTTGATTTGATTTGGAAAATTTTGGGTAGGGTATAACAATTTGTATAGAATTATTATGTTTCACCGTTTTGTTTGTTTTTTTTTTTAACCAAAAATTGCAAATTGCTTTTACCAAAAATTGCAAATTTTGTTTCTTTGCTAATTTATTATGTTTATATGCTGTTTGTCATTGTTATAGCTATTTGTTGTTGGAAGTTGCTTATGTTGTTTACCCCTACACTTGTTGGTGGAATTTTTTCTATGCTTGTTGTACAGACAGTTTAAAGATTTAATTCACATTAAAAGAAGAGTTTGGGAATTGAGATGTCCATAGAGTATTTTATTTATCTATATTTTATTTATCTATACTATAGTCTATTCTATAGTATATTATTTATTCTTCAGTATATAGTCTAGTCTATAGTCTAGTCTATAGTCTAGTCTATAGTCTAGTCTATAGTCTAGTCTATAGTCTAGTCTATAGTCTAGTCTATAGTCTAGTCTATAGTCTAGTCTATAGTCTAGTCTATAGTCTAGTCTATAGTCTAGTCTATAGTCTAGTCTATAGTCTAGTCTATAGTCTAGTCTATAGTCTAGTCTATAGTCTAGTCTATAGTCTAGTCTATAGTCTAGTCTATAGTCTAGTTTATAGTCTAGTATATAGTCTAGTCTATAGTCTAGTCTATAGTCTAGTCTATAGTCTAGTCTATAGTCTAGTCTATAGTCTAGTCTATAGTCTAGTCTATAGTCTAGTCTATAGTCTAGTCTATAGTCTAGTCTATAGTCTAGTCTATAGTCCAGTCTATAGTCTAGTCTATAGTCTAGTCTATAGTCTAGTCTATAGTCTAGTCTATAGTCTAGTCTATAGTCTAGTCTATAGTCTAGTCTATAGTCTAGTCTATAGTCTAGTCTATAGTCTAGTCTATAGTCTAGTCTATAGTCTAGTCTATAGTCTAGTCTATAGTCTAGTCTATAGTCTAGTCTATAGTCTAGTCTATAGTCTAGTCTATAGTCTAGTCTATAGTCTAGTCTATAGTCTAGTCTATAGTCTAGTCTATAGTCTAGTCTATAGTCTATTCTATAGTCTAGTCTATAGTCTTGTCTATAGTGTAGTCTATAGTCTAGTCTATAGTTTAGTCTATAGTGTAGTCTATAGTCTAGTCTATAGTCTAGTCTATAGTCTAGTCTAGTCTATAGTCTAGTCTATAGTCTAGTCTATAGTCTAGTCTATAGTCTAGTCTATAGTCTAGTCTATAGTCTAGTCTATAGTCTAGTCTATAGTCTAGTCTATAGTCTAGTCTATAGTCTAGTCTATAGTCTAGTCTATAGTCTAGTCTATAGTCTAGTCTATAGTCTAGTCTATAGTCTAGTCTATAGTCTAGTCTATAGTCTAGTCTATAGTCTAGTCTATAGTCTAGTCTATAGTCTAGTCTATAGTCTAGTCTATAGTCTAGTCTATAGTCTACTATATAGTCTAGTCTATAGTCTACTATATAGTCTAGTCTATAGTCTAGTCTATAGTCTAGTCTATAGTCTAGTCTATAGTCTAGTCTATAGTCTAGTCTATAGTCTAGTCTATAGTCTAGTCTATAGTCTAGTCTATAGTCTAGTCTATAGTCTAGTCTATAGTCTAGTCTATAGTCTAATCTATAGTCTATTCTATAGTCTAGTCTATAGTCTAGTCTATAGTCTAGTCTATAGTCTAGTCTATAGTCTAGTCTATAGTCTAGTCTATAGTCTAGTCTATAGTCTAGTCTATAGTCTAGTCTATAGTCTAGTCTATAGTCTAGTCTATAGTCTAGTCTATAGTCTAGTCTATAGTCTAGTCTATAGTCTAGTCTAGTCTATAGTCTAGTCTATAGTCTAGTCTATAGTCTAGTCTATAGTCTAGTCTATAGTCTAGTCTATAGTCTAGTCTATAGTCTAGTCTATAGTCTAGTCTATAGTCTAGTCTATAGTCTAGTCTAGTCTATAGTCTAGTCTATAGTCTAGTCTATAGTCTAGTCTATAGTCTAGTCTATAGTCTAGTCTATAGTCTAGTCTATAGTCTAGTCTATAGTCTAGTCTATAGTCTAGTCTATAGTCTAGTCTATAGTCTAGTCTATAGTCTAGTCTATAGTCTAGTCTATAGTCTAGTCTATAGTCTAGTCTATAGTCTAGTCTATAGTCTAGTCTATAGTCTAGTCTATAGTCTAGTCTATAGTCTAGTCTATAGTCTAGTCTATAGTCTAGTCTATAGTCTAGTCTATAGTCTAGTCTATAGTCTAGTCTATAGTCTAGTCTATAGTCTAGTCTATAGTCTAGTCTATAGTCTAGTCTATAGTCTAGTCTATAGTCTAGTCTATAGTCTAGTCTATAGTCTAGTCTATAGTCTAGTCTATAGTCTAGTCTATAGTCTAGTCTATAGTCTAGTCTATAGTCTAGTCTATAGTCTAATCTATAGTCTAGTCTATAGTCTAGTCTATAGTCTAGTCTATAGTCTAGTACATAGTCTAGTCTATAGTCTAGTCTATAGTCTAGTCTATAGTCTAGTCTTTAGTCTAGTCTATAGTCTAGTCTTTAGTCTAGTCTATTGTCTAGTCTGTAGTCTAGTCTATAGTCTAGTATATAGTCTAGTCTATAGTCTAGTCTATAGTCTAGTCTATAGTCTAGTCTACAGTCTAGTCTATAGTCTAGTCTATAGTCTAGTCTATAGTATAGTTTGTAGTCTAGTCTGTAGTCTAGTCTATAGTCTATTCAATAGTCTATTCTTAAGTCTAGCTCATAGTCGTCTAGAACATAGTCTATTTTATTCTTTAATCTTTGCAGACTTTAGTTTATTTGATTTTTTGATATGTACGCTTTTGAAGCTAATGTTGGTAATAACCAGGGAAACCGAAAACATGCTCTAAAAAAAGTGTTTTAAGCGCTTTAAATATGCCGTAAGAAACTCAAAATATACTCTTAAAATTTAAAAAATATGCTCTAAAAATAAAATTTTTCATTATTTTTTAACATTGAAAAGCTCAAAAAACAGAAATTGTAATGAAATAATAAATGTTTAGTGTCATATTTCATCCTACAAGATTTTTTATAATTGATTCATCTCATAGTTTGAAGAACTAGTTTAATAGAATTCCGTTTTACGTTCAGATAACCAATAAATAACATGAAACCATTTGGACCCCAAAAAACATATTTCAAACGACAAAGTTTGACACATTTCTACCAATTGTATTCATAGCTTCTAAACTGACACTTTAATCGTTGTTGTCATAAATTCCAATAATTAGTTTTTTAAGCTATAAAAATGGATTGGTCTCATGAAATCAAAAGTAATAGGTTTTATGTCTGATTTAAAATGTAATGCTTTATTGAACAAAAAACTATAACATTGGTTTTCGTGAGAGTAATGTATTTTTTGCAGTTTTTAAGTTCTACAAACGAATTTTTTTCAAAATTGTAAAATAGGCTAAAAAATTAAAACTAAAAAAATTAAATTTAATTTTTTTTTAAATAAAGTTTTGAAAATGTACAAACACGAAAAAAAGCGAAAACATCAAAATATGCACTAAAAAAGTAAAATATGATCTAAAAACTCGAAAATATGCCTTAAATATGCTGAAAAAGTCAAAACATGCAAAATTATGCTCTTATGGGTAAAATATGCAAAAATATGCTCTAACAAATCGATGCCAAAATTCTTAAATTGGTCTGAAACGTATAAATATCTTATCCATGAGTCCACACGACGCACCACAAAAAACATGCATTTGCATATTTTGGTTTCCCTGGTAATAACTATGTTCCTTTTTGCTTTATAATTTTTAATGCAAAGCTAAGTAATATTTGTAGGGTGTGCATAATGACTGTTAATAGCTGTGTTATATGCAATATTTTAATGGAATTTTCAAATAATGTTTATATGTTGTTAAAAACGATGCATCTACGATTTCTTATTGTTCTTAGAAATATAAAAACAAAGCTTGTTTCTCTTAGACAATAATCTAATGCTAAATTGAACCATATATAGAAACACAGTTTAACCATTAATTCAAAAAAGGATTTTCTAAATAAGTCTTATTTTCAATTTCTACAGACAGGCTATACTTTAGAATAGCAATACAACTTGCAATTTAAATTATGCAACTTAAACATCTTTTGAAATAATCCATTTGGAAAATTCCTTTTCAAAAACCTAATACACAATATACTGCAGTTATCTTCAAGCAATTAGTGCAATTGTAATGTATGTAAATCGTTTATTCAATGAAGTTTTATCTTTTTAACAAAATCATTTTTTTTCATCTTTGACTATTTGTGTAAAAGTAGAGAATTGCATAGAATCTTAACAATACAATTTCTACTTCAAACAAAACTGATGTATGCAATTTATGTCAAAATTACACTCATAAACTGTATATTAAAGATTTTTCTTTCTTTGGATAAAAATCTACTTGATATTGAAGAAATAAAAAATAATACTTACAATATCAAGAATGCACAAAAAACACAACTTGAGTGAACATATTTTGAATTCAGAAAAAAAAAGTATTTCAAGGATTTTTAATTTTCTTCTAATACAAACGAGTAGCAACTTATAAAGTTGCAAGAAAAATCATGCATACAAAATGTAGAAGTTCTAGTACTACTTACTGCTGCAGCATTGTGTTGCTATTTGAAAGAAATACTCCAAAAATAATAATACTACCAACAATGCTTGACAGCAACAATAACAAGCAGATTGACATGCAACTTAATGTTGCTGCCTCTGCTGATCCTGTTGCTGGCTTTAACAATGAATTCTTATCGTATTGTCTGCTTCCTTGTGGCACACAATTGAAAGTGCATCATCGGTATCGTTATCATGAACTTCTTTAAAATTCCACAAAAAAACTGCAATGAATTGAGTGTGTTTCATTTTGCTGCATATGATGTTGCTGATACAGGATAATATCAATGCTGTATAGAATAACAGTGAAATGCTGGAGAATATCATGGATTTTATGACATAACATATGTGTCAGAGTCTGAATAAGGATTTAAATTGTGTTAAGTATTTAAAGAGTATCGATGCCTTAACAATATTTGGGAGAAACAATAAGTAGTTTTGAATTTCTTTTTGATGATACTTTTTGTTGATAGTTAGCTATAAATGTTAATATCTTTCGGATGAAGTTTTTCTAAATTCCGATATCAGAATTTTTACCTTTGACAAGAGTTTGAGTGAACACATTTGTGGGTGTGTTTAAGAAGTCACCTTTACGTGTCTTATAGACGACACTTTCATAATAAATAATTCTTTCCAAAATAAAATCAGAATATTTATACTTCGAGAGCTAAATATATGAGCATTTTGAAAGGAATATAAATAGATAGCTGTAATAACTAAAATTTGAATTATAATAAAGTCGTGATTAAGGGTTAACTGGGAGTTACAAATAAATCTGAAAATAATCTATTAATGGATTAAGGTCTACATTTTTTATAGAAATAAACTCATGTCAAGGCTAAAATTTGATTCTAAATAAACTGAAATAGGACATAGAGCTGAACTATATTGTACTATATATAGTTCATACAATTGTCTTCTATAAAGACTTGACTATAGTTTACTCTATGATTTAGAATATATTGTAATCCATTGTAGTAGTAGTCTCAACAATAGTCTATAGTCTACGTTGTAGTCTACTCTGTAGTTTGTACTATAATATATTTTATAGACTGACTATAGTCTTCCCTATTGATTGGACTATAGTCTGCTTTATTGTCTTGACAATTATGTAGTCTATAGACTGGACTAAAGTCTACTCTATAGTATGGACCATAATCAAATCTATAGACTAAACTATAGTCTACTCTGTCGTCTGGGCTGGTCTATAGTATGGTCTATATTCTCTTTTAGTTCATTCTACAGGATCATACTTTTCTCTATAACTATAGTCTACTCTGTCGTCTGGACTATGATCTACAATTTAGTTTGGATTATAGTCTGGTCTATAGTATGGACTTTTGTATATTAAGGAAAATACTTAATATACAATCTTCCAGTCTGATCTAGTCTAGTTCATTCTACAGTATGGACTATGGTTTACTTTATAATCAGAACTATACTTTTCTATATAGACTGGACTGTAATAGTTTACTCTATAAATTGGACTATAGTCTACTCTACAGTCTGGACTATAATCTACTCT
Source organism: Lucilia cuprina (assembly GCF_022045245.1). NCBI lineage: Eukaryota > Metazoa > Arthropoda > Insecta > Diptera > Calliphoridae > Lucilia > Lucilia cuprina. Next base: position 34,839,839 of record NC_060951.1, on the reverse strand, counting down.
TTAGTCTGGACATAAGTCTGCTCTATAGTCTGAACAATGTTCTACTCTATAGTCTGAAAAATGATCTACTCTATAGTCTGGACTATAGCCTAGTCCACAGTCTGGACTTTAGATTACACAGTAGTCTGAACAATAGTCTAAAGTCTGGGCTATTTATTAGTCTTAGGTCAGGATTATAGTCTACACTGTAGTCTATTCTGTAGTCTGGAATATATTCTAGTTTGTAGACTGATCAAAGTCTAAAAACAAGAATATATTCTAGTCTATAGACTAAACTATAGTCTACTCTGTCGTCTAGACTATAATCTACTCTATAGTCTGGACATTAGTCTACTCTATAGTCTAGTCCACAGTCTGGACTTTAGTTTACACAATAGTCTGAACAATAGTCTAAAGTCTGGGCTATATACTAATCTTAAGCCTGGATTATAGTCTACTCTATAGTCTGGAATATATTCTAGTTTGTAGACTGTTCGAAGTCTTCCCTATAGACTGGACTATTATCTAGTCTATAGACTAAACTATAGTCTACTCTGTCGTCAGGACTATAGTCTGTGGTCTGATCTGATATATTCTCTTTAATATACAACATTAGTGTGGTCTAGACTTTGCACCTATTATACACTTCACTATTACCAAAAAAAAGACAAATGAAAATCTCATGTTGATTAAGTTGACGTAAAGCAAAAATCTTCTAGAATTCTTAAACATTAAAGAAAATTTATAAAAATAATTTAAAGTGAGACAATTTTTGTGGTTAAAAAAATAGTTTATTGTCCTTATTTTTCATTTTGTAAGTATATCATTGTTTATGTCTCCGCTTATATTTTTATACTTTTTCTAAACTTTTGACTTTCTCTTCTTTTTGTCTAATATCTAATCCCTAGACATCCTTTAATAATTTACTTTCGACTATTATTGTATTCTGTTTTGTTTTTAATGGTGTTGCCAAATCCTTTACCGAAAACTTTTACTTTAGAAACATTTCTACAAAAATCTCTTAGGTCCAATTAAATATCATTGAACGAAACTTTTCATTGTTTTTTTTTTAATCCACCAACTTTGACCATTAAAATTAAAAGTGCTAGTGTATCCTCATATAGATGTGAAGTTATACATAATAAAAACTATAATAGACCATAGGGTCTGGACTATAGTATGCTCTATAGTCTGGACTATAGTATGCTCTATTGTCTGGACTATACAATATTAACTCCCTATAAATTAGGGAGTAAGTAAAATCTAGCTATGGAGTAGTTTTTTATTTTAGTCTGGCTTGTGGTTCCGTTTCAACTTTTTTATTTCATCTAACAGTTTTTCTGTGTAACTCCTCAATTAATTGCATTTTAGTGCAGTTGGCACTCAATTCCTAACTTGCCAACTACTATTTGGCACTTGATTTCTGCTCATTTTTCTTATGTCGGTTTTAATTTGTGCCGCCTGCTCAATGAAAAAAAAAAAAAATACACTTTTCTAGTGAAATGAGAAAAATCTATATTGATGAGTTTAATTTTAGAAAATTTCATTTGCTTTTTGAAGAGTTTTTTTTAGCAATGTAGTTGCAAAAAAAAAGTATTCTAATTACATAGTGGAGAATGAAAATTGAGAAAATTTTAGTAATTCGAGCTGCGAATAGCGATTGAAACAAACCAGGTCTCATAATTAGAGTTAGGATGAATTAAGGCCAATTTTAGATTCAGGATAATGTCGGGTCGAGGATAAAAAGAACACATTTTGGTGTATTCCTATAATTGGTATTTTAGAAGTACGATTGACTGTAGTCTGACCAGTAATATAGTCTATAGACTGGACTATAGTCTTCTCTATAGTCTGGACTATAGTATGCTCTATAGTCTGGACTATAGTCTTTTCTATAGTTTGGACTATAGTCTCTTCTACAGTCTGGACTATAGTCTTTTCTATAGTCTGGACTATAGTGTGCTCTATAGTCTGGACTATAGTATGCTCTATAGTTTGGACTATAGTCTCTTCTATAGTCTGGACTATAGTCTCTTCTATAATCTGGACTATAGTCTCTTCTATAGTCTGGACTATAGTCTCTTCTATAGTCTGGACTATAGTATGCTCTATAGTCTGGACTATAGTATGCTCTATAGTCTGGACTATAGTATGCTCTATTGTCTGGACTATAGTATGCTCTATAGTCTGGACTATAGTATGCTCTATAGTCTGGACTATAGTATGCTCTATAGTCTGGACTATAGTATGCTCTATAGTCTGGACTATAGTATGCTCTATAGTCTGGACTATAGTATGCTCTATAGTCTGGACTATAGTATGCTCTATAGTCTGGACTATAGTATGCTCTATAGTCTGGACTATAGTATGCTCTATAGTCTGGACTATAGTATGCTCTATAGTCTGGACTATAGTATGCTCTATAGTCTGGACTATAGTATGCTCTATAGTCTTCTCGATAGTATGAGCTGTAATCTACTCTCTGCTCAATAGCCGCGCTATAGTCTGCGTATATTTTATAATCTACTCTACTGTATAGTCTGGGCTATATTTTACTTTATAGTCTGGACTATAATCTACTCCATAGACTGGGCTGTAGTGTACTCCAGGGTCTGGAATATAGTCTTCTCTCCATAGTCTGGAATTAAGTCTTCTCTGTGGCCTGAACAATAGTCTACTCTATAGTGTGGACAATAGTCTGCCTTATGTCTATATACTACTCTTTAGTCTGGGTTATAATCTACAATGTGGGTAGTAAGTTAGTTAGTTAGCCAGCTATCTAGTTAGTTAATTAGTTAGGTAGTTAGTTCGTTCGTTTATGAGTTAGTTACTTACTGTGAAATGCCTTATCCTTCCCATATGGTTCTTCAGTTTCTTTCTTAATTGTTTGCAACAAATCCTTTGACATCAAAAGAACTCATATTTTTCAAACGGCAACTAGTAAATATAAATCAATCAACCATTTAGCTTTCAAAGAATCATAACAAAAACCCTTTTTTGTCAAACTATTATTCCCTATTCATTTATTAACAATTAAAATCAAGTTCTCAACTATTTTGTTGAAAATAATTTGTATAAAAACTATTTTTTCCGTTCTCAACCCGCAAAAAAAGAAAATTTAACTCAAAATGTCATGTTTTCTGTTGATTTTCTCTACTTTTTGTTGCTTACAAACAAGTTGTTGTTTTTTTTTTTTAATTTCCCTTCCTTTTTAAAGCTTTTCTTTCATTGCATTTTTTTGTTATCCTAACAACTACTACAACAACATTAGGAAAAAATTGCTGTTGACAATTAAAGGTTGTTAACTTTCAACAGCCAACAACGAATGCAAATAATGAAGCCAAAGTGACAAAAACAGTGAAAACCAACAAGATTTTTTTTTTAAATTTCTGCTTACAACTAAACAGAAAAATAAAGTTTGTAGAGAATAAACTGAAATAATTATGAAAATATTATCAAAACAACGAACAATATATAAACGAGGGGGAAAAAGTGAACGAAAAAAAAATTATAAATCTGAATAAAATCAACTGCAAATAGTAAAAAAATACTACGCTAACTCTAAATGAACAACATATAGGATTTTTTTTGTTTAAGAATACAGAATTATATTTCTGTTTACCGAAGCAAAAAACTCAAAAGAGAGAGTGAGAGAGTAATAGAGGAGGTGTGGGAGTAGGGTTATGAACATATCAACAAATCCTGTGTAAATAACTGACTGACACTCTAGAATACATTTTATAATATGGTGCCATATAGTTAATAAAATGTGTGTTTGTTTTATTCTATATATTGGTTAGGTTAAAATTATAATTCTGGTTATTCGCATTAAAATGGTACGTGCTTCTTTAACCGATAGCTACTTTCAATCGATTGTTGTTAAAAGATTCGGATGAGGTTCTTTATTAACAGTCCTGATCACCTAAGTCTCAATTTAAGTGTGGTAGGATGGTCAACTGTCAAGCTCGACACGTTAAACATGTTGATGCTGGATACAGCGATTGTAAACACAAAATAATTCATCTGTCAAAAGTTATTTTTATCAATCTAGTTGTTGTGAAATTAATCACAATTTATTGTCTAAAGAATCTCTAAAACTATTTTTCTAAGGCCTTGTAAATATATAACTTTCCAGCACTGACATTAACCCTCTGAGACTGACGTAGTAGTCTGCCAGACTCTCAAAAAGAACGAAAAATTAGATTTTTCTATTTGTGCCTTTTCAATAAATACTGTTAAACATGCATTGTCAGGCCAAAGTTAAAAAATATTATAATAAATAATAACCAAGACCCTAGGTCCCAGAGGGTTAATATTTGTTTCATTTCTAGGTTGTAAGCTCGTTTGTGTCAAGTCAAATGACCAGTTTGTTAACTTGGTCATTTGTACTCTTCGCAGAGCACCCACAATTTGGTCATGAGCTTTCGAAATCAGTTCGCTGGTTTTCGGCCACTTTATTGGCCTCCATTTCATTGGTCTATATATAAGTTGTCTAGTCGAAAATTGGTTCGTTTAAAATGCCGTTACGTTGATCAGGTAGCTCGAATGTTTAACTATAAAGGTTTAACTCTATAACACTAAAGAGGATAGCGGAGTCTTTGTCTGAGCGGGTTATATAGAAATCGTGTATATAGTTTTCAACTTTATGTGAATCGAAAGCAAACGTCAATGAATACTCTTAAAAATGTATGTTCGTCCTGCTCTCTATCATTCCAAGGTTTTCCATTACTTGGGAATAAGCGTTCGAAACCAGTCCATGGTTTTTCGCTTTAAGCAGTTGTCCACATAATGTGTGAGCTAGGGTTCTATAGTTAAAACGAAAAGTCGACTTTTCGATTTTTTGCATTTAGTTAAAAGTCGACTTTTTGACATTTTATGAAAAGTTGATTTTTCAACTTTCTTTCTCGAATATTCGACCGTTTCCGACTTTACGACTTTTTCCAAATTTTCGACTATTTTCGACTTTTTTCGACGTTTTTCGAATTTTCGATTTATTTGGACTTTTTCCGACTTTTTCTGCGACTTTTTTTGACTTTTTCCGACCTTCTCCTATTTTTTTCCGATCTTGTCCGACTTTTCGACATCTTACAACTTTTTTTGACCTTTTCAACTTTTTCCGAATTTTCGACTATTTGTGACTTTTTCCGATGTTTTTCGAATTTTCGATTTCTTTCGACTTTTTCCGACGTTCTCCGATTTTTTTTGACCTTTTCCGAATTTTTCCGATCTTGTCCGACTTTTCGACTTCTTTTAACTTTTTTCGACTTTTTCATACACGATAGTTGAGTTATCGACTTTTTTGGAACATCATAGTCTACTTCGACTTTTAACGACAAAAAAATCGATTGTTCGATTATTCGATAGTCGATTTATTGAACCCTAGTGTGAGCTGTTTTATCAGAAATTAGACATATAACACGACCTATTTCACTTTTAATTATTCCATTTATTAATCCATCTAAGTTATAGTCATCTTAATCGGTCTTATGAGCATTATAGAGAACTCTTTGTGCTGCCTGAATATGTCAGAAATCCTGATTTCTGACATATTCGTGATTATGTTTGGATCGTTAAGTTGATTTAGCTTCTATAAGCGATAACTATTCTATTCTCAAATAGTAAAAGAATCTGGACTTTCGCGCGATTCAGTTTGGGAAGTGATCGAAGAGCTTGATGTTAATAACTAGATACGATGGTGTTTTTGGGCGTTTTATAAAAGCTCCTTATTCAAAGATCACTTATGTCCTTATTCAGCATCTATCCCATTTGTATATCTAAGAATTAACTTTCTGAACCCACCTAACTTAATAAAAATACTATGATAATAGTACGAGTAAAAGTTAGACGTGAACTTTCATGTGAAATCATAGTAATTCTTCCTCAGAACATGTAACCTTCATTCATCATACTCTGTTTTCTTATTATTACACAATTTGTGTTTTTCATGCCGCATACATACATTCTTAGTTCTCTCAGTTAAGTTTGGTTATGTCGGTCCGACGGTTAGTTGTTTGGTAAATGACTAGACTCGACGACTCGTATCATGCAAATTATTATGGGTGTGTGTGTAAAGGATATACATATTTTCATTACGAGAAAACTAAAGCGCGTAAAAGTTCATTTCAAGTTAAAAATAAACAATAACAACAGAATTGAGTAGAGAGGAAACAAAAACAACAACAAACAATTATACAAAAAAAAGAAGGAGAAATTGCGGCAGAAGTAAAAAAAAAAACGAAAACTACACTTTACATATACCATAGTAAATTCATTCATTTTTTACATATACACATGCATACACATTCTTACATTTGCTCACTCACACATACAGGAAAAGGAAACGGAAGTAAGAGTAGCAATGAATGCGAGCAGCAACAGTACATTCAATGCATTCAAAGCATTAAAGAATAAGGAAGAGTTGCAAAAATCAAACACCCAAACAGCAAGTTGTTGCAAATGCAAATGCTTACTTGTTTTTATTGGGAAGAGCCAAATGAAGGTGTTGGAATATCTAGGAGTTATTTGTGTAAAATGGGAAAAAAAAAATAATTGAAAAAAACATATATATTAAAAATGAAATTAAATTCACTATTTTACTCGTAAACTTACTATTATTGTTATGATGAGCATAATCAACGAAACCAACAGAACACATAATATTCATTTAACAAGCTTGATATATTAAAAATAAAATAAGCAAAGTGATTCTTTAACGTAATGTAACCAACTAGATATAGAATCTAACTCTTTCATTTATTTCTCTATTCTCGTTATTTTGAGTTCACAGCTACATTAAATGGTTTATACCAAAGAAAAACACGATGTTTTATAGAATTTGATGTCACTACATGCTAAAAAGGATAATGTCATGCGATATCCTTCGAAAACGTTTTTTTTTTCATTTTTCATCATAAATGATCGATATACGACAAAATAAAGTGTGTGGTGAAGTCAAATCCATAAAATGTCCAGCGGTTTAGTTTTGTGCATGAAAGGGTTAAGAAGTTTAATTATTTTAAAATAGGATTAAGTAAAGGTATGAACCGACCTGTCCATTGCATAATAGCTGAAAAGAACGTCGCTGAACGCGACTTGCAGTCTTCATTTCGCTATCAAACACTTTTGACTAAAAATGCGCAAGAACCAACTGATCGAGATGATATTCCCAGTTTCAATATCTAATCGATGCCTCATATTGCACAATAACTTGGATATTAACAGACTTTAATTTGAACTTCAAAGATGATACCTCTAGTTTTAATGTATTTAATAGCACAAGAACTTGCACAATTACAGACTTCAAATTCAGAATGTTGCGACTTTTGGTATAAACTCTTCTCCTATGCTTTTAAGGATTAGTTTCATAATGATTCCAAAATTGTATTAAGTAAAATTTATCAGATCCGCAATTATCAACCAACATCGACCTGTCAATTACATAACAGCTAGAAAGATCGTCGCTTAAAGCGTTTATACAATTCTAGAAGAGGACAAGAACTTGGACAATTGCAGTTTTCATTTTGCTACTAAACACTTTTGAGATGCTATTCCCAGATCATATTTCTAGTTTTGATAGCTAATCAATGTCTCTGATTGCACAAGAACTTCAAATTTGCTCCTGAACACTTTGGACTTCAAACGTGAAAGGAGCAACACATCAAGAAGCTATTCCCAGATGATTCTTCCAGTTTCTATAGCTAATCTACAAGAATATAAAATATAATCCTACAAATAATAGTATATGACCATGGCTGCGTATAAACTCTTCTATTATGCTTTTACGGATTGGTTTGGAATTTCCTCAAACTATACTATGGCGAAGTTTAGGAGGTGGGAGCAAGACTTCGATTAAGACCAAATGAATGTCGAAGTGCTGAACGTGAACTCCTGCCGTGTTGGCCTTCTTTAGTGATCATTTCAGTGATCATTTTCAACCATTGGGTGAGCTTTCGTGACGACTTACCACTGGCTCATTGTGCTTCTTTGCTCAAGTGATTGAGCTATCTAATCACTGATTATTTCTGCCCCGTTGCTTAACTTTCGTTTACAATCACGCAGATGGGTTGGCTCAGTTGAATCGGAAGCAGCAACTTGAGATGTAACCGGTAGACCGAAGTATGAATCTATCAAATAAGCCAAAGATGTTGTTCTTCCTCACACACTGTGGTAAATCTGGTATGAACCTGGGCAGGGAAGGAAAATTCTATGGAATCACTTGTTTAAGAATCAGAGAACAATGTCCGTCACACTCATTCTAGGTATACGTTCTGACAAGACCTGTATACTCCTTCATTTATCCTGTGTCTATATATTAAACACCATCTCACTTCCAACGCTTAGTTCCTGACACTCCTCTGTGGGGTGTCAGTTCTGTTGTCATCGACAACAGCACCAAACTTATTCCTAAATATAGACTTGCATCAGCCATTTAACCGCAACTCATTCTTCCCGCGAATTTGGGTTTAAACCACAGACACTACGTGTATCCCGAAGGAACTTCAACCAACAGACCATCATAGACATTGTCCTGCGATCAACTGGCCACCCTTAATACTACAGTATGTGGTTCTTTTGTTCGACCCCATGTCAAATCATTCCAAGGAATATGCGAGGAATGTAATGACTTTACCAGTTTATATTTCCGGCATCTTAGAGGTACTGGTAGCATCTATTTTCTCGAGATTATATTAGAAAGCATTATGTTTAAAAAGACTCCATTTTCACACGAGTACTCTTGTGGATTCGTATATTTCGATGTTAACTTAATTAAGTTTAGTTCAAGCCGGCTTCATATATGTATCTCAGTATGTCTTTTAAGTTAAAACCAGGATAACTCACAAATGCTGTTTGCTACTGTGTCTGCTCATGTGTCTAAATAGCGCCAACTGCATACTTTTAGTATTTTGAAGAGATGGTTTAAAGATCTTACAAAATTAAGACCGAAACTGCGTTGGATATATTCAAAACAGAAACAACTCCTTGTTTTTAAGAAATGATAGCTTTTCAATTAATCTCTTATAGTTGGTCACACATCATCACTCACCCATTCAAAAGTCAGTGAAACAAAAAACTGAATGTCAGGGCTACAGAAAATGCTTGCGCAATACAAAAAAGGAAAAAAATGAAGTAGAAAATGAAAAATCCAAACTGTACAGGAAAAAATTAAAAACAAGGAGGTACATATACAAAGAAATGAATGAATTAATGAATACAAAAATAATAAAATGAGAAGGAACACACAAAAAAATCAAGCACAGAAAGTTAAGATTTTCAAGGATAACATTTAAATTAAAAAATTACCAAGCACCAGTCAACTATGAATAACCAAACACCAACTCCATCACTATTCATAAGAAACGAAAACATAGCCAGTCATTTAAATCCAAGGATAAACTGCTGTTGCTTGTTACCAGCTGGGAATATGTATGTGTGTATATTGTTTGTATGTAATTTTGGTTAAAAAAGAAAATCCCACATTAAATTTTATAAGAAATGAAAAATTCCTTTACATTATCTTTGGTCTGTTGGCATCTTTTTTACGTCTTGTGCTTCTTTTTTTTATTTTTTTTTTTGGCTTCATTATAATTGATAAGGATTTCTTATTAAAAAATCATTATCCTTATTTCACTCCCAAATGTACACCGTCAGACAATTCAAACGTAAACACAGACAAACAACGAAATGTGCAGCACATGCATTTCCTGTTGATTGTAAAAAATTGATAATGTAAAATTGTAGCTATATCCTTTGTACTTACCCCTCCCCTTTTGATACTGCTGCTTGCTTTAACGGACTGCATGAATTGGCTAGATGACTGCCTTGGTTTGCTCCCATATTAAATGCTTTTTCTTTTGGTGTCCTTATGCAGTTCATATGCCGTTCAAGAACTGAAATTCTAATAATGAAACTTTTAAATCTTTCATATCCTTTTTATCCTGTTTTCAATTTTCTTCTTCATCTTCATTATTATTATTTTTTCGCAAACAGTTGTTGCAGCTGGACTTGAAAATTTTCTCGATTTTTCATTAAATTTAAGCTGGTCTATAAATTTAGATAATAGAGTTAGCAAAGCAAATTATCGTTGTGACACAAATATTTTTGGGGTATTTATTTTCTATTAACATTTTTAGATTTTTATGGTATTTTATAAAAGGATTTTTTAAAGGATTAGATTTTATTTAATCTAAAGGATTTAAATATATCTAACTGGAAAGAAATTTGTTGTTGTTGGGGGCAATGGCGTTAAAGTAAAAAAGATAAAAAAATAATTTTCCTAATGGTTTCTGCGGAAAACTAACTAACTGACTAACTAACTAACTAACTAACTAACTAACTAACTAACTAACTAACTAACTAACTAACTAACTAACTAACTAACTAACTAACTAACTAACTAACTAACTAACTAACTAACTAACTAACTAACTAACTAACTAACTAACTAACTAACTAACTAACTAACTAACTAACTAACTAACTAAATAACTAACTAACTAACTAACTAACTAGGTAACTAACTAACTAACTAACTAACTAACTAACTAACTAACTAACTAACTAACTAACTAACTAACTAACTAACTAACTAACTAACTAACTAAATGACTAACTAACTAACTAACTAACTAACTAACTAACTAACTAACTAACTAACTAACTAACTAACTAACTAACTAACTAACTAACTAACTAACTAACTAACTAACTAACTAACAAACTAACTAACTATTACCAAAGATTATAGTGTTGGTGTATGTGCTGGTGTTTAAGCTTGTATTCCTCTTTGCGATTGCGTTGGTGTTTGTGACGTTGGTTTCCCAGCAGTTCGACGGGACAGTCCCGAACTGACACTTAACGTACCACTTGTGGTGGCCCCTAGCCACCTGACTACCCAGTTGACCGACCATTTTAACATGGGCTTGTCCTATGAAGAAGTCAATCATCACTCTACAAAGTGGCAGTAAAGAGACGATTGCCTCCGCTCTCGCTTACAAAGGGGACACTAAAGTGACGACTGTCTTTCGGAAGTACAAAAAAGAGTATAATCTCTAGGTTACTTGAGGACAGTAAAAAGACGACTATCTCCGCTCTCGTTTACTAAGAGGACACTAAAGTGACCAGTGTCTTCATTCTCTATTACGAAGGGTACATTCGTGACTAATGACCCAAAACATACGAATTACGATCATCCAGGTGGTTAACTATTAGTGGAAATTACTGTCTTTTTCGTATGCATTGACTCTTTCTCGAACTGCTGGGTTGGGTTGGTGTTTGTGTCGGTATTTGTAAAGTTGGTTTTTGTGGTGTCGTTTTGTTGAAGTGTTGGTGTAAGTGCTGATGTTTATGCTTGTGTTCTTGTTTGCGATTGCATTGGTGTTTGTAGATATGGTATTTGTGATGTTTTGCAGTTTGTTGCAGTTTGTGTTGGTGTTGGAGTTGGTGTTTATGGCGGCATTTATAAAGTTAGTGATTGTGCTCTCGTTTATGTTAGAGTTGGTGTTTACTTCTTCCGTTGTGCTCTTTTGGGAATTGTTATCGCTTGTTAATGAGTTTTCATGGTTGCTTTCTGTGCCGTATATTAGAGTTAATTAAATTTTCTGATTATATTATAGATTATTTTTAGTAAAATTGTCATTGAGTACTGAGTTATACATTCTACTTTGATAGTTTCATTTAATCCTTTAAATAGTTAATGAATTATAAACATTAAAATAACTCTTAATAAACTCCTAAAGAAACTAAAAAATAACATTTCATTAATTAAAAAAACAGCGTACTACTTTATCCTTAAATCCCTATAATTTAAAGCTAACAAAAAAGGGGTATCAAAATCACAACATTTTCCTAACACTCAATTTAATTTGGTTTTGCAAATGTTACTTCAAATCTTACTACTAACCAACCAACGAAAGGTATCGGATTTTAGTTTGTTATAGTGTTTTTTTTTGTTCAAATATTACATATTTATATAGTCAGTCGATCTGTCTGTGAGGACAGCTAAACAGACCGATAACCAGTCAACCATACAAACAAACCAGAAGTCGTAGTACGTAAGTAGAGTTCACTGTACGAACAACAAATAAAAACGTGATTTTCCAAATACAGCGACATTAACTATGAAAATAAAGCAACGTTAAAAAGGAACAAAATAGAAAAAAAGTGTAGAAAAAAACTTCAAACTAAAGCTAAATGCAGTAAATAAAAGAAAAAAAAGTGGGGAAAAAATAAAGCTAAACAAATACCAAAAGCATCCAATAACTGAAATATAGAGAGACTATGCTACACGTATCATCATCATCCTTTTGCAAAAAAAAAAAAAAACAAAAACAAAATAAAATTCCCTACATAGACAAAAAGCCAACAGAAAATGCCAGCAAAACATCAAGCTTTAAATGATTGCAATTTCATTCAAATCGTCATCATTGCAATAATGTTGTTCTTTCTGTAATATAATTCTCTTACTTGATACTATAAAAATTCAAATATGTTTCAAATACTAGTATCACTATTATGGAATAGTAGTAGTAGTAGTACAAATACTACTACTATTTGGTAGTAGAAATGTACTATAATGACTACTATGTCAATGTTGTGGGAAAGGAGCAATTGATGCAATTTCCCTTTAACATCCACCTTCTACTATGATTTTAAAGACGCAAATGCGATATCATTTAATATTACAGAGATTACAGGTGAACAGGCGTTTTTAATGAGGAAATCAAGAGAAAACCAAACATATCATAACAAGGATAATTTCTTGGTCCTTTTTTTATAGAAGATGATCATTGGTTGCTTCCTATCTAAAGAAGATGATCAATGGTATATCCCTTTTTATAGAGGAGAATTATTGCTTGATTTCTTTCTAAAGAAAAGGATCATTGGTTGATTCCCTTCTAAAGAAGAGGATCTGTGGTTGATCCCTTTTTATAAAAGAGGATAACTGTTTAATTCTATTTTATTCAACAGAAGAGGATCACTGTTTTATCCTGTTCCATGTGAAAGGATCCCTGTTTGATTTCATTCTATGAAAGTGGATCAATGTTGGATCCTGATCCATGGAAAAGGATCATTATTAATTCATATTTTATAGAGAAATATCATAGGTTGATCTTAGAACAATATTTCTTTGGTTGATTTCTTTCTAAAGAAGAGGATCATTGCTTAATTCCATTCAATAGAATATTATCATTGGTTGATTTCTTTCTAAAGAAGAGGATAATTGGTTGATTCCTTTCTAAAGAAGAGGGTCTGTGGTTGATCCCTTTTTATAGAAGAGGATCACTGTTTGATCCTATTCTATTCTACAGAAGAATATCACTGATTTATCCTCTTCCATGTGAAAGGATCCCAGTTTGATCCTACTTATTCTATGAAAGTGGATCACTGATTGATCCTGATGATTATTTAAACATATTTTATAGAGAAAAATCATAGGTTGATCTACAGAATAATATTTCTTTGGTTGATTTCTTTCTAAAGAAGATGATCAGTGATTGATTCCTTTCTAAAGTAGAGGATCTGTGATTGATACCTTTTTATAAAAGAGAATCATTGCTTGATTTCTTTCTAAAGAAGAGGATCATTGGTTGATTTCTTTCTAAAGAGGAGGGTCTGTGGTTGATCCCTTTCTATAGAAGAGGATCACGTTTGATTCTCTTTTATTCTACAGAAGAGGATCACTGTTTGGTACTCCTCCATTTGAAAGGATCATTGTTTGATCCAGATCCATAGAACAATATTTCTTTGGTTGATTTCTTTCTATAGAAGATGATCAGTCGTTGATTTCTTTCTAAAGTAGAGGATCTGTGATTGATCCCTTTTTATAGAAAAGGATTATTGAATTTTTATAAAAAAGGATCGTTAAATAATACTATTGTATACAAGACGATCACTGTTTAATCATATTCTATTTTAAAGATTTCTGTTTGATCATGTTCTATCAAATCATTGGTTGATCTAATTCTATAAAAGAAGGTTATTGGTTGACCCCTTTCTATAGAACACGATCAGTGGATGATCATTGGATAAACCTGTTCTGTTTTATTATACTATATATGTAAAAGGATCCCTGTTCAATCATATTCTATGTTTAATCCTGATCCATAGAATAGGATCATTAGTTAATCATATTCTGTAGAAAAAGATCATAGATTGATTTGTAGAACAACATCATTGGTTTAGCCTATTCTATAGAAGAATATCCTAGGGTATCATTAATTGATTCTATTCTATTGAAATAGATCATTGGTTGATCTTATACTACAGAATAATATCGTTGGTTTATCTTATTGTATAGGGAGTATATCTGTACTGTAAAAGGGGATCATGGATTGATCGCATTCTATGAAAGAGTACCATTGGTTACTACTATTCCATAGAAAATCGATATTGGATGATCAAATTCTTTGAAAAAAGGTTCATTTGTTGATGCAGGATCATTTGAGAATATTTACATTAAAAAATATGCTTTAATGAACATATTTCTAAATTTTTGGAGTATGGTAACTCTATTGTAAATATCACTGCCTTTACTCGTACGCTCTTCTATGAGTATTACAACTAATTTTACTATTTGCCTGAACCTAATTCTACGTTTTTTTCATTCTTGGCAAATTACATGTTCACAAGAGCTTGAACTATATAAAGCTCTTATGGAATGTATGTAACTTTTTTTATATACAATTCAATGTGCTTTTCTTTCTAGACACAAAAAAACTCACAACCTCCCCGAGATATTAGACAGAATGAAAGTAGCCTTTTCAACGTAAAGTTTTTGTGGGCTTCTCGTAAAATGGTTAAAAAAATATTTGAATATGTTTGTGTTTTTTTAGCATATTTTTTTAAGTTTGTTTGTTTTTCACAAACACTGGCTGGCTGGAGTAGTTTGTTGAATGAGATTTGTAAATGTATGGCTGGGTGTATGGAATGGAGTGACAAATGAATTTACACAAATATAGATGAACTTTGTATGTTTTTTGTAATGTCCTATGTCTGCATATGACAATGGAACGATAGTTAGAGAATAATTTTAGGCTTAAATAGTGTGCTATTTAATGAAGTTTTGTCAATGTGATGAAGTTGTTATTTTTTACAAACTCTACTGTTGTATAGGATTTTGTTATGAAGCACGTCTATAGACTTTTCTATATTAAGGCACATGTGAGGAAAATATAATATTGTAATACTTTACATTTATTTCGATCTGAACTGTTAAAATCACCTGACTTTTGAATGGGGTCATTGGAAGTTTTTACTCTGTAGAAGGGAATCATTACATGATCTTATTATATATAAAAGGACCATTGAAATATCCTATTTTATAGAAGAGGATCGTTAAAAGATCCTATTGTATAGAAAACATTGATTGGAGGATCATATTCTGTACTATTGGATCGTAGATGCTATTGTATGGAAGACGATCTTGGGAAGTCTTTGGAAAACAATGATTAGAGGAACATATTTTGTAGTATTGGATCATTGATCCTATTGTATGGATTATTATCGTTTTACAGAGAAAAATATAATTTGAAAAAACTATTTTATATAATTTTTTGTTGAAAATACATTTTTTTAGATAAGGATCAATGGAAGATCTTTTTCTATAGAAAATGCCATTGATCAAATGCATTTGATCATTTTTTTATAAATCATAGTTATTGAAAGATCTTATTTTGTAGAAAGCGATCGTTTTAAGATGTTGTTCTATAGAACGGGACAATTAGATGATCATATGGTATAGATAAGGATCACTAAAAGATCATATTTTGATGGGAGAGGATTATTGGAAGATCATTGGATTTTTAGCAGAGTAAATAGAAAATCCTTTTCTCTATATGATCTTTTAGATAAGGATCACTAAAAGATCATATTTTAATGGGAGAGGATTATTGGAAAATCATTGGATTTTTAGCAGAGTAACTAAAAAATCCTTTTATATAAAGAAGAGATAAAGATAAGATGTTAACTATAAAACCCTTTTCCTTATAATGGGGTCCTTGGAAGATCGTTTTAAGATCCTATTCTATAGAGCAGGATAATTAGATGATTTTATTGTATAGAAAAGGATAAGAAGATCATATTTAGTTGAAGAAGGTCTTTGGAAAATGTGGTCCTCAAAAAACTTATTGTATAGAAGATGATCACTGAAAGATCGTATAAAAAAGGATATTCATACGATCATCTTAATGATTTAGATATATTTGAAGATTCTATTCTATATAACGGGACAATTAGATGATTATATTGTATAGACCCTTAGGTCACTAGAAGATCATATTTTGTTGCAGAGGATCATAAAAGATGTTAACTATAAAACCCTTTTCCTTGTAATGGGGTCCTTGGAAGATCGTTTTAAAATCATATTCTGTAGAATGGGATAATTAGAGGATTTTATTTTATTATTTTATAGAAAAGGATCAGTTGAAGAGAATTATTGGAAAATTGTGTAGTAGAGGATCATTAGAAGTCTATAGTAATAAGAAAATCCAATTCTATAAAAGGAGTTTAATCAAGCTCTTTTCCTTAGAACGGTATAATTAAATGATTTTATTGTATAGAAAAGTATCACTTGAAGATCGTATTTAGTTGAAGAGGGTCATTGGAAAATTGTGTAGTAGAAGATCATTAGAAGAGTAATAAGAAAATGTTATTTATCAAACACTATTCCTTGGAAGGGGACCCTCAAAGATATTTTATATAAAAGATGATCGTTTAAAAAAGGACATTCGTTCGATTACCTTAATGATTAAGATATATTTGAAGTTTTTTAATATTATAATTTGATCATTCTAAACCAATTTTTTCTTATCTCTTTCCAGGTAAATCCCAAAAAAATAAACACATTTCTGTATCATATCCTTTAACAAAGTAAGTAGATTATCGCATTTTTCATTTTAACATCACTAGCAGCAGATAGTGGAACCATGAATGTAGAGAAAAAATCTCGTTTTCATTCCACGTTTACTATTTATTTAGAGTTTTGTGAATGAACGAGTAAAGTCACAACATTTTATGGCAACATTTTTTTCCTCCTTTCTTCATCTTTTACATCTTTTTACTCTAAATGGTAGATTTTCTGTTTTTTTTTCGGCTCAGGCTTCTGTATAGTGCATTTTGTTTTTGAATGGAAATGAGTTTAAATGTTTAATAAAAAAATACTAAAATCTACTCTGAATAAAAAACGACGAAGAAAAGTGTTGTTAAATTTCTGTATATTGGCTGTTTGTGACTACGTTGTCAATGACTGTAGGGATTTTTTGGTTTGAATATTTGTAGTAAAAACTTCTTTAATGTGTTTGTTGCATGAGCTTAAAGGCTTAAAGTGTTTACACTAGCAGAAAATGTTTAAGGATATTCGACAAAAAAACTTAAAAATTTTAAACAGATTTTAATTTTTTGGTCAGTTTTTAGTGCATGCTACTAAAGAGTTTTCTTAAAGGAAGTTAAATTTCTCTAAAGATTTTTCGCCAGTGTAAATGGTTTGTGTAACTAATTGAATTACCGTTTGTTTTGCCTTTATATCCTGTAACTTTAACAAGCTTTTCCTTATTAGATTCATTATGTTCGTTTTACACTATAGCCAATATTATTAAAAATTTACATTTTAATTGCATAAAAGCTAAAAAGAGAATATTCTATAAATAGAACAAAATTATAAAATGTATAGATAACTTTAGATTAGACTATAGACTAGACTATAGATATTTATAGATTAGGCTATAGACTAGACTATACACTAGACTATCGACTAGATTATTGTCTAGTCTATAGACTAGACTAAAGAATAGAATATTGTGTAGCATATAGCATATAGTGGACTATAGACTAAACTAAAGATTTAAATACAGACTATACTATAGGTTCGACTATAGACTAGACTATAATCTAGTCGATAGTCTAGTCTATAGTCTAGTCTGTAGTCTATTCTATAGTCTAGCCTATAGTCTAGTCTATAGTCTAGTCTATAGTCCAGTCTATAGTCTAGTCTATAGTCTAGTCTATAGTCTAGTCTATAGTCTAGTCTATAGTCTAG
>NC_060951.1:34816436-34821729 GCF_022045245.1 Lucilia cuprina | reverse complement strand
CTATAGACTAGACTATAGACTAGACTATAGACTAGACTATAGACTAGACTATAGACTAGACTATAGACTAGACTGTAGACTAGACTATAGACTAGACCATAGACTAGAATGGAGACTAGATTATAGACTAGACTATATACTAGATTATAGACTAGACTATAGACAATATAATTGATAAAATACTAGATTATAGATAGGTCTATAGATTTGATTTAGACTGTGTTAACAAATACAGTTTAAACTACACTATTGACTAAATTATAGATCGTACTATAGACTAGAATTTATACTACATTATTACTTCTTGATGAGATCTTGAAAACCTTCAATACTACTCAAAATTTAAAGTTGTGAGTTTACGTAGTGATTAATGTTTTTGTAGTCGCTCACATTTCATCTACAGGAAAGGTGAAAACCACTTAGCCGTCCCTTTCATTGTTATAAAAACCGCATCATCATACAAATTAAAAGAAAATCACTAAACTTAATTTGCCCAACCAACAAGTTATAAAACTCATTCTTTATTTGTCACTATCAATTTATAATCAAAATTACTACTTTATCTCTATGAAAAACCCATATCAACATCCCACAATGTAAATTGTTCATGATTAGTCAGACTACTAAATAAAAACTCCTTCCATTTACAGAACCGCCCTTGGAAAATGGTTGTTTGACAATAATAAATTTCCATAAACTCAAACAATAACAAATGTCAATAACATGCTCTATCATCAGGTTCACTAAAATGTATCCTTTTTAATGTACAATTTTAAGTGCAATCTTTGTAGTTGTAATATTTACATACATACATATGTTTATAGTGTTGGTTGGCATTGTTCCTCTATGATTACAACAAAAATACGTTATTTTATATCCTTTTGTATGAGTTTAGGAAACAGTTTTATTTGTTTCTAAACAAATGAGCATCTGTTAGTGAGAGAGTGTGAATCCTTTATTGTTGTTACAACCAGCAATATCACTAAACTAAATGGGAATTATATTAAATATAATGTGCTGAAAGTATGATGTTGCAACATCCTACTGGATTACAAACCAACACTCCATCAGTTTATCATCAATTTTAGAAAATGTATTTTAATGTTTATTATATTTTTAAAAGAATGAGAATGAGACTTGTAAAGAGGAAAGGTGGGGTGATTTATTTAATATATGCCAACAGTTGTGACTTGACCAAATAGTTTTGTCTGACATTATGTTCAAAGGTATTAAAACGTACTTTCTCTTTTAATAAATAATTTCTGTAGTGATTTTCTTTTTAAATTTTTTGAAACCGTTTCTTTTTTATCGAAAAATTTTCTTTGTTTTAGAAGATATTAAAAAATTTCTGTTTTTATAGAAAATATTCGAAACTTTCTCTTTTTATCGAAAAAATTTTTCTTATAGAAAGTTATCGTATATATGGAAATTCCTCTTTTTATGGAAATTTTTTGAAAATTCCTTTATTTATTTTCTTTTTATAAAAATTGTTCAACAATCTCTCGTTTTTATCTTTTTTTTTATAAAATTTTGCATAGAAAATTTTTTTAAAATTGGTAAATTTCCAATATTTGAAAATGTTTATCAAAAATTTTTTCTTTTATAGAAAATTTTATTTTTATAAAAATTTTTGAAAGATTTTCTTTTTATAAAAAAATTTTAGAAAATTCCTATTTTTGTAAAAAATTTTCGAAAAAATCCTCTTTTTATAGAAATTTTTTGAAAATTCCAATTTTTATTCAAAATTTTTCTATTTATGGGAACTTTTGTAAAATTTCTCTTTTTTATTGGAAATTTTGCAAAATTTCTTCTTTTCATGGGAAATTTTGGAAATTTTCTTTTTTTATGGGAAATTTTGCAGAATTTCTTCTTTTTATAGAAATTTTTAAACAATTTTTTTAATGGGAAGTTTTGATAAATTTCTTCTTTTATTGAAAATTTTGATAAATTTCTACTTTTATTGAAAATTTTGAAAAATGTCTATTTTCATGAAAAAATTCGAAAATTTCTTTTTTTATAGAAAAATTTTAAAGATTTATTTTTAAAGAAAAATTTCGAAAAATTTTTCACAGAAAAATTTTGAAAATATTTTTTATAGGTGATTTTTGAAATATTCTCTTTTTTTTCCAAATTTTTTTTTAGAAAAATTTCGAAAATTTCTTTGTTTTTAAAATAGAAAAATTTCGAAAATTTCTTTTTTTTTATAGAAAAATTATAAATAATCTCTTTTTATGGGAAAATTTTGAAATATTCACTTTTCATAGAAAATTTTTGAAATGTTCTCTTTTTATAGAAAACTTTTAAAAATTTACCTTTTTATAGAAATGCTTCGAAATTTTTTCTTCTTATAGAAAATCTCTTTTTATAGAAAAACCTTTGAAATATTCAACTATTCCCTTTTTATAGATTTTTTTTTGAAATATTCCCTTTATATAGACAATTTTCGAAATGTTCTCTTTTTATAGAAAACTTTTAATAATTTCCCTTTTTATAGAAAATTTATTTTTTTATTGAAAATTTTAGAAAGTTTCCTTTTCTAAAAATAATTTCGAAATTTTATTTTTGATATAAAAATTTCGAAATATTCTCTTTTCATAGAAAATTTTTGAAATGTTTTCACTTTTTATAGAAAACTTTTTAAAATTTCCCTTTTTATAAAAAATTTTCGAAAATTTCCCTTTTTATAAAAAATGTTAAAAATAATTTCGAAAATTCATGTTTTATATAAATATTTTGAAATATTCTCTTTTTATAAAAAATTATCCAAATATCCTCTTTTTATAGAAAATTTTCGAAATATACTCTTTTTATAGAAAATATTTTTGAAATATTCTTCTTTTATAGAAATTATTTTGTAGAATTTTTTTTAAGATAATTTTTAATATGTCTTCTTTATAGAAAACATTCGCAAATTTCCCGTTTTCGAAAAATTTTTCTTTTTATAAAAATTTTTTCAAATATTCTCTTTTTTATAAAAATTTTTTGAAGTGTTCTCTTTTTATAGAAAACTTTTGCAAATTTCCCTTTTTATGGAAAATTTTCGAAAATTTTTTTTTTATAAAAAATTTTTGAAATATTCTCTTTTTTATAAAAATTTTGTGAAATATTCTCTTTTTATAGATTTTTTTTAAATATTCCCTTTTAATAGAAAATTTTCAAAAATTACTCTTTTTATAGAAAAGTTCTTAAAATTTCTTTTCTTATAGAAAATTTCTTCTTAAGATTTTTTGTTATAAAATTTTCGATATAATTTTTTTCTTTGACAGATGTTTTCCAGGATTATTTTTCTGACATAAAAAATACTTCTGAAAATATCTGCTTTATTAGTACAATTTTCTAGAATTAATTCCTTTTCTTTACTTTACCCAAAAATTTTCTATAAATTAATGGTCATGTGTAGAAAAACTGATTTTTTTAGTTTCTATTTCGGGTTCATTTTGAATCGTTTTGTGTTTTGCCATTATCCTCAAAATGTTGGAAATCGTACGTGTTATTTTAGAAATGATTGTAGTATGATGATGACTACATTCGTAGTCATAAACATATATGAATGACCGTATGCATTTGAATGTGATTTTTCAATTTTTTTTGAATTTATAACTACTCGTCTGTACGTTTACTCATATAATCAAACAACAAATGATATTAAGTCAATTGTATGTGCAACTAGTAACTTGAAGATGAGTATTAGTAGTTTGAAAGAACTATGAGTAATATGTGTGTTACATGATGTTTGAATTCATTCACTTTGCAACAAAGAAAAAAGTGGAAAATGAATGGAAAACGAAAAGAAAACATGAAACATTTGTGCATTTGAGTTTTTTGGAAGCTCATAATACTTGTTTAAATAGAAATATATTCTCTATTGGTTTACTATAGAGTTCATATTCGTCTTATATAAACATCAATATAAAGGAATAAATATGAGGATGATGATAATGACGATGCATCTAGACTTGTTGGTGTTTTTTTATGGTATTTATATATTTTTTTTGGGATATTGAAGGAAACATTAAATAAAGATTTTGGTTTGGTTAAGTTTTTTCTTCCATTTTGTTTTCAGTATTGTGGATGTGTACTTTTTTGCACACATGTAGCAAGATATACACTGAGGAGTATATAATTAGCGTAATGATATTTGTTTTTTTGGCGTAGTTCAGTTCCAGTTCTAGATCCGTTTTAGTTCAGTTCCAGTTCAGTTCTAGTTCAGTTCTAGTTCAGTTCTAGTTCAGTTCTAGTTCAGTTCTAGTTCAGTTCTAGTTCAGTTCTAGTTCAGTTCTAGTTCAGTTCTAGTTCAGTTCTAGTTCAGTTCTAGTTCAGTTCTAGTTCAGTTCTAGTTCAGTACTCATCTTCAGTTCTAGTTCAGTTCTAGTTGGTTTTTTGTTCAGTTCTAGTATAGTTCTAGTTCAGATTCAAACAATTCTAGTTCATTTCTAGTTCAGTTTCAATTACTTTATAAAACAATCTGAATTATTATTCACCATTCTATTGTTAGAAACTCAAATCTAAATTAGTAGAATTGATTTTCAATTGAAAATCAACATATTATACCAATTCCTTTCATTTATACCCACTTATAAATCATGCACAACTTCTTTTTAACTCCATTTATATTCAATCAAAATCAAATAATCATCATAATAAATTTAGTTCAAATCATTTAATAACCGGCTGCAAGTAGTTGCTTTTGCTTTATAACACAATTTTCTTTATTATTATTTTTTTTTTTTAATAGAACTAACAGCAACAAATCGAGAAGAAGTAAACGAATATAAAGAGAAAAAAAAACGCAAACCATGAACATGTACATTTAGTTTTACACTTACAAATGTGGATTATCAAATAATCACTAAAAACAGATCACATGGCTCATAAAATCATCTTGCCATTACAAATAAGTACTTACACTCCTCTTAACTGGAAATGCAAACAACCAAACGGACAGACGCACACATTGAGAGAAACTTCAAATCCAAGGAATAAGTCTTATTTGTCGTAGTAGTCGTAGTATGTATGAAAAGCACGAAAATACTTGAGCAAAGAAACAAAACGTTTGTAAATTTGTATTAAGTACGTTGCATTATAGACAGACGAGTAATGTGAAAAAATGGGGATAAAAATATAGCAAATATCACCCAATGAATTGCGTATTTAGAAAAACTTAATGAATCAATTCACTAGGGTTAGTAGAAGAGCTAAACTAGAACTGAACTAGAACTGAACTAGAACTGAACTAGAACTGAACTAGAACTGAACTAGAACTGAACTAGAACTGAACTAGAACTGAACTAGA
>NC_060951.1:34811376-34816336 GCF_022045245.1 Lucilia cuprina | reverse complement strand
TTCAGTTCTAGTTCAGTTCTAGTTCAGTTCTAGTTCAGTTCTAGTTCAGTTCTAGTTCAGTTCTAGTTTAGTTCTACTTCAGTTCTAGTTCAGTTCTAGTTCAGTTCTGGCTCAATATTATTTAAGTTTCAAAATGTCTTGAAAAAAATGATTTGAAAAATTCCTTTAAAAATCTGAATTTACTATATAAATATAAAATTTTGAAAATTTTCTATAAAACTTAAAACATTTTTACTAAGTAATTATTCTGCTAACATTAAGAATATTGAGTTGTCTTAATTTCAAATTTCCCTTTTACAAAATTCTCCCCTTTAATGAATAACTAACCTGTTTGTTGGCCTAATCAAGGTCTCCATACTTGAGTAGTTTTGTGTAGAATCATATGTAAATTAATTTTTTGCTTAGTCTCATATTAAAAAGTCAACTTTTTGTTGTCTTTTCATAAAATCCTATTTTGAAATCAAATTACTCCTACTGCTTGTAGCAGTAGCTATTGTATTTTTCATTCACGTGTGCCAATTTTGCAAAGTTTTAATCATCTAAGTGTCCTTTCAATAAAACCAATTTCAAAACTTTATTTCGACGTCGTCGTTGTCATCTTCATTAACATGAATCGTTTTTTTTTTCACTTTGTTTTGCATAAAATTTGTTCATTTCATGGACTATTTAAGATGTCCTTGTTAATTTTATCTCATTTACTGTTCATTACCTTTGATTACCTTTAAACACACTCACGCAGTCACATACATACACATTGTACAAGCATACACTCACGCAGCCACAGAATACAAAACATCCTTTTTATTTGTATACATACATATATTTATACCTTTTAAATCCTTTTATGAAGGAGGTAAAAAAGTTTTGCATACATTGAACATGCAAATAGCTTTTGCTCTGACAATTGTATTGGTTGGTCTTCGTCGGTAAATGTATTGTAAATGTCATTCTTTAAACAATCACTGGTCATTATTCGCTTCCTTTTTGAACACGTATATATGTATGTGTGTGTAGAAGAGTGTGTCTGTCAGTGATTGTTTTTTATATTTTTGCTCCTTTTTTGTCGCTGCATTTTCATTTTGAGTGAACAAAACGAAATTCATGTGACATGAAATGCAATATTACGTACATCTAGCAATTTCAGACGTCTAGGAGACGCCAACAAAAACTACTACTACTACCTTGTAGTATGTCAAATATGAAAACATGTGAGGCAACACAAAATTGCTCATGATGTAATGTAATTTTCTGCTCCACCCATCATACCAGCAAATTTAAGGACACAAAAAACAACAAAAATCTTGTAGAGAGAATCAACAACTACAAACTTTAGGAATGTTTTTGTATTGTAGTCAATGTTGTATTGAAGACAATAGTCCTTGCTAGTCTGTTCAACGAAGACAGAAATATTGTGTGTGTGTGGCACTTAAACACTAAAATGTGTAGGTTTGTGTTTGATTTGAATGTCCCGCTAGTGTATGACTGTATTAGTGCGGGTGTTTGAGTTGCTTTTTGCATGTTTGGTAGACAATTATTAAAGGCCACATTCAACAAATACAACACACACGCAACATTTATAGATGTTATAAAACATGATTATTTCGAAACATTGCCTACCTTCGGTAAGCAGGGAGGAATTTGAAGTTAATGGTTTCCGTGAGCCCTATAAAGTCATGGAACCTATGAAAACGTAAAGTTGGATATTGGAAGTCGGTTGAATATAATATCAATAGAATAAACTAATCTAATCTAACTAATCTACAGTTTCAAAACTCTACAGAATCCGAACGGTTCGTATCTCGATGTATCACGGAAGGTGTCCGGGCAAACTATCTTTAGAATTTCAATTCAAGGACAATGAGAAAGAAAGTTTTTGAGCTTTTCCTCTTCATCATTGCCTTGCAATTTAAGTTTATAATATTCCAGCTTGCTAAGCTATCAATGACCGGGATGTCAGTAGCCTCAGTAGCACAGGTGAGAGCCCTAACAATCTGAGGTTGCCGTAGACTTCTATAGTGTTTCCTAAGGAACCCTACAGAGTGTCGCCTATGTAAAAACAGATAGTGAATGCAATTGAGAATACTTTTCGGTCTTATTATGTTTAAAGCGGGAGCCCTAGGCAATGTATAATATTCGAGGCCTTAAGATCCTAATGATGGCTTGGACATCGAACGAAAAATTTCCATTGCACTCCGTTGGAGAGAGGTGCTGTCACTATCACTAGTCTGCCGGGACTTTAAACTGGTGATATCATTTCACTCCTCAGATATTCCTTGGAATGATTTGACATGGGGTCGAATCAGAAAACCACATAATCAGATACTACGGGTGGCCAGTTACCCGCAGGACAATGTCAGTTGGTTGAGGTTTCTTCAAGTTCCGCGTAGGGCCTGTGGTTTAAACCCGAATAAACAGGAAGAGTAAGCTGCGGTTAAAAAACTGATGCATGGTAAAGTTAATAAGTCGGAATAAGTCCGGTGCTTTTGCTGATGTCAAAAGATACCCCACGGAGAAGTGACTGTGGAACTAAGCATTGGAAATGAATTGGTGGTAAATTGATGATACAGAATGAATAAAGGGGTGTACGGGTCATGCCAGTCCGTATTCCTAGTCAGATAATTGAGAAGTGTGATGGGTTGAAAGATGATGGATGTGGAACTGATGTAATTGAATTTTCCTTCCTTATCCAAGTATGTTCAAAGAAATCTCTGTACATAACAGATTTTTCAGTAATTAGAAAGAAAGTGTTCATACTTGTGTCTAGCGGTTAAGTATCTATTTGCTGTTGCCGACTCAACAGAGGCCAACCCATCTACGTGGCTTAAAACGGAAGTGATGTTTTTGCAGCAATGATCACAAATTAGAATGCTTAAGTACTTAAGCAAAGTACACATATATTAGACCGATATACGAGAATCGTTACCAGCATGCAAGAAGCACAATAGGTCGGTGGTAAGTCGTCATAGTGGTTGAAAAAGACCACTGTGAAATAAGGTCCACATAGTACTTCGACCTTCATTCATTTTAAATAATCATATATTTGTGTTGGACCTAAATGTATTTAAGTGTTGAGAAACAATAAGGCCTCCAGATCTAATCTGATTATAATTTACTAGACAAGCTTTCGGCAGTCGAATTCTAAAATAAATTTTGTGTCCAAATCGTAACCAATAAATTTGTAATATTTTAAAGTTTAAATACAGGCCTTCCAGGCCTTTCTTCTTAATCCCAACCTGTGTGAAAATAACACTGCCTACCACATTGTAGGTAAATACAAATTATTATAACGTTATTTTTGGCTCCCGCTTTACAGTGTGTCCTTTCATCATTCCACTTCAACGGTTATTGTTTTAAACATTTTTACTGCTCCTGTAACAGTGAATTAAAAGCAATTATTACTTAAGGGATCACATGAATATGTTGGTGGTGCTTTTGCTGTTGGTGCATTCACATACAGTGTTCTCTGATAACGCCGTTACTGCCGTACTGAAGATGATTACTATGACGATAATTATATAGTGTTATTCCTGTTGATGGTGTTGTGACTACCATCATGTTGCAGCCAAGAAGTAAAACAGTTGGTAGTAGTGTTAAAACTTTCATAAATTAAGGTGAATTTTTATGCATGAAAATTTAATGCGTAAAATTTGAGTGTTTTACTCGCATATTATGTTATTATCCCTTTCCATTACACTTTACTCTACAAATGTGGCTCATGATGTGTAAATCCTTATAAAACCCACTCACACATTTACTCAGTAACTGGCATTTAAGTTGTATCTACTATTTAAGTACGAGAATATATTTAGTAAGTAATACGAGAGCCAGTCTACAATTACAGAGTGAAAAATTAAGGTTTGAGACAAAGGAAATTCAATTACCAAACAAAAACCTTAGTCGCTTTAGCCATATTTAAGCTTACACAACTAAATTTATACAACTTTAGTTCACATATTAACAAATTAATTTTTAAGCCCCAAGCAACTATTTTTTCAGTGTAGCTACACGATATTGTGATAAAATTTCTACAGCAGTAGTTTTTCATATGGTTTACAATCTGTCCGTCCGTCAGTCGGTGTATTGTAGCTGCGTCTACCATCTACTACTCAAAGTTGACAATATCATTATTATAACACTTGACATCGGGTAAATTTTTATTTAATGAGTGGTTAAAAATTATGTTAACAGTATCATTTCATTTAAATAAATTTAATTGCAGCTACTTAATTCTGGTAATAAGCATCAAGGTTTGTTACCAGTAGTTATTGCATTATTTACGAGCATTATTTTCATGTACACACTTAAAATGTAATGAAAAAAGGTGTTGCAAATTAAAGATCATTTTATTATGTAGAAAGTAGAAATGTGGCATATATTGGGAGAATGAAAATGAAACAGTTAAAAACAAATAAAAACTTTTGTGTTCAGATGCCAGACAATCTGGTGACAAAGTCTCGCCTATAGAAATTAAAAGATTTGGTTAATACATGAGACTAGTTTTGTTCTAAATTAGTTCTAGTTTAATTCCAGTTCAGTTCTAGTACAGTTCTAGTTAAGTTCTAGTTCAGTTCTAGTTCAGTTCTAGTTCAGTTCTAGTTCAGTTCTAGTTCAGTTCTAGTTCAGTCCTAGTTCAGTTCTAGTTCAGTTTTAGTTCAGTTCTAGTTCAGTTCTAGTTCAGTTCTAGTTCAGTTTTAGTTCAGTTCTAGTTCAGTTCTAGTTCAGTTCTAGTTCAGTTCTAGTTCAGTTCTAGTTCAGTTCTAGTTCAGTTCTAGTTCAGTTCTAGTTCAGTTCTAGTTTAGTTCTAGTTCAGTTCTAGTTCAGTTCTAGTTCAGTTCTAGTTCTGTTCAGTTCTAGTTCTAGTTCAGTTCTAGTTCAGTTCAGTTCTAGTTCAGTTCTAGTTCTGTTCAGTTCTAGTTCAGTTCTAGTTCAGTTCTAGTTCAGTTCTAGTTCAGTTCTAGTT
>NC_060951.1:34756354-34811276 GCF_022045245.1 Lucilia cuprina | reverse complement strand
AACTAGAACTGAACTAGAACTGAACTAGAACTGAACTAGAACTGAACTAGAACTGAACTAGAACTGAACTAGAACTGAACTAGAACTGAACTAGAACTGAACTGAATTGAACTGAATTAAGACTGAAATAGAACTAAATATCTCTTATAAAGGGTTTTTTAGCCTGTCAAGTTTTTCTCATTTTACGACAAGTGATGGTAACTCTGTTTCATTCAAAACTTACTAAAAGCAACTGAATTCTCTCCAGAGAGTTGGTAAAGAACGCATATCTAGAAACACACAAAAAAGGACTAGAGCAACAAAAAAATTAAAAATATCTACATAAAAGAAAATAATAAATAAACCGGCAAATCGACTATAGCAAAAAAATCACCCAACAGAAAAAATACTGAAACAGCTGCTTTGACGCCAACTCATACAAAAGCCCCAAAGAGAGAAGTAATACAATTTGAAGAGAAACTTTTGTAAAGGGGAAACGATATAAAAATGAAACATGTAACAATGTTCTGCGCTGTGATGGGACTAAAGTTACAAATGGGTAATTAATTTTATATGGAGTAAGAGGATAATAACTGCTTAAGTAAATATAAGATTTATAAGAATACATCTAGTAATACAAAATTTAACTCACTAACGCTTTTGCGTGTCTGACAGCTTTAAACTTTCGTATCCATTGAGGTACCTTTACAATTTAGTACTTTTTATCACCAACACTCACATTTGAAGCTTCCGTTTCCCACACTTACGATTACATTAAGGACATTTACATTTAATGTTTATGGTATGGATGTTGAGAACAAAATGGGGAACTATAATACGAAAGTGAACAACAAGAAAGATATGAAAAGAAACCAAGCAAGTTTGTTATTATGATAAAAAAACTCCTTTCCAGAGAGGGAGCATTTTATTAAGAGTAGAAAAAATAAATCACTCTCAAATATAAACAATAATTATAATGACGAAAAAAAACAACATGCACATGTTTTAATATTAAAGCACAACAACTTCACAGAAAAAAGCCGGTTTATGTAAATGAGTCCAAGAAAAAGAGACATAAATACGTTTGCTAATGCTCTCACTTTGTTAATATTGGTGAGAGTTTTATTCAACTTGATGCTGGGATGGAAAGTATAGCAATATTCGAAATTGGTAAAATAAGTGGAAATATTCTTTCGATTTTATGCTTTCCCAAATGGACTTGACCTTCCCAATTCAATGTCTCATTTATAGAAAGGTTAAGGCTCTTCAATCCTATCAGCCTTTATAAACTTGTTTAACCACAGTGTTTATTAATCACTTTAGGTCAGTTCTACTACACTTTTAGTTCTTTTCTAGTTCAGTTCTAGTTAAGTTCTAGTTCAGTTCAAGTTCAGTTCTAGTTCAGTTTTAGTTCAGTTCTAGTTCATTTCAAGTTCAGTTCCATTTAATTTCCAGTTTAGTTTTAATTCATTTCCAGTTCAGTTCCATTTTAGTTCCAGTTCAGACCAGTTCAGTTCAAGTTCTGTTCTAGTTTAGTACAGTTCTAGTTCAATTCTGGGTCAGTTCTAGTTCAGTTCGTGTTCTTCAGTTGTAGTTCAGTTTTAGTTCAGTTCTAGTTCTAGTCTAGTCTAATTCAGTTCTGTTCTAGTTCAGTTCCAGTTATGTTCTGTTCTAATTCAGTTCCAGTTTAGTTCCAGTTCAGTTTCATTTCAGTTCCAGTTCAGTTCTGTTCTAGTTGAGTTCAGTTTAATTTAGTTTTAGTTCAGTTCTAGTTTAGATCTAGTTTAGTTCTTGTTCAGTTCTAGTTGAGTTCTATTTCAGTTTTAGTTGAGTTCTAGTTCTAGTTCAGTTCTTGTTATATTACAGTTCTATTTTAGTTCTAGTTCAGTTTCAGTTAATTTCTAGTTCAGTTCCAATTCAGTTCATGTTCTGTTTTAGTTCAATTTTAGTTCTCTTCTAGTTGAGTGCTATTTCTATACTGGTTAAGGTTTAGTTCAGATCCAGCACTGAACATCCATACTATTCTTCTTATTGATTTCTTTGACTGATTGTTCCTTGGAATAGATTGGTTGTAGAAATTATGTCGTTTAATTATTTAATCGATAAGCTGAATTATCCATCTCTGATGAGATGCATTTAACGA
Source organism: Lucilia cuprina (assembly GCF_022045245.1). NCBI lineage: Eukaryota > Metazoa > Arthropoda > Insecta > Diptera > Calliphoridae > Lucilia > Lucilia cuprina. The sequence continues at coordinate 34,809,154 of NC_060951.1, read as the reverse complement.
GATATTAACTAATGTTACACGAAAGGGACTCGTTTTAATGCAAAACGATTAAATTTATTAAAATTACACACACAACATTCTGGAAAGAGTGATGAATGGGGCATGAGGGGCATAACAAACAACACAGAGCAACTAAGTCAGCAACAAGAATAACAGCAGTAACAACATTGTTGGACTTCGGGTACTACAGCTAGTAGTAGCAGTAGTAGTGCTATGCTTGCTATAATCATAGTAGTAGTACGACTCCAACTAGAAGCCAAAGCACACAACTCTCTTCTGAAATTTTTGTATGTAATTCGTTTTTTTTACAAATGTATGCGAATAAATGCATAAACATAAAAATTAATGTTTCAGTATAAGTTTTCTGCATGCAATTCATTCTCCTTATGTTTTTTACCATGATGTTCATGATGATGACTGGCTGGTTGACTAGCTGGCTGTATGCTTTTGGACATGTTGTTTAGTGTAAGTTTTGCAATGTTACAGTAAGGACGCGTTTTTTCGCTTTTGCCAATATTGTGTGTGGCAAAAATTCGTTTAACTTTAACGGCTTGTAAAGAAGAAATACATTTAAAAAAACTAAACATGTTTTTAGAGGAACATCGAAGAAAACTAAAAGATTCTTGATAAGTGAAAGAATAAAATAAATATAAAAAGGAAAAAGATTCCTCTTGTAATAAAACTAAGAAACGAAAAAGAATATATTTGAAAAAAGTTTGTAAGAAACGAAAACTGTTGCAAAAAAAACCGGTTAATTAAAAAAGACTTAAACATAAAATAGTGTAGAAGTATAAAAGGAGAATTTTAAGAAAATAAAAAAAAATAAATTCCAAATAAAAACAAAAAAATAAGAAAGCAAGAATTTACAAAAAAAAAAAAAAAAAATAAATAAATAAAAAATTAAAAACAAAATATTGTATATGTGAATAAAATTTAAATAATTATTAAATTACATTCTACTTCCTATTCTCCAAAGGAAAATTTAAGTTTAAATAAAAGTCAGGCTCTGAATTGCTAACATTGCTGTTAACTTGTCCTGTAAAATTTTTATCATCTAAATAATATTTCATAAAAATAGTGCAAAAAAATATATATATATTTATTTAAAACAAACTCCAACCTACACCAGCAGCTGTAATTTGAAATAGAAATAAAATAAGGCAAGTGTCATAATTTACACTCTCCAACATGAGTAAAATTCCCCCTAAACCAAAAATTATGCATTTTAAGCATTTTTTTTTTTGGTTTGGTTAATACCGCCGGAAACCACCAAAAACAGTATATAAACGAATTTACAACTTTGTCTAGTCACAACACAAAAATTTTTGTTATTTGTGTTGTTTTTAAAGGATTTTTGTTATTTGTTTGTCGTAACTACAGGGCATGTTAAATTTGGGGGAAATATTTGTGACGCCAGCGAACAAAGAAGGAAAATATAAAAATATATATTATGTATGAACGTATTTCTTTCGGCACAACAAATTTTATATAAAAAATTTTTTACTTTTTCGAATGACGTGTGAAAACTAAGAAATTTAGACTGTAAAGTACCCTTAAGGAAATTCCTGGAGAAATTTGTCTAGAAAATTAAAAACTTTCACATAAAATAAAAAATTGTTTACTTCAGTTCTAGTTCAGTACTAGTTCAGTTCTAGTTCAGTTCTAGTTCAGTTCTAGTTCAGTTCTAGTTCAGTTCTAGTTCAGTTCTAGTTCAGTTCTAGTTCAGTTCTAGTTCAGTTCTAGTTCAGTTCTAGTTCAGTTCTAGTTCAGTTCTAGTTCAGTTCTAGTTCATTTCTAGTTCATTTCTAGTTCAGTTCTAGTTCAGTTCTAGTTCAGTTCTAGTTCAATTCTAGTTCAGTACTGGTTCAGTACTAGTTCAGTACTAGTTCAGTTCTAGTTCAGTTCTAGTTCAGTTCTAGTTCAGTGTTAGTTCAGTACAGTAACTATGAAATCATTCCTTAGCTCAGCCCATAGTGCAACAATTGACCAGTTTAACAATTGAAAAACAATGGCATTATAAGAAAACTCTTCAATATATTGCTGCTGATGATGCTGTTGTTGCTCTAACAACTAAAATTCTTTATTGGTCAGGCTTTCGAAAAAAAAAGAAAAACAATTTCAAACTTTGAATTTCTTCTTTTACTCGGCAACAACTTTTACAAAAACTAACAACGACTCTCAAACTCGCCAGACTCCCTAACCATCCATTACAAGTATTAATATTGGTTCTACATCTTCGCTTTTAGCTCACCAGAAAAAAAAATACATAAACTTTATCCTTTTTAGCCATGACCAGTAGTAGTACAAGCAGCACAATCTACTTTTAGTCTTATTTAATCTACATACACAACAGCAGAAAAAACAACTAGCATGTAGCCCAGCAAATATATGTTCAAACTTTAATGGATAGTTATTTTAGATTAAATCTTGTCTCACATTAAGATTTGTGTTTGCTGGGTTACTTGATTAACTCTGAATAGATTTACAGATGGATTTGGTTAAATGTACCAAGAAAAAGTGTGTATTTTGGCTAAAAGTCAAATATCACAAATGAATTTGTTAAAAAAGAGAACTTTTGAGTTGATTGTATATTTTGCTTTGAAAATTTATATTTTTTTTTGTATTCAGGCTGTCATTATTAAGTAAGTTTTTAACTAAATATGGTTATAATCGGTTTTTTCTTGCTCTGACACATAAACATTTATAAATATCTTAATTTTTTGCTTTTATTTAAAATTCTTCTTAAACCGTTATATCAAGTTAATGTGTACTTCACCTAAAGCTTATTATATTTATTATTTGTATTGTTTTTCGTTTAAGTTTTTCTTTTCGAAAAAAAACTCTTTACATTTTGGTTCAAAATGTTGAATACAAGTTTTATTTTTTATTATTATTCTTGGGTCCATGTTGCTTTTACAAGTCAAGTTTTTGTATTTTTTATTAATTTATTTATTGCTGTTCTTTTTGTTTTTGTATGTTTTTCTTTGTTGATCTGAACATGCTGGAAAATGGCAAAAATCTGTATAGGAATTACTTAAAAAGAGACTAAAACATTTATAATGTATTTTTGTTGATTATGATGTGGATTCGTAATATCAATTTATTTGTTTGTTGTTTGGTATATGTATTCGTTTGAAGTTTTTAGTTGAGGTTACCAAATTAGTTAAACATCTGTAGAATCTCCTAACATAGAACTTCAAGTTCAGTTTTAGTTTACTTCTTGTCCAGTTCTAGTTGAGTTCTAGTTTTGTTCTATTTCAGTTCTAGTTTAGTTCTAGTTCAGTTCTTGTTCAGTTCTAGTACAGTTTTAGTTCAGTGCTAGTTCAGTTCTAGTTCAGTTCTAGTTCAGTTCTTGTTCAGTTCTAGTTTAGTTCTAGTTCAGTTCTAGTTCAGTTCTAGTTCAGTTCTAGTTCAGTTCTAGTTCAGTTCTAGTTCAGTCCTAGTTCAGTTCTAGTTCAGTTCTAGTTCAGTCCTAGTTCAGTTCTAGTTCAGTTCTAGTTCAGCTTTAGTTCAGCTTTAGATAATTTCCAATTCAGTTTTAATAGTTCAGTTTTCAGTTCTTAATTTTAAATTTATTGAATCCTAGCTTTTTTCTAAAGAAAATTATTTAAAAAAAAGATTAGAGATATATTTCCAAAAAAAAAACTTTCTCAAAAAGTTTTTTCTATTGAAAAACTGAAATATTGCTTCAATTACAAAGAAGTGAACGGAAAAGGCAAGGAATATGAAAACATATGGTTGTTGCTTAATTAAGGTGTTTGAAAACTGTTTTCTGTCTGCACATATTTCCAAATATTTTAAAATATTTTGTTTCTAGTCAAAATTGTTGCAGCCTCTATTGCACCATAAAATATGCTTTGTTATTTTAAATCATTCAGAACTTTTTCATTTAGTCACTTTTTTGTATAACCCCTGAAAAATAATTTAATTTCCCCATTTAATTCTTTTTATTCTTAGTTTTTGTGAAAAGGTTGTGTTCATACAAAATGTACAAGTTTTGCGTAAAAAATTCAGTGGTTGAGTAAGGAGTCATATCGTTTTTTTTTCATAAACACTGTTATAATAACTGTCATCAGTATTTTGTAGTCTATGGTCAACCAACATCTGTCTGGTTTCTCGTTTTTTTTTTGGACATATTATTTTATTTTTCCTCAGTTCAAGGGATTATTTTACATCTCAATTTACAGATTTTTTTATTCATGACTTGTGTCTGTACTTGTCCTTGTGTAAATAATGAAAATAGTATTACAGTTCTCTGTTGACTAGTGTTTGGTATTTGTGTTTTCTTGTAAATGAAATTAATTATGACGAGGGTTTAAATATTAACCTTGACTCATTTATTAATATTTTTAACAGGAGTAAAAAAATGTGTGAACAACTTTGTTCGGAGAGACGACTGGAATCTAATTTCCTGTACTTTTCATTATTGTTCATTTAAAAATGCAAGAATTTAATGCTGGGAAGAAAAGTAGAGATCCAGTTCAGTTCTAGTTCAATTTTAGTTCAGTTCTAGTTTAGTTATAGTTCAGTTCTAGTTTAGTTCTAGTTCAGTTTTAGTTCAGTTCTAGTTTAGTTCTAGTTTTGTTCAGTTCTAGTTCAGTTCTAGTTCAGTTCTAGTTCAGTTCTAGTTCAGTTCTAGTTCAGTTTTAGTTCAGTTCTAGTTCAGTTCTAGTTCAGTTCTAGTTCAGTTCTAGTTCAGTTCTAGTTCAGTTCTAGTTCAGTTCTAGTTCAGTTCTAGTTCAGTTCTAGTTCAGTTCTAGTTCAGTTCTAGTTCAGTTCTAGTTCAGTTCTAGTTCTAGTTCAGTTCTAGTTTAGTTCTAGTTCAGTTCTGTTTAAGTTATAGTTCAGTCCTTATTAGTTATTATTAACTGACTTTTCTACCAATAAAACAAGACTTGGTCACCTTAATTCTAAAACTGACCTCATGATATTACAAATAACAACAACATTACGATGGGAGTATAAATGCTCTTTTTTGGCTTAATGCCTAAACCTTTTAATACAGTTTACAATTTTCTGTAAGCTTTAACAAAAATCTAAAGAAGAAATATTATACAACAACAATGTTTGGTTTTTTTTGTTTAGCAATTTTTAGGATCTCTTTGTGATTTTCTCAACTGAATGGACAACCAACCAGCCGACCGACTTACAGACAGACCAAACAAACGGCCGTACAAACCAAACAACCAACAATAATTCCACAACAAACTCTATATTTGATGAAGATGAGACATTTGTTTGAGTGTATGTGTGTCCGTTCATCGTTTTGCAGTATTTATTTCTTCAATTCGCTTTTAGAAGGTTTGCTATTCTTTCTCCCCTCTAGTTTTAGAGCAGGATTTTCTACAGTGTGTTGTTGTATTAAAATGCATTTTCCAAACAACTAACAACAACAGCAGCAGCAATTGCAAGAGAAAAACTTTTAAAAAATCAACGTAAATTTTTTTGGTGTAATGAATTTTTATCGTTCTTTCAAGTCTAAAGTTTTGTGTATTTTTTTTTTTATTTGTTGTTATGTTTTTGTTTTGTATTTTTCTTATTGTTGTTTTATTTGTAAAAGGTGTTGTTGGTTCTGTTGTCTGTTATTTTCTGCTGTATGTTTTGAGTGAGTTTTGGAGAATTTTTACCTTATGTTTGATGGTATTTGAGAAGCACAGTGGTGTATTTGAAAGGATTATTTCATGATTTTAAGACAGAGAAAGTGGCATGAGTTGGTGATAATAAGATAATTATTTGTTTAGTTTCTCGATGACAATTTACGCGAAGTTCTTTTGATCTGACGAAAGGAATCCCGAAGTCTTCGAACCTTCAATTCTAGAGTGCATAATCCGAAATTATAAATTTTTGAAGATGTATTTGGTTAGAATTTCATGAGTGATTGTTATTCTCATTGAATTCCATGGAAATTAAAGAGGAATGTACGAATTTGAGAGTTCTCTTCACGACATTTTAAGGACTATTACTTATTGCCGCAAATCTCAAAAATATATCGGAGACAGTTAAACCTTGATAACGAGAAGATCATACCCGATTGTTAAAACAGCAGTCTAACGAAATTGTTATTAGATGCCCACGACTAGAGAGAAACTATTGTGATTCTATTAGATTTATAGATTCCATCATATCAGTGTTAAATGGGGTCTCTATGATGGTTGGATGACCTCGATGATCCTGTATCATTTCGTACAGCTATTACTAGGTTTCTAATTCCAAATCAATTATTGGTCTAGAATTTCATGAGCGATAATTTGTTATTCTCATTGAATTTTATGGAAACCAACGAGGAATGCACGAATACGAGAGTTCTCTTCACGATATTTTAAGAACCATCACTTATTGCCCAGGACTAGAAAGCTTGCTCAGGTGTTTGTGATAACAACAACTATTGCGATTCTATTAAATTTATAGACTCCATTACATCAGTATTAAATGGAGTTTCAATAATAGTTGGATGACATCGATGATCCTGACGAAATATCACACTATCATACCGATTCCCAAGCATTCATTCTCAAACCTTCTCCACTGTTTACAAATTAAAATCCAATAACAACGCACAATTCCAATTCTCCAGACAAACGAAGACGAAGTTGGTAACTTCAGCTAAATGGGGAGTTTACTGTTATAAATCTGGATGAAAAGGAACTGATCAAGTTCCGATTCATATATGTATACGATCGCAAAAATTTCGTTGGTTCTACACTATGTGAATGCCAAGTACTGATCTGTTCCGACAAGCCGTCAATGAGAGCATCACGACTCTAGAAAGGCTATGAAACATGGAACATATCACATCGAGATATGATATTTGGTTGGTCCTATACTAGGAGAAAGCCAAATACTGATCTGTCCCAACAAGACGTCAATCAGACCCACGAGGCTTTAGAAACTATCCCACCAAGAGATGAGCAGTTCCGATGCCTGAGAAGGATTTTCCAGGCAGACGCTGTCTTAAATCTGGATCTATGAAAACGTACTGATAAAGCTCCGATTCATATAGGCATACGATCGAATTGATTCGTCCTATACTTTAAGAAAGCCAAGTACTGATCTGTCTCGACAACCCGTCAAACAGATACTCAAGGCTCTAGAAAACCTAACAAACCTGCAAATACTTGGTACTGATCTGTCCCAACAAGCCCCAAAGCTTGAGAAAAGCTATGAAACTTGGAACATATCCTATCGAGAGATGAACAGTTCCAGTGTCTAAAAATTTAAAAGAGATTTTCCAGGCAGTCACTGCCTTAAATCTTGCTCAGGAGCTGAAAACTGTGATTTCAAAAGAGATGCTGCTTTGGAAGAATGCTATTTTTCAGAAGACTGCCAAAGTGATGATACAAAATAAAGATACCGAAAGGGAATATGTGGTTCAGGAGCTAAAAAATTTAATTTCAAATGAGTGTTGAGCAAGCAGTTAAGAAAATTAAGGTGTCGACTGTATCGGAGGACTTATTGTTTGGCTTGAGTACGAAAATAAGAAAGGTAGAAGCTTGAAATCAAGGATTTCCAACTTCTAAAACAAACTAAATAAAATCTTCAATTCCTAATCATGGAAGTCAATTCTATTGGATTCCTGAAAAAAAAACTTAATTTTTGGTTTCCAGGATCTGAAACACTGTGCAACATTTGATTCTTGTTTAAGTTTATTTTATTATATATATTTTTTTTGGTTTAAAACGTTGCAATATGTCGTGCTGGCTGACTGGCTAACTGACTTGCATGCATCTTTTACCTTTTTGTCTGTTCGCTCTTCTCTCGTTAGTAGCTTGGTTGGTTATACTATCACAACAAACCGGTCTTTCAAAAGCTGGCTAAAAGAGAAGAAAAAAAACTTAACGTCATTTGGAAGTTTTAGTTTTTAAACATATTGTTGTTGTTCTTTTTCATTAGTTGTTGTTGTTTTTTGGGGCTTGTAAGTACCTTCATTTTTGTTTTGTTGTTTTGCTTCTGATTTCTTGTGTTTTTTTCTCTTTTTTTTGGACGTAATGTTCCATAATTCTATCGTTTATATTGGCTGCCATTGTCAGTGTCATTTGATATTGTCCTTTGGGAATTTTATTAAAGTGTCTAAACATTAAAGTTAAAAGTTGTAATTTTTTTGGCACACAACTATTTCTTTTTCTTTCGAGTTTAACGAGGCAACAACAAGAGTTTGATAAGGTAAAATGAAAGTGCCCTATAGGAAATTGAAGACACCTATTGTAGCATCTCTAGTTTTCTCTAAAACTTCAAATTTTATCAATTCTTAACATTATAGGTTTCAGGATTGATATGAGAACATTATTAATATAATCTGTTCATTTCTTAGGAGTATCTCAGATCTTTTTCAATACTTCCATGGAGTAAATTCTACTTCTTTTTCGCTTCTTTGGAAGTTCTGTTTTGCTAGGTTGTCTTCTCAAAATTATCCACAATTACCATGTCATGGCTTGAACTTCTATCAATTCTTAACATTATAGTTTGACAGGCTAGTCCTTGACTTCCTGAGAATCTCAGACGATCTTGTTACTCGTTTTTCCTTCTAACTGACTTAGCGTTAGTTTCTTTTCGAAGCTTAGTACTATTTCCTACCGGAATTTTTTTCAAAGTTTTTGAATTTTTTTACATTTTCTTTGATTCTTTCATTCCTGCTTTGACATTTGGAATCTTGTTTATACTCTTACAACTCGATGATGATTAAATGAGAGTATAAGTTTGTGAAAATGTTTAGTTTTAGCTTTTTGCGAACAAAAACACCTTGTTAAAAGTGCAAGAAAAATGGTCAATAAAACAGAAATGTACAATAAAAATTGTTTTTTTTTTCATTTGATTTTTATGGTTTCTATCTTGTTTTTTTTTAACCAAAACTATTTGTTAAAGACTATTTTATTAGATCATTTTTCTAAGTTAGTTTAAAGAAATGTTTAAGGAGAAACAATTCCATTAAAGCAGAATTATTTGGAAGAAATCATTGAAAGTTAAGAGAAAAAATCTTGAAATCGTTTAATTGGTTTAAAATCAGTTCAAACTTCTTTTAGTTTTATTAGAATGATATTATTTAGATTTCTTGAATATGGTCCTTCGGTTGTTTAAACCAAAAATCTCTTTCAAAACTCTCAACTACTCAACTCTCTTCTTACATGTCATAAGCCGCATATCTAAATAAATGGTCCTTTGAACCATAAAACATTGTAACTATAATCATTTAAAGCCCAATGTTTATGGAAAAAAATTAAAGCAGAATTTGTTAAGATTATTGAAAATTACGGGAAAAACTCGAAAATGGTCATTGGGTTGTGTTTAACAGAGATCTCATCCAAAACTCTCAGCTGTCTTTAATACCTTACTCAGGGCTCGACATGCTTTAACTTATATTCTTAAAACTCTCATCCAAGTTTAAATATCCTCCACCTGAATAAAATGCTCTTAAAGTTATTAGAATAGAGTAATTTTGATTGTTTTAAATATGGTCCTTCGGTAAAGCAAACCAAACAGCGCATACTTAACTCTAAGTGGTCCTTCGAACCATAAAACTTTGTAACTCTAATCATTTAAGGCCAAATATTTATGGATAAAAAATTGCACTTGAAAATTTTTAAAGCAAAATTAGTTTAGATTATTGACAATTACGAGAAAATGGTTCTTCGGTTGTGTTAATCAGAAAGGTTAGCCAAAACTATCAACTCCTTCGAACCATAAAACTTTGTAACTCTAATAATTTAAAGCCCAATGTTTATGGAAAAAAAATAAAGCAGAATTTGTTAAGATTATTGAAAATTACGAGAAAAACTCGAAATGGTCATTCGGCTGTGTTAAACAGAAATCTCATCCAAAACTCTCAGCTGCCTATAATGCCTTACTCAGGGCTCGACGTGCTTTTGCTTATATTCTTCAAACTCTCATCCAAGTTTAAATATCCTCTACGTCAATAAAATGCTCTTTAAGATATCAGAATAGAGTTATTTTGATTGTTTTAATTATGGTCCTTCGGTTAAGCAAACCACACAGCGCATACTTAACTCTAAGTGGTCCTTCGAACCAAAAAACTTTGTAACTCTAATCATTTAAAGCCAAATATTTATGGATAAAAAATTGTACTTGAAAATTTTTAAAGCAAAATTAGTTTAGATTATTGACAATTACGAGAAAATGGTTCTTCGGTTGTGTCAAACAGAAATCTCAGCAAAAACTCTCAACTATTTTCAATACCTTTCTCAGGGCTCAACGTGTTTTAGCTTATATTCTCTCATCTGCGTGTATGTATCCTTTGCCTGAATTGAATGCTCCTAAAGTTTTTAGAATGGAGTTATTTCTATTGTTTAAAAATGGTCCTTCGGTTGCGCAAACCCAAAAGCGCATACACAACTCTCAGCCAACTTTTATTGTTCACTTAGTAGTTCTTCGTGTATCAGCTTATGCTTCTCAAACTACTATTTCATTAAATTTCATTACCTGTATCAGTTACTTCTTTGCATAAACCAAATGCTCTAAGAACCATTGTTTAAATATGGTCCTTCGGTTGTTCAAACCAAAAAGCGCATACTTTACTCTCAGCTACTCTTATTGTTCACTTAGTAGTTCTATGTGTCTCAGCTTATGCTTCTATGTTTAATACTCCTTTATCGCTATCTGATACTCTTAGTTTGTATACTATTTAATCTCCTTACTTGTCACAAGTCGTATATCTAATTAAATGGTCCTACGAGCCATAAAACTTTGTCAACGTTTACCTTAGATTTATCAGTATTTAATGGGGTCTCCATCGAATGTCCTGACGGCTTTCTATCACAACGATTCTCAAGCATGCAGCCTAAAATTCTCCTCTCTGGATTAAAAATTAAAATTGCAAAACCTATTTTCACTTAGTAGCTCTCCGTGTCTCTGCTTATGCTTCTCAAACTCCTATCTAAGTTAAATATCCTTTATTTGTGTCAAACTAAGTGTTTTTATATAGTTTAATCTCCTTACTTCTCATAAACCGCATGTCAAATTCAATGGTCCTACGAACTATAAAACTTTGTTCATATTTTCATTAAAAACGTTTTTACAAAAATGTCCTTTGCTTTAAATCACAATTTAATACATTAATAAAGCAAACATAGTCTGTATTAAACCAAATTTCTTTTTCCTAATCCTTTTACACTTTATCTTAAACTTTCCTTTGTAACTCTAATCATTTAAAGCCTACCATAACCTTATTATTCTCTCATACTTTTGTAAAAGAAACGTTTTGGTAAATCTTATTAAAAATTAATAATTCACACACACACATCTTTTCACACAGGATACCACCCATTAACCCAAATATTTATTGACTTGTTATAATACACCGATTAAAATTAATTTATTTTTGTTTATAACTACTTATATAAATTAATTTATTCACTTTATTTCTTTGTTATACATATATCAGCAAATTATTTCATAGACAACTGACTCACTCTCACAATCTGTGTTGTATATAAGTGTCTGTGTGTGTGTGTGTGTGTTCAATAACAGAATTAAAATTGAAATTTAATCAAGTGTAAAATTTACATAGTAGCTTATGTAAAACTTCCATCATCTAGCTGCCACATTTTGTGAGAGTTTGTTTATCTTAAATAAAATTAAATGTTGCTAATGAAGCGGAATTTGACCTAAAAAAATTATTGAATTTTTTTTGAATAAGTTTTAATGGTAAATTAATTATTTAAAATTGACATGATTTTAGGTTCAGTAGGTATAAGAGTATAGCAGTGATACAAGCCGATGCAAAATCATCGGTGGCGGCTCAACCATTTTGGATCGGCGGTGGCGGTTTATTATAGAAAATATCGACGGCAGCTAAATTGTCGGCTAAATTTAACTTTTTCCTTAGAAATTGACCTATAAGCGTTTATTAAATAGAAAATTCTCTGCATAATAGTCTGTTATATATAAACTTCTCTCTATATAAGTTTTTTTTCTGCAGAAAATGGAAATTATTATAGTAGTTTTCACTATTTTAATAGTAGCTTAATATTGTGTGGCAACTCTTTTCAATTTGCCATATGAATTTAAATTATTTTCTGAAATAAATAAGCGATGCCAATATTTTTCAGTGGATATGTTTAAGCTGGCTTAGCTTTTGAGCCGTAAGAAGTTGGCGGCGGCGCGGATTGCAAAATTTTACCGGCGGCCATCTGCCTCCGATTTGAGTCGTTTCGGCTTGTATCACTCGAGTGTAGTGCTTGATGGAGACAAAATTCTTTAGACAAAAACCGGATGATATACGTCTGATGCTATAATTTTTTTTAAGTTCGTGATCCTGTGTCCTTTCAAAAGGATTTCAAAGTTTTAAAAAGTACATCTTTAAAAAAATATTTTAAAATACTTCTAAGATCGATATTTTTCGGAGTTTGTATTGAAATACGGAGTTTAAGATCATCTTAAACTCCGAATTTCAATACACAAAGCTAGTAATCGAAGTTTAAGAGAATATTCGGAGTTTTAACTGATAGATAAAATAATGATAGTTAATGTCGGAGTCGGAGTTTAATAAGATGATCTGAGTTAAAGCCAAAGTTGTCTGGTTTAAAATGGTATCCAGAGCAAGACTTCAGAGTTAAAGATTGTGGTCGATGTTTGTTAGAGTTGAGGGCTTATAAGTTGACATACAAAATTAAAGCTGTTTGTCAGAGATTACAAAATAAAAAATTTTAGACGTTATTATAATAATTATAGTTAAATGGTCTTATTCATAAACTTTTACCAAAGGTTTATAAATTAAATTTTGATACAAAGTTTGTTCTATAAACCTTTGATAAATGTTTATGAATAAGCCAGTTAGATGACAGTCGCAGTTTAATAAAACATTTTTAGTTTTATATAATAGCCGGAGCAAAAAAAAAAAAAAAATTAAAAAAATCGAAAAACAAGTAAAATTTACTCCATTGAACTACTGAAAAAGACCTAAAGAAGTGATTTAACACAGATTTGTTATAGGATGTATGTTCTTTATATTTGATTCCAAATTCGCTACATTTAAAGTTATTCTTAGGAAGTAATTGTGATGTTCTTTTTTTTTGGAAGTTATAAGGATGTGAAATTGTTTCATTATAGAATACAACTTTAATAATATTAACATAAATAAATAAATTACATGCATTGGAAGTAAATTAACACCACTTCCACAGAAGGTAAAGAAATTCACTTAGTGCAACTTTTAAAATGGTGATAAATGTAATTTTTTGGAAGTACTTCGTTTTATTTTTACTATATCAGAGATTATGTTTATATTCCAAGTTTAAGAAAGTAGTCGGAATTTTGATACGATATTTGGAGTTTAATATAGTTGAGAGAGTTTAAGATAGTAGTTAACGTTTAAGGCTAATAAAAGATTAAGAGTTTAAGCTGATCGTCGTAATTTTAAAGATAAAACGTAAGTTTAAGATAATTGTCAGAAGATAGCCTGTTTTTTAAGGTATTTGGAGTTTGACTTGAATTGTTAGTTCGAGTTGGTGATTTAGATCGGCCGTCACAGAATTCCATTCCGATCTAAAGTGGAATTATAACTTATAAATAAATCGATGAAAACTTACACAAATAATAACTTTAAACTATTGTCAATTTCACGTTGAAAATGTGAAGTGATTTCATTCTGAAAAAGTTCTCGTTTTTAATTTTTGAAGAAGAATATTAGTAAAGATAATTCCACTTTTGATCGGAATGGAACTCTGTGGCAGGCCTGTAAAAAGAAGTAGTAGAAAATGCTGATAGTGGATCGATGATCGGAGTTCAAACTGTTGCTTCAGATAGGTAATAATAAGGGTTTAGGAAAGAAATTTGAAATACTTTTTCGGCGATGTGTAATACAAAATTATCACTCCTTTTTGCTTATAGTTTTCGAGAAAAACCGACTTTTATGTTTTTACAAATTTCTTGGTTTTTGCTGTATCTCTTAAAAAGATCGAGACGGACTTTTATGTTTTCACTCAATTTGCTATCTTTTAAAGTTTTCGAGAACAATGGATTTTTATGTTTTCACTTAAAATATCGCTTTTTGGTGAAAAAAAAATGATCACATATTTTGCACGTGCGGTATCTCTTATAGTGTTCGAAAAAAATGGACGTAGGATGTAAAAGTGATCGAAAAAAAGATTTTATGTTTTCACTCAATCTGCTATCTTTTATAGTTTTCGATAAAAATGAAATTTTATGTTTACATACATGTTTACATATTTTACTCGTTTTTGCTGAATCTCTTATAGTTTTCGAGAAAAAGGGACTTTTATATTTTCACTAAAAATATTGGTTTTTGGTATGAAATAAAAGTGTTCACAGATTTCGCTTGTTTTTACTATATCCCTTTTAATTTTCATGAAAAACGCACTTTTATGTTTTCACTGAAAATATCGGTTTTTTTTTTGTAGATAATAAAAGTGATCACAGATTTCACTTGTTTTTGCCATATTTCTTCTAGTTTTCGAAAAAATGAACTTCTATATTTTCACTCAAAATATGGGTTTAAATATGGGTAGGAAATAAAAGTGATCACAGATTTCGCTTGTTTTTGCTGTTTTCGAGAAAAAATGACTTTTGTGTTTTCACTTACAATAACGGTTTTTGGTGGGAAGTAAAAGTGATCACAGGTTTCGCTTGTTTGGTTAGAGTTTTCGAGAAAAGCGGACTTTTATGTTTTCACTTCAAATATCGTTGTTATTATGAAATAAAAGTGATCACAGGTTTCGCTTGATTTTGCTGTATGTATCGGTTTTTGGTAGGAAATAAAAGTGATCACAGTTCCGCTTGTTTTTGCTGTATCTCTTATAGTTTTCGAAAAATATGACCTTTTGCATTTTCACTTAAAATTTTTTGGTAGGAAATAAAAGTGATCACATATTTCTCGAACAAAATTCTGAGTTAATAAGAGTAGTTTGATTGTGAGTTGGTAGTTTTAGTTTATGATAGTCGTCAAAGTTTCTAAACTTTAGTATTCGGAGTTTAGGATGGTAGTCAAAGTTTATAATAGTCATCGGAGTATCAAGTATTTCAGTTGAAGTTAATGTTTAAGGTAATATTAGGCGTTTTGGGTGGATGTTTGAGTAAAGGTGATTATTGGAGTTAATACGCAAGATTTTGGAGTCAGTCAAAGTTTAAGATGTTGTACGAATTTAAAGCTGGTGCTCGAAGTGAGAGTTTAGTCTGACATCGAAATATTAAACGAATTTAAGCGCTTTTCGCGTGCATTATTGATAACACTATTACTAATTCTCACTAACTCAGACAATTTTGTAAATATTGACTTATTTAACAAACAAAAGCACACAGACACAATGAAAGTTATTCATTAATTTAACAAATAACATTTAATTAATATCACGACTACAGGCAGCCCTTTTATTGACCCAAAACCAGACCATCATCATTTGTATTGGGAATACAAAAAAACAGAGCAAAAACAGCAGCATTTAACTAAGAAAATCAAAACATCAAACAGACGTTAAAAAAACAAAAACCTTAAAAGCAATAAAGCTTCAGCAGCAACATAAAAGTATTAAATTCAAACCAAATAGAAACTATGAAACACCAACAGCTACAAAATCCCAATGATTGGCTTATACATATTTCAAGGATGATTATGAGGATACTGCCAATAAGCAACAACACGATAATGATGTTAAACATTCCCTTTTAGTAACCAAAATAAACTAGAAAAAAAAACAAAAAATGCTAATAGAACTAAAAACTTGTTTGTATTTTATATCACAAAAATAACCACGTTCGGGAGAAGATATTCATGATATTGCCGGTTTTGCGGGCTATAGCACGCTGCTACTGTAAAGGACTACGATGATGATGATGATGTTTATATGACGGGGGAACATAGTCATTGTAAATTCTAACTCATAGCTTGTTTTGCTAACTATTTGAAATAGAAACAAAAAAAAAACAAAATAGCAACACCATCATCATGCCACTTAGAGTGGCATGATAGTGTTTTGCTTTTTAACTTTAGTTTATTTTCTATATTTGAGGTTTTTATTTAGTTTTAGAGTTTTGTGTGTTTTGGAAATGAAATAACTGATTTATAGTTAAGGAATTGCTGCTATTTTTCTATTCTACTATTTTCGTGTTTGTCTAATGCAGAGACTTGCATTGGATTCAGCAGTGGACTTTTCTAATTTCTATATTCAGTTATAAACCTTTAGGGATCCGTAGTGTTAAAAGATTTTTTATTTCGTTGTTTTGGGTTTACTTGTAAAATGTGTGTGTTTGGAATATTTTAACTTATTTAGGTTGGTTGGTTGTTTTTATTTTATATTTTATGGTTTGTAGGGAAATTGATTTTGTTAAAAGGAATAATCAAGAGATGAATAAATTCATTTTATTAATAGCCCTTTTGGAATATTTAAATTGTAAAAAGTTGTTGTTAGGGAGTTGGATGAAAATGGAATACACAGATTTTTGTTTGACTATAAGACAGCAGTTGAATTATGGTCTATAGTGAAACTATCATTTGAAACTTAAATCCTTAGGATCTTATTCATAAACTTTAATCAAAGGTTTATAAATCAAATTTTCATTTAAAATTTGTACAATAATCCTTTGATAAATGTTTATGAATAAGACAGTTAGAATTCAAAATGACTTTTTGAATTAAGGGAGATATTTCGAGTTTAGGATAATAATCGGTGTTCAAAACGATTGTCGTGCTTGAACACGGTGTTGATGACGTTACTCGGAAATTTGTGAGATATTCATATCTTAGCTTATGTCGATAGTTTAAGTTTGAATAAAAAAATAGAAGTTGTAAATTAAAAGGACAATTTGAGTTTAAGATGGTGTTCGAAGTTTTAGACGATTGTCGAAGTTAAAGTCTAAGTTTTTAGTGGAAGTTTATGATGATAGTCAAAGTTAAAGATGATAGTCGGAGTTTAGGAGATTTATAGGATCGTCGATGTTGAAATATTTGCTTAAGATGGTTTTATTTAAGATGAATGTTTGTAATGGTGAGTTTTAGATAGTAGACGAAGTTTAGGATGATCGTTGAAGTTTAAGATGATAGTCAGTTGTTTAAGTTAATAGTCGAAATTTTAGCTGGTAGTTGGAGATTTAGATGGCAGTAGAAGTTTATAAAGTTAGGCGAAGTTTACAAACATTGTTAAACTTTATGAACATAGTCGAAGTTTATGATTATAGGGTTAGTTTAGGATGGTGGATGAAGATTAGAAGGATCGTTGAAGTTTAAAATGTTTGTCGGTATTTAAAATGATAGTATTTAGGATGGTAGTCCAAGTTTTTGACGATCGTAGAAGTTTATAATGATAACCAGAGTTTTAGCAGGTACACGAAGTTTAGGATGATCGTTAAAGTTTAAGATGGTGTTCAATTGTTTAAGTTAATAGTCGGAATTTGAGATAGTAGACGGAGTAGAAGTTTATAAAATTATTCGAAGTTTACAAAGTTCGTTGAACTTTATGAAGATGAAGAGAGCCAAAGTTTATGATTATAGGGATGGTTTAGGATAGTAGTCGAAGATTTGAAGGATCATGGAAGTTTTAAATGTTTGTCGGCGTTTGAGATGATAGTTGGAGTATAAGAAAGTAGTCTAAGTTTTTGACGATCTTTGAAGTTCAGGATGATCGTTTAAGTTTAAGATGGAAATCGGTTATGTAAGTTAATAGTCGGAGTTTAGGATGGTAGTAGAGGATTAAGATGACAATCATAGTTTGAAGTTGACAGTCGGAGTTTAAGATGGTAGCTCGAATTTAAGACGACAATTTGACTTTAAGATGGTAGTCGAAGTTTTAGACAATAATTGTCGAACTTTTAGATGGAAGTTGATTGTTTATGTTAATAGTGGGAGTTTGAAATAGTAGTCGGAGATTTGAAGGATCGTTAAAGTATAATATATTTGTCGGTATTTAAGATAGCAGTCGGAGTATAGTAGTCTAAGTTTTTAACATTGTAGTCGGTTGATTAAGTTAATAGTCGGACTTTAGGATGGTTGTTAAGGAGTTAGATTATAATCAGAGTTTAAGTCGATAGTCGGAGTTTAAGATGATCGTCGAATTTGATGTATAAGTTAATATGATGATAGTCAAAGTTTAAGATGGTAGTCGAACTATAAGACAACTGTCAGAGTTTTGGAATTTTATAGGATCGTCGAAATTTGAATATTTATTTGTCAGAAGTTTCAGATGGCAGTGGAAGTTTAAAATGATTGTCGAAGATGGTAGTTGGTTGATGTCGGAGTTTGAGATATTACTTGGAGATTTAGATGGCAGTAGAAGTTTAAAAAGTTTGTCGAGTTTACGAAGATCGTTTAATTTTATAAAGAAAGACGAAGTTTTCGACTATAGGAATGGTGTGGGATGGTAGTCGATGATTTGAAGGATCATAAGATGAAAGTCGGTTTAAAATAGTAGTCGGGCATTATAAGCTCATGAAGTAAGTCGAGGTCCGTTGAAGATTATGAAGATTGTGATTATGATTATAAGTTTTGAAGGATCGTCAAAGTTTAAAATATTTGTCGGTGTTGAAGATGACTATCGGAGTCTAAGCTTTTGGTGATCATCGAAATTTATAATGATAGTCAGAGTTTAATATGGTAAACGAAGTTTAGGATGAGTTTAAGTTAATAGTCGGATATTAAGATGGCTGTAGAAGT
The DNA here is from genome assembly GCF_022045245.1 of Lucilia cuprina. Classification (NCBI taxonomy): domain Eukaryota; kingdom Metazoa; phylum Arthropoda; class Insecta; order Diptera; family Calliphoridae; genus Lucilia; species Lucilia cuprina. The sequence goes on along the minus strand of NC_060951.1, from coordinate 34,790,544 downwards.
TTATGTAGTAGTCGAAGTTTACAAGTGTATAATGATAGTTGGAATATATGACGATAGTCGTAGTTCAAGATGATTTTAGGTGATCGTGGAAGTTTAAAGTCGGAATTTAAAGCATTAGTCGGAATTTAAGATGCAGGTAGGAAATTTAATGTGATAGTCGGTGTTCAAGGTAGTAGTCGTCGAAATTTAAAAAATTGTCAGAGTAATAATCAAAATTTTGGACGATCGTAAGAGTTGAGAGTAAGAGTTTAAGAATATCATCGAAGTTTAATATATTAGGCGGAGTAAATATGGTTGTTTATGAAGGTCTTTAAAGTTAATTGTTGGAAGATAATAGATGGAGTTAAAAAAAGTAGTTTGTGTTGAGGATGATTGTTCAGTTTTTGATTCGGTTTAGGACAGAAGTCCGAGACTTTAATAGTTTTAGTTGATATTCGGTTATGGTAGTCAAATTATAAGATGCTAGTTTAAGTTTTAGACGTTCATCGAAGTTTATACTTATAGAGTTTAAAATGATAGATGAAAATTACGACGATCTTGAAATAATGGTAGTAGTCGGGGTTTCAGACAATAGTAGATTAAAATAATGACTGATTATAGGGATGGTTTAGGATAGTAGTCGAAGATTTGAAGGATCATGGAAGTTTTAAATGTTTGTCGGCGTTTGAGATGATAGTTGGAGTATAAGAAAGTAGTCTAAGTTTTTGACGATCTTTGAAGTTCAGGATGATCGTTTAAGTTTAAGATGGAAATCGGTTATGTAAGTTAATAGTCGGAGTTTAGGATGGTATTAGAGGATTAAGATGACAATCATAGTTTGAAGTTGACAGTCGGAGTTTAAGATGGTAGCTCGAATTTAAGACGACAATTTGACTTTAAGATGGTAGTCGAAGTTTTAGACAATAATTGTCGAACTTTTAGATAGAAGTTGATTGTTTATGTTAATAGTGGGAGTTTGAAATAGTAGTCGGAGATTTGAAGGATCGTTAAAGTATAATATATTTGTCGGTATTTAAGATAGCAGTCGGAGTATAGTAGTCTAAGTTTTTAACATTGTAGTCGGTTGATTAAGTTAATAGTCGGACTTTAGGATGGTTGTTAAGGAGTTAGATTATAATCAGAGTTTAAGTCGATAGTCGGAGTTTAAGATGATCGTCGAATTTGATGTATAAGTTAATATGATGATAGTCAAAGTTTAAGATGGTAGTCGAACTATAAGACAACTGTCAGAGTTTTGGAATTTTATAGGATCGTCGAAATTTGAATATTTATTTGTCAGAAGTTTCAGATGGCAGTGGAAGTTTAAAATGATTGTCGAAGATGGTAGTTGGTTGATGTCGGAGTTTGAGATATTACTTGGAGATTTAGATGGCAGTAGAAGTTTAAAAAGTTTGTCGAGTTTACGAAGATCGTTTAATTTTATAAAGAAAGACGAAGTTTTCGACTATAGGAATGGTGTGGGATGGTAGTCGATGATTTGAAGGATCATAAGATGAAAGTCGGTTTAAAATAGTAGTCGGGCATTAGAAGCTCATGAAGTAAGTCGAGGTCCGCTGAAGATTATGAGGATTATGATTATGATTATAAGTTTTGAAGGATCGTCAAAGTTTAAAATATTTGTCGGTGTTGAAGATGACAATCGGAGTCTAAGCTTTTGGTGTTCATCGAAATTTATAATGATAGTCAGAGTTTAAGTTAATAGTCGGATATAAAGATGGCAGTAGAAGTTTATGTAGTAGTCGAAGTTTACAAGTGTATGATGATAGTTGGAATATATAACGATAGTCGTAGTTCAAGATGATTTTAGGTGATCGTGGAAGTTTAAAGTCGGAATTTAAGATGCAGGTAGGAAATTTAATGTGATAGTCGGTGTCCAAGGTAGTAGTAGAAAGGTTATTAAGTCGTCGAAATTTAAAAAAAATGTCAGAGTAATAATCAAAATTTAGGACGATCGTAAGAGTTGAGAGTAAAAGTTTAAGAATATCATCAAAGTTTAATATATTGGGCGGAGTAAATATGGTTGTTTATGGAGGTCTTTAAAGTTAATAGTTGGAAGATAATAGAGTTAAAGGAGTTAAAGATAGTAGTTTGTGTTGAGGATGATTGTCCAGTTTTTGATTCGGTTTAAGACAGAAGTCCGAGACTTAAATAGTTTTAGTTGATATTCGATTATGGTAGTAGTTTAAGTTTTAGACGTTCATCGCAGTTTATACTGATAGAGTTTAAAATGATAGATGAAAATTACGACGATCTTGAAATAATGGTAGTAGTCGGAGTTTCAGACAATAGTAGAAGATTAAAATAAAGACTGAAAATTTAAACTGATCATCATAGCCTTACACTATGATAATGAGAGTTTAAGATGATAGTGGAAATTAAAATCGGAGTTTAAAAATATAGACTAAGTTTAGGAAGCTTAAGAAAATACCAGAGATTAAACAGATTAAACTTTAAGAGAAAGTAGTTTAAGCTAATATTTAAAGTTTAAAATAATAATTGGGGTTTTAGATTTTGCATCATAAACAATCAATAATTTTGCAAATTTGTTATTTTTTCAGATGTATCTCTAAAATATTAGTAGAAAATTATTATTTTTGCTAACAACCATAAAATCATTTTGTTATTTTCTTTGTGTTTTTTTGTAAAAATCCTAATTGATTTCCATTATCAATCTTGATAAATTAAAACAAACACTTTTTCAAAACAAAACGAGTATCAATTAAATAACATTTAAAGTTTGTTTTTTTGCCAACAAACCTAAAACTATTAGTTATTTTTGGTTATTAAGTTAAGGGAAAAATAAAACAAAACAGTAAGGAAAATAATTAAAAGTACCATGGAGTTGAATTGAAAATAAATTTCAACAAAACAAGCTAAAAATCTATAGGTTAAATCTTTTAACAAAAACTAAATTTTTACCCTTTAACTATTTCCTGCACTGTACTCTTAATAAACTGTTTACGTATTGCCCTCTATGTCTGCATAGTATTTATTTTCTTTAAAACCACAATATAAATTTTACTTACTATGCATTCTCACATCCAAATACCTAGTTTTCATTAAACATTTTATTTGCCACAATTCATTCCTAAACTTCTGGCCCAAAAATCTATGGAGATTAAATTTCCTGAATATTTAGTATAAAATAAGAATGAAAAAAATAGTCATACAAAATTCAAAGGACATCCTTCGAACAAAAAAAAAAAAAGAGAGAAAATACAAAGTACCTTTCTATAGACATTTTAAATAATGAATTTTATTCAATACGCAACTGTATGAGTCCTTTTCTGCATACCAGCTCAAACTTCCTTCTCAGACTTCAGAGGAAGATTGAAATACCACAAAATTTGTTGGATGTTTTTGTTTAAATACAAAAAAAAAAACAAATAAATTTATTTGCTTTAACTAACCCTTTTTGTGGAGCTGGTGTATATGTATTTTAGAGTTACTGTTCATCACCAAAAATGCAAAAAAAAAAAAGTTTAACTTCATTAGATTTAAAATCACGTTGGAAATATATGGTGATATGTGAACTTAGATTTGATTATTGGAGTTGGGTGATTTCAGTGGTAATATGCATATGTAGAGTTAAAGGATAGATATTGAAATGATTTTGGTTTTAAAAAGGGTCGTAACAAATACCGATGTGCAATGATTTATTTTTGTGTTTTGTAATTAGGATAAATTAGATTTGTTGTTGCTGACTTATTATGGAGTTAAAGCTGTATAAGAAACATTTTATCTTTATATTATTAGAAAATATGGGAATGACAGGCCTGAAAAGTTAAATTATTTAATAATGAAGTGAAAATTAGATAACGTTACAAATAGTTATACTACAGATGTTTATATTCTTCGATTTTTTCCTATAATCTAATCTAAGCAGGGATCCAGGAATCAAGGTAGTCCTGCATGAAGTAATGCTAATAGTCCCGACTATGGGCCAGCCTATGGTGTTAATTATTGGCTGTTTTATATTTATGACCACTTACAACCGAACTAGAACTAAACTGGTATAGAACAGATCTAGAACTGAACTAGAACTGAACTAGAACTGAACTAGAACTGAACTAGAACTGAACTAGAACTGAACTAGAACTGAACTAGAACTGAACTAGAACTGAACTAGAACTAAACTAGAACTGAACTAGAACTGAACTAGAACTAGAACTGAACTAGAACTGAACTAGAACTGAAATAGAACTGAACTAGAACTGAACTAGAACTGAACTAGAACTGAACTAGAACTGAACTAGAACTGAACTAGAACTGATCGAGAACTGATCGAGAACTGAACTAGAACTTAACTAGAACTGAAATAGAATTGAACTAGAACTGAACTTGAACTGAACTAGAACTAGAACTGAACCATAACTGTGCGAATCCTTTTATCAAAAACATATTAAATATATAAGCTTATATGGGCGTATGAGCAACATTCTTTACTACTTAAATAGGAAAAATATTAATCATACGCCTCTTAGGAATTTTAATGTTTTTAAATAATTTGTTTTTTGCAAGTACGTATAAAAAATTTAATCTATAAATTCATAACATCAAAAGAAATGTTCCATTATATACAAATCCTTAATATTAACTCCACTTCCATTAAACTTAAGTCTTAAAAATATTAAATCAAATAAAATACTTGAAATTTAAAAAAAAAAAACATATTAAACACTTGACAATAAAGGTCATTTTAAGCCTTTTTTTTGTCTAGCAACAAACAATAATATATAAACAGGAGCAACAAATTTTTTAGAAAGGCTTATCCTTTTTAATAAAAAGGATATTTGCTCTTTTCATTTCAGTACACACTCACACACTTGAAACTGAGAAGTAACAAAATATTTTATATTCAAAGTGTTAAGTTACTGAAAAAAAACATAAAGAAAAACGAGACAAGGATTTGAAAATGTAAACTTAACTTAAAGTAGACTTTTTATAACCAACATCACTTACTTACTGGCACCTGCTCATTTTCAAATATTTTTGGAATTTAATTTTTGTAAATTTTGCTTTTTTGTCCTATTGGTTTAGCTGACGGCTAGACAAATTTTACTTTATGTAGTAAAAAATGTTAAGTATATGAGAAAAAAATTACAAGAATGAAAACAAATTATTATTTTTACTTGTTTTACACACAAAAAAGGCGGAAAGAAAAACTTTTAAATATATTTTATGTCTTGTACAAACTAGGGAAACTTATATAGAGATCAGAGAGATGGGAACTGTAAAGTAAAAGTTTTAAGGAAAAGTGTTGTCAAATATGAAAGTGGGGGGAATATGAAATTTATTTAAAACAGGAAAAGTCGTTACAATTAAGGATGTTTTAATGTAATTATAAATAGGAAAAATCTCAAAAATAAAAATTATGACTTGAAGTAAAAAGTCTAGTGCCGCATGAATCGTTAATTATATTTTAAAATCTGAATCTTTTCGACAAAATTTGAATACTTATGACTTGTCCTCCCTATTAGTTGAGATTTCACATAATGTGTTCACATAAATAATTTCAAACATTGGCAGCACTGTTATTTTACGCTCATAAGTCAACTCTACTAATATTGTTGTTATTGCAGTTTTTAATGTTGCTGCTATAACTGTTGTTTAATGTACTCATATTTTATTTGTTTTATGTAGATGTTGTTTTTTTTTTGTTCTCTACTTTTTGTCTTATTCTCTGTTTACATCAAAGGACTCAGTAAACAGTAAAAACAATAACAACAAAGAACATTTACAAACACAACGTTGTTTTTCATTCAAATTTTTTGGGAGTATTATGTGAATTAGGAAATGGGTGCCATTACTTCTGGGTGACAGTCCCAACTAGCGATTATTCCAATTACGATCTGGTCTCAAGCCTTAGACTGATCTATGATCTGGTTAATCGTTACTGCCTAGTTTTGCTTATAGACTAGTCCACTAAAGAGACTATAGACTAGACTACAGACCTGACTACTGAATAGACTATAGGCTAGACTAGACTATAGACTAGACTATAGACTAGACTATAGACTAGACTATAGACTAGACTATAGACTAGACTATAGACTAGACTATAGACTAGACTATAGACTAGACTATAGACTAGACTATAGACTAGACTATAGACTAGACTATAGACTAGACTATAGACTAGACTATAGACTAGACTATAGACTAGACTATAGACTAGACTATAGACTAGACTATAGACTAGACTGTTGATTAGAGTATTGACTGGAATATAGATTAGACTATATATTAGACTAAAGACCAGACTATAGACTAGACTATAGACTAATCTATAGAATAGACTATAGACTGGACTATAGATTAGACTATAACCTAGACTATAGACTAGGCTATAGACTAGGCTACAGACTAGACCATAGACTAGACTATATATTAGACTATAAACTTGACTGTAGACTAGTCTATATACTAGTCTATAGACTAGAATATAGACTAGATTATGGACTGGACTATAGACTTAACTAGACTAGCCTAGACTATAGACTAAACCATAGACTAGACTACACTGTAGGCTGTATTGGACTATTGAAAAGTACATATTACAGAATAGTTTGGTTTGCAGTTCTAAATTTAACTGTTTTTCTAGTCTGTAAAGTCTATAGTTTACTGTTTTATACGCTGGATACATTTGATCCTTCCAAATCTGCTGGTATACAAAAAAGGATTTATGCGTGTTTAAGTTTAAAAAAAATTTCAAGAGTATGCGTTGCTTCTTTAAGTGTTTAAAGAAAAATTACAATACGCTGCTGCTGATAAGTTAAGAAACATTAAAAATGAAAAATATTTAAGTGCCTTTTAAGTGGCAAAAGAAGCGGAAAGTTGATGTTGAAAAGGAACTATAGAAGTTTCAAGTTTATATTTTTACATACATAAAACTTACAGTTACTTGCAACTTCTGTCGCTAAGTCTTAGAGAAATTCAGACAAAAACATATTACAAAGGTTATGTTGTGAGTAATAAGTGTTTTATTTTTTAAAATATTAAAGAAATTTTTAACTTAAAATGAAATTACAATGAAAAGTAAGTAAGTTTTTGTTACTTTATTTATTAAATAACAATAAAAGTCATTAACATCACCAACAAAATAATAAGTTAAAATTTTAAACTTACAAGAAGCCTTGGCTGCTTAAGTAATAAAAAAATGGATTTTTTTGTTGAAAAACTTGGTAAAAATTTTATTATTTTGAAATTGTAGAACATAGAAACACTAGTCTATAAATTAGGGTTAAATTAGACGGTGTAGTAGGATCTAGAGCCTAGAACAGAAACAATAATGGAATGTGAACAGGTCTATATGCTAGGACCTGTTATGAACTTTATTTACTACAATAACGCCTAGAATAAACACTATAATGAAGCTTAAACTAGATTGTATAACAAAGCGTATAGCAGGTTCCCAACTGAAGTCTTTACTAGATTCTGTGATAAAGGCAATATTAGACTTTGTACTAGAACTTATTCTAGACTTGGTGCTAGAGCCTGTTCTAGACTTTGTACAGAGCCTATACAAGACTCTGTACTATAGCCTGTTCTAGACTCTATACTAGAGCCTGTACTAGACTGTACTGAACCTACACTAGACAATGTACTAGACTCGGTACTAGAGCCTATACTAGAGATAATACTTGACTTTGTACTAGGACCAATACTAGTTTATACTATGGCATATACTAGACGGTGTACTAAAGCTGTACTACACTTTATATTAGACTCTAGTACAGATGGTAGTATAGACTCTAGTTCAGAGACTCTGTACTAGAGCCTATAGTAGAATGTGTACTAGATCCTATATTAAAATATGTACTAAAGCATAAACATATAGTTAGTTAGTTTTTTAGTAAGTAAGTAGGCCAATTAGTTAGTTAGTTAGTTAGTTAGATAGATAGATAGATAGATAGATAGATAGATAGATAGATAGATAGATAGATAGATAGATAGATAGATAGATAGATAGATAGATAGTCATATTTTATTTGTTTTATGTAGATGTTGTTTTTTTTTGTTCTCTACTTTTTGTCTTATTCTCTGTTTACATCAAAGGACTCAGTAAACAGTAAAAACAATAACAACAAAGAACATTTACAAACACAACGTTGTTTTTCATTCAAATTTTTTGGGAGTATTATGTGAATTAGGAAATGGGTGCCATTACTTCTGGGTGACAGTCCCAACTAGCGATTATTCCAATTACGATCTGGTCTCAAGCCTTAGACTGATCTATGATCTGGTTAATCGTTACTGCCTAGTTTTGCTTATAGACTAGTCCACTAAAGAGACTATAGACTAGACTACAGACCTGACTACTGAATAGACTATAGGCTAGACTAGACTATAGACTAGACTATAGACTAGACTATAGACTAGACTATAGACTAGACTATAGACTAGACTATAGACTAGACTATAGACTAGACTATAGACTAGACTATAGACTAGACTATAGACTAGACTATAGACTAGACTATAGACTAGACTATAGACTAGACTATAGACTAGACTATAGACTAGACTATAGACTAGACTATAGACTAGACTATAGACTAGACTATAGACTAGACTATAGACTAGACTATAGACTAGAGTATAGACTATACTATAGACTAGACTATAGACTAGACTATAGACTAGACTATAGACTAGACTATAGACTAGACTTTAGACTAGACTATAGACTAGACTATAGACTAGACTATAGACTAGACTATAGACTAGACTATAGACTAGACTATAGACTAGACTATAGACTAGACTATAGACTAGACTATAGACTAGACTATAGACTAGACTATAGACTAGACTATAGACTAGACTATGGACTAGACTATAGACTAGACTATAGACTAGACTATAGACTGGATTATAGACTAGACTATAGACTAGACTATAGACTAGACTATAGACTAGACTATAGACTAGACTATAGACTAGACTATAGACTAGACTATAGACTAGACTATAGACTAGACTATAGACTAGACTATAGACTAGACTATAGACTAGACTATAGACTAGACTATAGACTAGACTATAGACTATACTATAGACTAGACTATAGACTAGACTATAGACTAGACTATAGACTAGACTATAGACTAGACTATAGACTAGACTATAGACTAGACTATAGACTAGACTATAGACTAGACTATAGACTAGACTATAGACTAGACTATAGACTAGACTATAGACTAGACTATAGACTAGACTATAGACTAGACTATAGACTAGACTATAGACTAGACTATAGACTAGACTATAGACTAGACTATAGACTAGACTATAGACTAGACTATAGACTAGACTATAGACTAGACTATAGACTAGACTATAGACTAGACTATAGACTAGACTATAGACTAGACTATAGACTAGACTATAGACTAGACTATAGACTAGACTATAGACTAGACTATAGACTAGACTATAGACTAGACTATAGACTAGACTATAGACTAGACTATAGACTAGACTATAGACTAGACTATAGACTAGACTATAGACTAGACTATAGACTAGACTATAGACTAGACTATAGACTAGACTATAGACTAGACTATAGACTAGACTATAGACTAGACTATAGACTAGACTGTTGATTAGAGTATTGACTGGAATATAGATTAGACTATATATTAGACTAAAGACCAGACTATAGACTAGACTATAGACTAATCTATAGAATAGACTATAGACTGGACTATAGATTAGACTATAACCTAGACTATAGACTAGGCTATAGACTAGGCTACAGACTAGACCATAGACTAGACTATATATTAGACTATAAACTTGACTGTAGACTAGTCTATATACTAGTCTATAGACTAGAATATAGACTAGATTATGGACTGGACTATAGACTTAACTAGACTAGCCTAGACTATAGACTAAACCATAGACTAGACTACACTGTAGGCTGTATTGGACTATTGAAAAGTACATATTACAGAATAGTTTGGTTTGCAGTTCTAAATTTAACTGTTTTTCTAGTCTGTAAAGTCTATAGTTTACTGTTTTATACGCTGGATACATTTGATCCTTCCAAATCTGCTGGTATACAAAAAAGGATTTATGCGTGTTTAAGTTTAAAAAAAATTTCAAGAGTATGCGTTGCTTCTTTAAGTGTTTAAAGAAAAATTACAATACGCTGCTGCTGATAAGTTAAGAAACATTAAAAATGAAAAATATTTAAGTGCCTTTTAAGTGGCAAAAGAAGCGGAAAGTTGATGTTGAAAAGGAACTATAGAAGTTTCAAGTTTATATTTTTACATACATAAAACTTACAGTTACTTGCAACTTCTGTCGCTAAGTCTTAGAGAAATTCAGACAAAAACATATTACAAAGGTTATGTTGTGAGTAATAAGTGTTTTATTTTTTAAAATATTAAAGAAATTTTTAACTTAAAATGAAATTACAATGAAAAGTAAGTAAGTTTTTGTTACTTTATTTATTAAATAACAATAAAAGTCATTAACATCACCAACAAAATAATAAGTTAAAATTTTAAACTTACAAGAAGCCTTGGCTGCTTAAGTAATAAAAAAATGGATTTTTTTGTTGAAAAACTTGGTAAAAATTTTATTATTTTGAAATTGTAGAACATAGAAACACTAGTCTATAAATTAGGGTTAAATTAGACGGTGTAGTAGGATCTAGAGCCTAGAACAGAAACAATAATGGAATGTGAACAGGTCTATATGCTAGGACCTGTTATGAACTTTATTTACTACAATAACGCCTAGAATAAACACTATAATGAAGCTTAAACTAGATTGTATAACAAAGCGTATAGCAGGTTCCCAACTGAAGTCTTTACTAGATTCTGTGATAAAGGCAATATTAGACTTTGTACTAGAACTTATTCTAGACTTGGTGCTAGAGCCTGTTCTAGACTTTGTACAGAGCCTATACAAGACTCTGTACTATAGCCTGTTCTAGACTCTATACTAGAGCCTGTACTAGACTGTACTGAACCTACACTAGACAATGTACTAGACTCGGTACTAGAGCCTATACTAGAGATAATACTTGACTTTGTACTAGGACCAATACTAGTTTATACTATGGCATATACTAGACGGTGTACTAAAGCTGTACTACACTTTATATTAGACTCTAGTACAGATGGTAGTATAGACTCTAGTTCAGAGACTCTGTACTAGAGCCTATAGTAGAATGTGTACTAGATCCTATATTAAAATATGTACTAAAGCATAAACATATAGTTAGTTAGTTTTTTAGTAAGTAAGTAGGCCAATTAGTTAGTTAGTTAGTTAGTTAGATAGATAGATAGATAGATAGATAGATAGATAGATAGATAGATAGATAGATAGATAGATAGATAGATAGATAGATAGATAGATAGATAGATAGATAGATAGATAGATAGATAGATAGACAGATAGGTAGATAGATAGATAGATAGATAGATAGATAGATAGATAGATAGATAGATAGATAGATAGATAGATAGATAGATAGATAGATAGATAGGTAGATAGATAGATAGATTGATAGATAGATAGATAGATAGATAGATAGATAGATAGATAGATAGATAGATTGATTGATAGATAGATAGATAGATAGATAGATAGATAGATAGATAGATAGATAGATAGATAGATAGATAGATAGATAGATAGACAGATAGGTAGATAGATAGATAGATAGATAGATAGATAGATAGATAGATAGATAGATAGATAGATAGATAGATAGATAGATAGATAGATAGACAGATAGATAGATGGATAGACAGATAGATAGATAGATAGATAGATAGATAGATAGATAGATAGATAGATAGATAGATAGATAGATAGATAGATAGATAGATAGATAGATAGATAGATAGATAGATAGATAGATAGATAGATAGATAGATAGATAGATAGGTAGATAGATAGATAGATAGATAGATAGATAGATATAGATAGATAGATAGATAGATAGATAGATAGATAGATAGATAGATAGATAGATAGATAGATAGGTAGATCGATAGATAGATAGATAGATAGATAGATAGATAGATAGATAGATAGATAGATAGATAGATAGATAGATAGATAGATAGATAGATAGATAGAAAGATAGATAGATAGATAGATAGATAGATAGATAGATAGATAGATAGATAGATAGATAGATAGATAGATAGATAGATAGATAGATAGATAGATAGATAGATAGTTAGTTAGTTGATACACAGAGAAAACAGATTCGTTGTGATAACCGAATTTGTTTCCAATCGAATTCAACGGTTACTATAACTGAATAAATGGTGTACATAACTATTTTTGTTATTTATTCGGTAATGTGGTTTGAAATTATTGGTATTTGCAACTGAAATATTTTTTATTGAAAACAAATTTGTGGATTTTGTGTATTTTAAAATATATTTAATTTTATTTAAAATATTTACAATAAAATATGAATGAATAAACTTGCAAAACTTATAAAGATATATAAGATGATGGTTGATGATGAAAATTTGATGTTTATGTGTCGGAAATTTTGCTCTTCATCCTGTCCAACATGTCCAAAGGAGTACTACATTTCCGCAGCTCTAAAATTATTAAAACTTAAATAACACAAAATATATTAGAAGATAAAAAACATATTAAACATTACCTTTTCTATCCGATCTTTCCGATTTTATTTATCCGCAAATTCAATTTGGCTTTTTTTAAATATAAATTCATTTTATTTTATATATTTTTATAAACGTCAACTTAAATCACCAACTTATTGGTTGTGAACATCGAATTTGGTTCCTCTAATCATCATTCAATTTTAAATAATGTTTCCATTGATAATTGGTTGCAGTGCTCAATATTTTTAACTCTCTACTATTTTTCGGTTGCAACGACTAATATTTGATGTTCTGACGATTTAATTCTGAATTAAAATCGGCTTCATTTACTGAATTTACAAAAAAATTTAATAACCGATACAATTCAGTCCAAATTATTGATATGGAAATTGTTAAAACCACCATTCGATTATAATTATGGTTTTTTAGTACTGAATATAGAAAATTTGTTAATTTTACAGATTTTTAATAACAGCAATAGAATTTTAATTAATTTAACTAAATATTTATCATAGTAGCCGATTTCCAATCAATCTTTTTTCTGTGTGTAAGTTATTAAGTTATATAATATCACTTCTCTATTCGAAAGTCGCGAACACAGTCTGACTTGATCTAAAAAGTCCGGTCTACAGTCTAGTAGGTTCTAGTCTAGTCCATCTTCTTCTTCTTCTTGAGCTATAGTTTGGCCTATAGGCAGATCTATAGGCTGGGCTGTAACACGTACTACATTGCCTTCACCATTGGGAAATGTTTATAATCTGATCTATGGATTAGTCCACAGCCTAATCGATAACCTGATTCATTGCCTGATCTTTAGTCTGGTCTGTTATCTGGTCCTAGTCTAAATTCTGATTCAGATAATAAACCAGAAGAATACTCATGGCTATGTTGTACAGCCTGGTCAATAGTATAACTAGGATTAAAGTTAATAGTCTTCTCTGATCTTTAGTATCATTTGTAGACCTCATTATAGTCTTTGTTCTGGTCTTCATACTTTCAACGTTACACTTTACAACTCACCCCCTTCATCCGTCTTACATCTGCACTTATTTTTTTTACCACAATTTCAATCAATTAAAATATTCTGTTAGAACATTTTTGTCATGTCTTGTTAGTAATTTATTAATAAGGTCAACCGCATGTCATGTCACTTTTAAACGTCTAACCATTAGGCAAAAAACAAACCACTCAAACATTTTGTAAGTTTTCAGAAAATAACGTTAATTACCCATTAAAATACATAATGAAATAGTAAATAAGTAAAAATTTTAATAACATTTGACAATCACTACTTGAAAACTTGAATATTTAACCAACAATTAATGTTTAACGTTTTTTTCTCAACACTCTCTTATCTTTGCAGATTAAAATAAATAAATGTTTTTTGTGCGCAACAAATGAAACAACTAACCAGGCAATTAATTAATAAAAAAATAAAAAAAAACTAAATAAAATAAGAAAATTTATACAATTCACACACTAACTGAAAATTAAATAAATATAACACCCAACAATTAATTGACAACAAACAAACCAACCAACCTACTTTTAACAATTATCCAACTAAATAATACTTGCAGTGAAATCCGCCTGATTTGAATTTTGCCAGAACTGAATTGAAAAGAAACTGCTGTTAAAAATTGTGGTTAAATAATAATAAAAAAATAAATAAATAAAAAATTGTGTAGAGTACTAGATAAATTTGCATAAAAATGCAAACAAATTAAAAAATCAAATTCGTGTATTTGATATAAGAAAAAATTAGAAAAAAATTAAAAAAAATGTTATAAACCAAACTACACTTAAACTATTAATAATAAATAATACAAATATCAAATTAAAATTGATTGACACTATCTGACATACAGACTGACTGACGCACAGACAGACAGACAAACAAACAAAATAACATGCAGTAGACTTTGTCGAATGGTTGGTTGCATTAACAAACAGAAAAATTACACTTTAGTTGCCTGTACAGAAAAAAGGAAAAATAAAAAAACAAGTTTTTTTTTCTTCAAACCAAAAGGTATTGAAGATTTGTAAAGAAAAAAAATATCAGAAAAAATTATCAAGAAAATTGTGCAAAAAATATCTAAGTTTGTGTTATTGTATAAAAATAAAATGAATAAATACCAGAAAAGATAACGTGGAAAATGTCAATCAAAATTTGTTGAATTAAAGAAAAAATGTGAAATAAATATAAAATCTAATGAAAAGGTGAAAAAATTGCATTTTTCCCCTACAAATATGTAAATTGAGAAAAATTCTTCGAAATGTAGGAAGTGAAGTGTTAGTTAGTAATCACAACGTAAATAGTTTAAGAAAGAACGCATCAAGAATTGAAATTCTGGTTTCTGTGAAAAATAATGGTGTAAAAAATTTGCCTTAATGAGTGTTAATGAAACATCAATTAAATATTCCGAAGGTTTGTTGTAAATCGAAATAATACATACAGGTGCACAATGGCCTTTATAAGAATAGTTTTTCTTAATATTAAAGATTAATATAAATTTCATAATATAGCATAGACTAAACTTTATACTATAGCCTTAGTTAGATTGTAGATTCCAGACCATAAAACAGGTCCCATACTCTACTTTATATACTAGGGCCTACACTCTAAGATATACCTTCAGTTCTAGTCCAGTTCTATTTCAGTTTTAGTTAAGTTCTAGTTCAGTTCTAGTTCAGTTCTAGTTTAGTTCTACTTCAGTTCTAGTTCAGTTCTAGTTTAGTTCTAGTTCAGTTCTAGTTCAGTTCTAGTTCAGTTCTAGTTCAGTTCTAGTTCAGTTCTAGTTCAGTTCTAGTTCAGTTCTAGTTCAGTTCTAGTTCAGTTCTAGTTCAGTTCTAGTCCTAGTTCAGTTTTGGTTCGATTCTAGTTCATTTTAGTTTTAAAATCTTGTTTCCAAGTATTAGACATCCTTTAGAACTTCTATTTAGTAACCCACTGTGCATCATGTACATTTCTGTATTTATAATTCTGTTATTGTGTTTTTGACAACAGGAAGTTCAGCTATGTTGCCATAAACCAAAAACACTATTCAACGGAAACAAATACTTTCTACTATATGCAACTACTTACAACTACAGCAACAACAAACTGCCATCAAGACAAAACAAGTGCCACAATTTACAAACAAATTAAAATTTATACAAAACAACACAAATAATACCAAAGTAAACACTTTTAAAACGAAATAAAACTTTGAAAATAACAATAAGAAAATAATAAAATTTTAACAGAAACCAACAACTCTCGTATTAAAAGCAAAACTTCAAATAGAAAATTTATTTAATATTCAAAACAAAATTTTCTCAGAAAAACAAAAATAAAAGGAAAACATTTGCCAACTGAATGTAATTGCAACAAGATTTAAATTGAAAACTTTTTCTGAAAAGAAAAATCTAAAATCCTTGATTTTTTTCAAAAGAAGAAAGTTAAACTATCATTAGCTGGCTGGTATCCAAAACTATTGTTTGGCCTTGTATTAGTTGAATTTTTGTCGAATCTGCTTTTAGTTTGCGTGTGTGTGTGAGTAGCATCTACAATTCAATGTAATTGCGGAAATTGTCCACAATTTGTTGATGATTGCAAATTACTTCTGTGTGCCGTTTTTATTGTGAAAACGCAGCGAGCAGGACAGACAACGAACATACACCAAAATCTTTAACTAATGTGCCACAAAATTGTGGAGAATGTAACTGTGATGCAACAGTTTGCCAACACTGTGTGGCCTACAATATAACTGGCCCAGTTAATTTAAATGAAACATTTTTGCACGACTCATCTTAGAACATTTGTTGCTGGTATTTAAGGAAAATCTATCACAAGTAATATAACTTCAACATGCACAATGGGTAAGTAATTTTATTATTTTTTCCCTTAAACTACAATTTACCAAACTTACATATATACTCTTTGTATTGTCTTCTTAACATGATATATCTTTGAAAAAAATCATTAATATTTTAATTCAAAGGTTTCTGATCTTAGTCCATGAATATTATTACTGTTGTTGTTATGCATGTTTTCTGCCAAACTCATTAAACTCTAGACATGCAATACATGTTTTTAATGTTAGTTTCAATAAAAACTCTTTGCCATAATACCTTGTCTAGTAATTGTCGTAAATACTTGCTAAAAAGATAATAAACTCTCTAACAGTCATAAAAAAATTTCATTAAACCACTTCGTAGAACAAGTAATCAAAATTTAATTTCTATATTTTCTTTGAAATACAATGGCAGCACCGCCGATTGAAAATAATGATACCACTAAAGCGACTTTTTACACAGATTTCTTTGCTATAATACAATAATATAAACAAATTTTGATATATTGTTCAGTGCTAGTTAACTTCTAGTTCAGTTCTAGTTTAGTTGTGGTTTAAATCTAGATCAGTTCTAATTCAGTTCTAGTTCAGTTCTAGTTCAGTTCTAGTTCAGTTCTAGTTCAGTTCTAGTTCAGTTCTAGTTCAGTTCTAGTTCAGTTCTAGTTCAGTTCTAGTTCAGTTCTAGTTCAGTTCTAGTTCAGTTCTAGTTCAGTTCTAGTTCAGTTCTAGTTCAGTTCTAGTTCAGTTCTAGTTCAGTTCTAGTTCAGTTCTAGTTCAGTTCTAGTTCAGTTCTAGGTTAGTTCTAGTTCAGTTCTAGTTCAGTTCTAGTTCAGTTCTAGTTCAGTTCTAGGTTAGTTCTAGTTCAGTTCTAGTTCAGTTCTAGTTCAGTTCTAGTTCAGTTTTAGTTCAGTTCTAGTTTAGTTTTAGTTAAGTTCTAGTTAAGTGCTAGTTCAGTTCTAGTTATTGTTTGCCCGCAGAGTGGAAGTATTTAGCATAATAATAATCAGTAGCTTAAGTATAAGGTATATATATGTAAGAGGCAATGAAACAGTCATCTCTTTTATGGCTTTAAACGATGAACATAAACCTTAATTGCCAAGCACATTGTTCAATTACTGCAGTAAACTATTTGCCTCCACATAAAGCCTCTTCCAAAGAAGCAACCCGACTTCTCAATTTTTTTATAACATTGAAATTTTTAAATCATTAAAATAGTATTTTACCGATTTAAAAAAAATATAAGCTGCTTAAATTAAGCGTTTCTAATACTAAATTTTTATAGTCCAACTACTTACAACTTACGCGTGTTGTAAAAAACAGCTAAAAAATATTGTGTTTGAACATAAAAATTTACTGCCAAAAACGCATTAAATTAGAAAAATATTCCTAAGAATTGTGTTTTGTTAGATCAATAAAAAAAAACTACCCACATATGCAATATATGTATATTTAAATTACTTAAGCTGGGGTTTACAGTTAAAGCCTTTTGTGGTGGAATTTTGCGTATGAAATATAAAATAATAGTTGTTAGAAACCACCTACAGGGTGTGGTTATATTTTAATATTTATAGGCTTTAACGAAGCAGAAGCTATTTGAATTCATTAGACCTGATCGTGAAAAAATATAAAAATATAAATGAAATGGATCAACACTAGTTATTGCAAAAAGTAATCGGATTATATAAGCAATTAATGACTGTAGAAACACTATAGACTAAATACTACACTATAGGCTAGACTATAGACTAGACTATAGACTAGACTATAGACTAGACTATAGACTAGACTATAGACTAGACTATAGACTAGACTATAGACTAGACTATAGACTAGACTATAGACTAGACTATAGACTAGACTATAGACTAGACTATAGACTAGACTATAGACTAGACTATTGACTAGACTATAGATTAGACTTTAGACTATACCATATGCAAGACTATAGATTAGACTATACCAAAGACTAGATATATTCTAGACTATAGACTGAATAACCAAGTCTATAGACTTTAGACAGGACTATAGACTAGACTTGTATTTAGTCTGATCTAGTTTTGAGTCTTACCGTATTCTACAAGGTACTGTTTGACTTTTTCGAAGAAAATTGAAATAAATTCTTTTTCGTTACAGAACCTTTCAGCCAATATTTTATCTATTTTTAAGTTTTCTTGCTCATTAAAGTAAAAACAGAACTTTTACAACATGTTCATTTTTTACAAAAGTTTTCAACTTGGTAACTAGTTTTCAGAAAAAAATTATTACATTTTTCATGTAAATAAATATTTATCAGTAGATAGTAGATTTTTGTAAAAAAAAGTAATACACGCACACATATGCAATTCACGCACTTGTGACGAAGATAAATGTGAGTGAAACTGAAAGAAAATATTGGCAACAAAAAAAACTCCAACAACAAGAAAATCATATAGAATTGACCATGACAAGACAAGAACGAACAAATGCAAACAAATCAAAGGTAACAATAACAACAACAACTGCGTGGAAAAAACAAGAAAATTAAATGCAACCAACTCGTCAACGTTTTTTTTTCTTTTGTTGATGGAACGCTTGATGATGCAACAATTGATGATGGGCAATAATGATGATTACAACAAACAAACAAACAATCTCCGTAATAACGATGATGATGTTGCAAATGAAGTCGATGATGACCACGACAATAAATGATGGATTCTTTAAAAGAAGTTTCAAAAAAGACGTAAAAAATATAAAAAAACGTAAATTTGACGACAAAAAAAAAAAAAAACGAAAAATAAACATTTCAGCATGAAGTTCACAAGTTCAAATAAAAGTTTTTTCTTGCAACAATACTGCTACCAACACACATGTAAGCATATGTGAGTATGCGAGTATGTTTTTGTTGCATGTCTGTTTGAAAGTAAATGTTAAAATTGTTATTTTCCCTCGGCTGTTTTCAAAACTGTAGAATTGTTGTACTACCGCGACTGCTGCTGCTGCCAGCCATGCTGTCATGTAGTATTTGCAGCATCATTGCGTTGAAATGCGCATAAATAAACGTAAAAATTGAATCAACAATTTTCTTGATGTGTTTTTTCCTGTGTGTGTAGTTTTGTTTCTTCCTTTCAGATTCGTTTATTATTAAATACATTACACACAGTTAGTTTCTTTTTCGGAAACAAGATGAGAATTGCAATTTTTTCGACAAGTTTGGAATTTCAATACAAGTTTGGAGTTTATTTCTTGATCCGGAACAAACTATAGAAAAAGGGGTTTTAATTTATATATAACTGCTTTAAAATTAGACTATAGAAAGATCTGCGATTCAATAAAGATCTAAGATATTAATTTAAGTTGGATAATAGAAGAATCCACAATTATTAAAGGAAAATTGATAATATCAGGAATGCTGTGGAAATTGGATTATATGGGAACCAATGTTTGTCATGAAATTTGGTTCATAACACGTTCTTTGAAGGACTTAAAAATTGATAAATTAAAAAATTAAACTATTATCGAAATAAAATGGAACATATAAGAATCAGCGATTGCTACTGCAATTGACAATATCGGTGTTTAAGTAGGAACATATAAGAAAAGTTGATCATTTAAAGATCTACTATTGCTTTGGATATCGGACTATACCAAGATCTAGGATTACCACAAAAGATAAACAATTACTGTCAAAATAAAATGGAATAAATAAGGATCTGTGATTGCTACTGAAATTGGACAATATCAAAATTTAAGTTGGAACATATACAAAAAGTAAATCAATTAAAGATCTACTATTATAGTGGAAATTGGTCGATAATCAGGATCGTCATATTATGATCAGCGAATGGTTTGGATATTGGACTATACCATAATCTAGGATTACCACAAAAAGTTATTAATTATTTTCAAAACAAGACAAAATAGGAATCTAGGATTATCGTGGAGTTTGAACTATATAAGCATCTAGGGTTAATGTATAATTTGATTGTGAATGGAATTGAAAATTCGACGATATTAGGAACTGAGATTGCCGGAAAAATATGGCCAACTATTGCCATGAATATTGGACTATTCCACGATTTAAGAAGACAACGAAAAGTCATCAATTACAGTAAAAAGTGGACACTAAAGTTTTTTTGGATTGTCTTGGAATTTGGACTATATAAGCATTTACGATTGATGTATAATCATATTAAGATTGCGAAATTGTCCATATAAAGATCTACGATTGACGTGGAAGTTAAGCAGCATTTAGAATAGCCTTGGAACACAAAAAAATTTACGAATGCTTTCGATATTGGACCATATAAGTTTCATTGAATCCCTTGAAAATTGCATGAAATTGTAACTTAAAAAAATCTACAATTTCCAAGGAAATTGAACATATCCAACCGTACGATTAACATGCAAATTAGAGCATAAAAGTAAGTGCAATCTCCTCGGAAATTGTACCATATAGGAATCTGCAATTGCCGTAGAAATTGGATTATATATGGATTTAAGATTGTTGTGGAAATTAGATCATATAAACATATGTGATTTTCACTGAAAATGCATCTTATTATACCGTACAATTAACATGTACATTAGATCATAAAAGCAAGTGCAATCATCTCGGAAATTGGACCATATAGGAATCTGCAAATGCCGAAGAAATTGGATCAAATATGGATCTAAGATTGTTGTGGGAATTTAATCAGTTGAACAACTGGGGTATTCACGGAAAGTGGTCCATATGGATTTTCAATAGCTTCGAAAATTAGACCACATGAAAACTTTGCTTATACTGAGGAAATTGAACCCTATTTGGATCTACAATTCCCGTGAAAATTGTGCCTCAAAATAACCTACTATTTCTACGGAAATTGGATCATATAGGGATGGACGATTGTCATAACAATGGTTTCACGATTGCTTGGTATATTGATGCATATAAGGATCGACGATTGCCATGAAAATTGGAAGAAATTGCATTATAAAAGGAAATAAGACCATGGAAAATGAACCATATCTGCATTTCCGATTGCCTTGAAAATAAGACTACATGAAAATTTTGCGAATGCTGAGATAATTGAAACATATTTGGATTTACGATTCCCGTAAAAAATTGTGTCTTAAAATAATCTAATATTTCTATGGAAACTGGATCATATAGGGAACTAAAATTGTACGATTGCTACACATATTGTTACATATAAGGATCGGCGATTGCCTTGAAAATTAGAAGATATTGGAGATTATGATTGTTCTGGAAATTGTAACATTCAATGATCTATGATTGCCGTTATACGTTTGGCTTTTAAAGTCCATTGAAGTTAAACATTGATTCAGTATTTCCTAGTAAATATAGGAAATTCGGCATCAGAAGCTTTTCTAAACTTCAAATTCTTATTTAATAAAATCGCCATTTCATTTCGAAAAACCAAACATAGTACATTCTACAAACAAATACCAAAAACACTATGTGAATCTTAACAAAGGTAATACATGCCTCATGTGAATAAAACGGTACTTGTTAAGTCATCTAAAAAAATAAAAAAACTTTACAATAACACACAAAAAAGAGCAACAACTGATGCTAATTCTTTATATTTCATAAAATTTTTTCAATTTTTCTTAAATTGTTTTTCGCTTGCTAGATGGACGCGCGTTAAAGCTTGACAACAATAGCAATGTATAGAAAAAGAGTCAAAGATCTCTTTGGCAACAGCAAGCAAAATAGTAGTCGTAGTAGTAGTTGAAAGCAAAATGACTGACGGAAGGATATAAAAATATACGAGAAAGCTGGCAGGCTGACTTGCTGGCTGGTTGACTTCATTGCTGTTGTTGTTATTGTTTTTGGTTGCATGAATGCTTACATACTACTCGTATTGGTCTCATGATGACGATGATGATGCTGCATACATGCATTCATATGAAGAATGCCTTGGTTAAGTGCAGCATGTATAGCACAATCAGTTGATAGTTACAATGGTTGGTCATTGGTTCGTCTGTTGGTTTATTTCTTTCTTTTTAAATGTATAAATTTTAAAGAATCACATCACAATTTTGTTTTCTTTATTTTTCGTTTGAGCATGTTTCTTTTTTTTTCGTAAAGCAACCGGGAATGGATGCAAAAAAAGCACATTAAACGTTTTTGGCATACACGTCAAATATTTGAATCGTCGTCATTTTCTATAGAATGAAATGTCTTTTCTGCCTTGACTCGTTCGCCTCGTTCATCGTCTCACAAAAACGTCGCCAATGACATTCCAATAGCAATTGTTGCACATACCCAAATGCATTTTGTACACCAGCACAATATGCATATTGTATGCATTTTTTTCTTCTTTTAGGAACAACATAGTAAAATACATAAAAGAAAGGAATATATTCATTTAATAATTTTCAATATAATTTTTTTATTATTATTGCATCTTTTGCTCTGTGACTACGGTAGGAGCAATAAAAATGAGCAATATTGAAGCTCTTTCCTCTGTTCCTCTTATGTTAATAGAGAGGGTGGAACTATTTGAAATTAATTTCTTAACGCCTGGTTTGTGTTTTTGTACTGCAGTCTCCTCTGCCTTATATTTGTTTGTGTGCAACATTTCAATTTAGTCTATTAAGAGTCAAAATGTGAAGTTTTATGGCATAATGGTAAGAACGAGGTGGATTTTGGGAAAGTTTTTGTTTATTAAAGATGTTAGGCAGCTTTGTACACCATTAAAATCTGCGATTACTTTGGAAAGTTATAAGATATATGGATCTGGTGTAAATTGGATAACACAAACTTCTATAAGTTTAGTAAAAAACGGAATACATATGTAATTGGAAATTGGACCTTACAAAAATCTGGGACGATACAATAAATCTTCAATTTCGGATGGGAAATTGGATGTTATAAAGATCTATAATTTTTCTGACGTAACAATGTAAAGCCATGGAAAAACAATCAATCGAACTTCAACTTTATAAAGGTAAACAATGGCTTTTGATTGCTATGGAAATTGAATTTTATACAAAATTCCTGTCCTGGAATTGGATTTTCTATAATAGTCACAGAATTTATACCATAAAAAGATCTACGACTGAACGATACTAAGATCTTCAGATTCAGTAGTAAGTGGAATTTATACAAAGTTATCGTGGAAATTGGACTATATAAAACCGTGGAAAGAGTAATGATTGGAATGGAGCTTGTGCCTTATAAAAATCTAAGATAACGATTGCGATGGAAATCTAAACATATAAAAATCTACGATTGACCTAGAAAAGCCATGGTAAGATCCATGATTGTTGTGGAAATTGTGCCTTAAATAGATCTAGAATTGTTGTGGAAATCGTATAATTCTAAAATCTTCAATTTTAGTGAAACGATCTACTTATAGATAATGAAGAACTTGAAAAAATTATGAAAACTAAACGATATAAAGACCAACAATTTCGACGGAAACTCCCAATTTAGGCAAAAAAACACATTTCTATGAAGATCTACGACGATACTTAGATCTCCAGATCCAGTAATAATTGGACAAAACTATAGTAGAAAGATATATCTATACAAAACTGGAAAACTGGATGATTTTAAGATCTTTCAATTTTAGTGGAAAGACCTAAATATGGAAATTGAAGGACTTCCAATAATTGTCAGAATTTAACGACATAAAGATCAACAATTTCGATGGAAACTCCCGATTTATGAAATTAACATTTCTATGAAGAAATGACTTATAGTGAGGCACGGCTTCTCTTCATCTTCGTTGTGTAGTTTTTAATTAAGATCACAAGACATGATGGTTACTATTCCTGGTGCTGATGGCGATGACAATTTTTGGATTTGTCTCAATGTAGATAAAAATTATGCATTTTTATGTTTTTATAATCATATAAAACTTTTCAACTTACCAAAGTGTTCACAGTGATCCTCATCGTTTAGTTTTGTGTTTCTTATCCAAATCGGAACCATCTGGGTAATCTTTACGATTGTTACGTCTTCGAGATAAAGTTAAATATTCACCCGAATGACAACGGAATTTACAATCCAAAGCCTCTATACAGGGGCAAAATGTAACACAAACATACTAACAACCACCATTCCAATTTTGAAACGGATGATCAGCAGTTGACATGGGGATGTGTACATGTCAAGAATGAGTGGTTTATAGTTCCCGATTGACTTTTATATCGAAACCCTTCAAAGGTCCCATATTACTCTTGTAAGTCCAGTGTATGTTATTCGATTTCAGTTCAAAAAATATCTTCATCTACTAAGGCAACGGAATACGGTCACTTCAAGCGAACACGGAAGGTATAAGCATGTGATTTGCAATAATCTGATAATGATATACGTTCCAAATCATTATCGGCCCATTACAAGATGTTAGTCTCATGATCGGTAACAAATTTAATGTTATCATCACCCAGTTCATCCTCAAATTTTGATTTGAATTGAAACGCAGAATAGAGGTGTTTATCGAAGTGGGGATCCTCGACGTCGAGGCAGTATCTGTCGATGGCAATTTCTTGTTTTCGGTTACAATTTCAATCAGTAATTGATTAATCGGTCTAGCATCTAGACTAGGCAACCAGCAAGGCTATCTAGGATTGAAATGGAAACTGATCGCACAATAAATTTGTGATGAAATCGGAACTCTGATAGACTTTAGCTGATTTATCATAAGAGTCTGTCGAAGACGAAAGACCGTGATACCGTGATATTTCTCTTTTAAGGTGTGATAAGCCAAGATGCTTATTAGCTGCTGTATTTGTGTTTTTAGGAAATCTATTGAAAATCTTAATGACAAATAAATTTTTGTTCTTTATTTGATATATCGATAATATTGCCCATTATTTAGCTTTGAAATGCCGAGAATCCTTAACCAGTATAAAAAGTCTTGCTACTCCAATGCAAATGTTCCTACTTGTACGATATGAAGAGTTTGAAGGAAACTAGTGTTAGGATGTCTAATATCATACAGTAATGTAATGACTTGGTTGAAATAACTAGCTGGAGCATGTTTCATATCCTTACACGATTTCGTAAGCCATAAATGAACACTTTTTCTCACACCACTCTCGCATATTCACTTAAAATTTCTTAATAGAGTTGTTAATTTTTCAATTAAGAAAACTGAAACAGGAAAACAGACACTCAAACAACAGCTTTTCTTAATGCATTCCATTTACTTTACTTGATCTCTAAATGATTAAATTTTTGCAAAAAAAAAAAAAAAACTTCTGCTGCGTTTTGAATTTCATCTTCATCAGGCAGCAACTGCAACATCTCACCCATTTGCAGGCATCATAATTATTTGATTTACATATTGAAATCATTTTACACATGCTTGTATTTAAATATCGTCTTTAATTTGTTTCTTCATTAACAACAAGATATACATAGCAACATTCTGTTCATTATTTATAGTTAATATTAATAAAGAAAAAAATAGTTTTTGAACTTTATTAAAAAGAAAAAGTCAAATACTCAACGTTTTGCTAAATGTTTCCTTATAAAACTGATACTTGAGAATGATATAGACAGAGGTGCCAGAGTTTTTGAAATTAAAAGTATGAAATTCATCTAGAAAATCTGATATATATATATATATAAAATCTTCAAAAACTTGTTAATACTTTCTTTTCAATTAGTCCAAATTACGAATGAACTATTTCACTTTTAAACCTTTCCATTATCTGGCCCCTCTTCACAAATTTACAGTTATTAATGTTGCAAATTTCTTACGTTCGAACGAACATTTAATACAATTGTTTCTCATTATTGTTTCTCTATCCTTTCCATTATTGCCTTCCCCAGCTCACTCAGCTGCTTTGTCTGCTGTCACAGCACAATTTGCTTACATTTCGCATATTTTTAACCCGGGAATTATATTTTCATTTGCAAATTATTTTTTAATGTTTTCACTTGTATTCTGCAGTAGTTTTCTTACAGATTTCATTCATTATATCATTTTCCTTATTTTCTTATTGATGACTGCTGCTGCTGAAGTTTTTTTTCATTTGACTTTTTTGCTTGTATCTGTGTGCTAAAGTCTTCATTATTTCTTCATTAAATAATGAGGAAACATAATGATTTAATTTATCTCTTGGCTCGTTTGTTCATTTTCATATTTTTTTTTTTTTTTTGTATTTGCGTTGATTTAGAAAAGTAATAATAAAGAAATGAAATCGTTGACATTTTGCATATTGACATCATAAATTAAAGTTGGCGAAAAAAAAGGATTTGGGTGAAGAGTTTTGTTAAAGGGTGTAGAGAAGTAGGTTTTGTGGATTTTTGTTTGTTAGCATAAACTATTGTTTGTAGTAAACAATTATCATGCTATAGTTCATACTATTGTTTGGATTATATGGATTTAGGAAATATTGTCAGAATAAGAATAATAAAAAACAAAGTAAATCTTCTAAAGTCAATCTAGATGCTAGAATGATATAAAACATCTTCGTTGTTGAATATGGCGATTACCAGTTTCAATTTTAATCCTAAGAAGGTCTTCTACCTAACTATCTGGACCTATTCTGCTAATAATTAAACAAATTACTGATAGAAATTGTTACCGGATTAAGACATTTTCTTCGAAAATAATCGTCTCTCAAAGTCGATGATCTTCAAATTAGTACATAGTTTATTCTATAGTCTAGTCAAGTATATAGTCTAGTCTGTAGTCTAGCCTATAGTCTAGCCTATAGTCTAGTCTATAGTCTAGTCTATAGTCTAGTCTATAGTCTAGTCTATAGTCTAGTCTATAGTCTAGTCTATAGTCTAGTCTATAGTCTAGTCTATAGTCTAGTCTATAGTCTAGTCTATAGTCTAGTCTATAGTCTAGTCTATAGTCTAGTCTATAGTCTAGTCTATAGTCTAGTCTATAGTCTAGTCTATAGTCTAGTCTAAAGTCTAGTCTTTAGTCCAGTCTTTAGTCTAATCTATAGTAAAGACTATAGTTAAGACAATAATCTATAGGCTAGTCTATAGTCTAGTCAAGTTTGCAGTCTAGACTACAGTCTAGTCTATAGTCTGGTCTACAGTCTAATCTATAGTCTGGTCTACAGTCTAGTCTATAGTCTGGTCTATTGTCTAGTCTATAGTCTATTCTATAGTCCAATATATAGTCTAGTCTAGTCGATAGTCTAGTCTATAGTCTTGTCTATAATCTAGTCTATAGTCTAGTATATAGTCTAGTATATAGTCTAGTCTATAGTCTAGTATATAGCCTAATCTACAGTCTGGTCTATAGTGTAGTCTAAAGTCTTGTCTTTAGTCTAGTCTTAAGTCTAGTCTACAGTCTAGTCTATAATTTTCCCTTCCCGTGGATCCGCGCCTATAGTTTTGTATATAGTCTTTATTATAGTCTAGTCAAATTTTTCGTGTTTTACTCCTTTTCATTTAAAAAATAACAACCTTTCAAACTATTTAGAATGACCCTTTTAATCCGGTTCTTAAGAGATTGTTAGTTTAGCAGCAGGTGTCTACCTATCTGAGTTCTTTATTGTGACCATTAATGAGAATTTTTACTTCATTCAAAAAGCCGCACCTCATGAATTGTTTATACATATGAATGTATAAATTTGTTTAA
Organism: Lucilia cuprina; assembly: GCF_022045245.1. Lineage (NCBI taxonomy): Eukaryota > Metazoa > Arthropoda > Insecta > Diptera > Calliphoridae > Lucilia > Lucilia cuprina. Next base: position 34,762,542 of record NC_060951.1, on the reverse strand, counting down.
AGATTAATGTTTTTAATTAATTAAAACAAATTTATAACATATTTTGTATCATAAAATAATTTGTAATTTTAACTAGTTTACATTTGTAATTAAAGCAGTAGGTGAACATTAGATATACTACTTTTTTGCTCTTAATAATATTAGTATATGGTTTTTCAAGCTATTTAAAAAACATTAGAAAATTTTGCAACAAAAGCATTTTTTCTGCAGTCAAGCAAGAATAGACATATGTGTTTACATTGCAGCCTACACCATAGTTAGTGTGACTGTTTGTGCCGCTATTAGGTCTATAATTGATCACCGAAATATTTCTCTAATAAACACGATTTTGAGAACTCCCAATGCAGAAGGATTTGCCCAGGACGTTTTCATAATAGTGTAGGGTATTGTAATTTTAAACAATATATAACCATTTTTTCTTATATTAATGACCACAATTATATAAATAAATTTTATTAATATTTTCAAATGACAAAAGCAAATGAATTTATATTGAAATGTAATTAATTTTTATACCCACCACAAAATAGTTTTAATTTCTTTATAAATAATAAATTAATTGTAAATAGTATCTTATGGAACTACTAGTTAAACATTTACGGGAAATTAAAATAAATTATAAATTACTCATACGTTCAGGGGTTCCGAAAAAAGTCGTTATTTATAATTATTATTCAACTATTTTCAATGAATTTTCAAATTAATGACTAAAGACCACAACCTAGTTTATAGCCCAGGCTATAAAATGGAAATGTAATATAGTTATTAGTTAGAAAACTAATCTATAGTCTAGTTTATAGTCTTCAGTCCTGATTATAGTCAATGGCCTAGACAAGATAGTTTCTGACTTAAGTCTATATATAGTCCACACAATAGTCTACATATATTCTATACTACAGTCCCTACTTTAGACTATGTTATTCAGTCCAGACTCTAGTCTATGGTCCAGACTATAGTCTTTAGTCTAGACTATAGTCTTTAGTCTAGACTATAGTCTTTAGTCTAGACTATAGTCTTTAGTCAATACTATAGTCTATATGTCGTCCCGGACTATAGTCTATGACCCAGTCTATTGTGCAAACAATAGTCTATAGCGCAACTTATATTCTATAGTTTACACTATATTCTGTAGTACAAACTATAGAATATAGTATTCCATACTTGAGGATATAGTCCAGACTATAGTATAAAGTTAAGAATATAGTCTATAGTTTATAGTATATACTCTATACTTCAGTCTATATCTATAGTTCAGACTGTAATCTATAGTTCAAACTATAGTCTATATTTACCAAACTGTAGTCTGTGATCCAGTCTATTGTACAAACCATTGTCTATAGCGCAGCTTATATTCTATAGTTTACACTATATTTTATAGTACAGACTATAGGTTATAGTCCAGACTATAGTACAAAGTTAAGATTATAGTCTATAGTTTAGAATCGTTCATAGTATACACTCTATACTTCACTCCATATCTATAGTCCAGACTCTTATCTATAGTCTCTAGTATAGACTTAAAGACTATATTTCATAGTCCACACTTCTGTCCAGACTATAGCCCATAGACCAGACGTCAGTCCTTAAAAAAGACTATAGTCTGTGGTCAAGAGTATAGTTATACCCTATACCACTTTAGTGTGTAGGGTATAACTATACTCTGGACCACACTATAAGGTGTCCTATTCCCACCTTAGAGTATACCAATCGGTCCAGAATCTTTTTCTGTGTCGACTTAGCTATGTCCGTCCGTCCGTCTATCCGTCAATGTAAACCTTGTAATCAAACTGTCGATTTTGAAGATAATTCAATGAAATTTAGTACATGATCTTCTATTGTCCCATGATCGAAGCCTATTGAAAATGGTTAAGATCGGCCCATTATTTCACCTAGCCTCCATACATCTGTTCCCCCAAATAGGACTGGTAAACCTTTAAACTACAGGTCGCAATTTTGTAGATAATTTAATGAAATTTGGCACGTGATCTTCTATAGGTACCGTAGACGAATCCTATTGAAAATGGTTAACATCGGTCCATTATTTCACCTAGCCCCCATACAACTGAACCCCCGAATAGGGCTTTTGAGTTGATAATTAAGCTTAATATAGTCACATCTCAGCAAAAGACTGCAAAACCATGTTCTAAACTAGACTTTATGACCCTTACGAATTCTATAATTATAGGGCCTCATATGACCCTAGCCCCTATGAAAAGCTCCCAACAAAATTTCACTTAAATGTCCACAATTTTATTTAACAATAAACTGCTTAAATATATCTAACAACTAAATTACATTTTTTTTAAAGTTGTAGGGTATTATATATGGTCAGTCTCGCCCGACTATAATTTCTTACTTTTTTATAATTCAGTCTATTCTACTACTAAAGTCTTTGTCCTAGATTGTAATAAGATCCATAGTGCAGACTCGTGTTTAGCCGATATTTCTGACTATACCATAGTCTCTATTTCAGGTTATTATTCTGTCCTTAAGCCAAACTGTTGTCTAGTGAATAGCCTAGTCTTAAGCCTATTATATCGCCTAGTATATATTCTAGCTTAAATTCTACTTTATAATCTAGTTTATATAGCAAAAATTAGAATTTCTGAAAATTTTACTTTTTTAAAACTAAAGGACTCTTAATTCCTTGCAAAAGTAAAATACAAACTAAAATCATCTTAAATCTGGGTCATTTAAATTTATTATTTAAAGTTGTATAAATGTATATGCAAAAACTAAAATAAAAATAAAATTCCCTTTAGAATTTCTGTTAAGCCAACTACATAACGTAAGTGATACGACCTAACCCAACATCTATCTATCACTTGTTATTTATTTGTGATATTTTTTTGGGTTATTGGCAAGTTTGTATTACTATTATTGTTGTTGTTAAAAAAGTCAATACAACAAAATACAAATAATCACCTCCAGGAAAAATACCCGATTTAAAAAAAAAAACACAAACAATAAAAACAATAAAAACGTATACAACAGAACAAAGTACTATGTTAAAATCCTTGTTAAATGGCAAATACGTTCAACAAATATCGGAAAAAAAGTAAACACATACAGAGATAGTTCAGTAGGAAGGACCAAAAAGAGAATTCTGGGATTTTAGCTTAAATGCTGTTAAAACTACTTTTGAGTATTAACAATTGCTGACAGATAGAATATAAAAAAATTTAGTTTCGAAGGGCCAATAAAATTTTTGAATTTCACAAAAATAGATTCCCTCCTAATGTTCATGTATTTAAACTTTACACAATAAATAAAAATTCTGGGCATTGCAGCAAATAAGAAGGGAGAGAGCAAGAGAGAAACAAGTAAATATTTTAAACGGATTACAAAAGGATCAGCTCTGTATGTACAAGAAATATAAACGAGCACAAATAAATAACAGCAACAAAAGTTGAATGTTCACACAAACGGAATATTAAAGGAATGACCAGCAGCGACAGCAAAAAGAAAAAACAAAATACATGGAGAAATGTTTAAATAAAAATATTTTTCTTAAAAACATAAAACTGTTGTAAAAAGGAATCTATTGTGAAAAAGAGACAATTGCCGGAACGACAAATATAAAAATTAAATGGACTATTAAAAAAATTAAAGAGTTTAAAATTTAAAAATTTTAAATTTTCAACAAAAAAAATTCCTTAATCAGATGATGATACCCACTAACAAAAAAAAAACAAGTTTTCTTTTAAATGTCAAACTATTCAAATTCCCTTTTAAAACAACCTCCAATTAAGTATTTATGACCTTGAATGTATTCAAATTAAATATAAAATTCCATGTAAACTTAAAAATTTAAATTCAATTCAATCATACAACCCTACTTACTGAGCCTGTTTGTTGTTAACACAAACAATTTTTACACTCTTACCCAGAGAACTGTCAGTTGTAATAAACATGCACGCGTGCGCATCAGCTAAAATAGAAGTAGAAAGAGAAGTAAATGTCATGTTAACTTGATCATTGTTTAGTTACAAAAAAACTGCCTCATGGCAGTTGCAACAACAATTGTACATGTCATTCACTGTTGTCTGTCTTGAAAACTGTCGGTTTGTTTAGTTTATTATTTTATTCAAAAAAATAAAATAAAATGAATTTTAGTTGTTGCTATAGTTATTCTAGTTATCATTATCAACATTTTGTATATTGTGTAAATAAAAAGACAGACAGACAGGCTCGACCACAATAAATGGAAAAGAAGAATACTAGGGGAATTGCAAGAAAACAAAACAGGACAAAACGTAAGATATTCTTCGGTTGGTAATGGATGGACGGACGGACGGATAGACAGAGATTGAGACAGACATAAAGATAAATATGAAATCATACTAACAGCTGTATGCCCTTCTATAGAAAACACTACAAATACTACATATTACAATACAAAATGATTTTAAGTAGTGCGGGTGAAATGAATAGGGCAAGGTAATGCAAATGCAATTTTTCACATACAAAATAAGTGAACTAGAAGTAAATAAGAACTGAACTAGAAGTGAACTTGAAGTGAACTAGAACTAAACTAGAACTGAACTAGAACTGAACTAGAACTGAACTAGAACTGAACTAGAACTGAACTAGAACTGAACTAGAACTGAACTAGAACTGAACTAGAACTGAACTAGAACTGAACTAGAACTGAACTAGAACTGAACTAGAACTGAACTAGAACTGAACTAGAACTGAACTAGAACTGAACTAGAACTGAACTAGAACTGAACTAGAACTGAACTAGAACTGAACTGGAACCAAACTACAAATGAACTAGAATGAACTTGAAAATTTTCTATTTTCTAAATTAAATTTTAGATTTTCAATCCTTAACTCTATTTCCTACTTCAAAATTCCCATAAATTTGTAATTTTATTAAATTTCATTAAATATGAATAAATTATAACAATTTTCTCTTATTTACTGTTTTCAGCCTTTTTTGTTAAATAAAAAAAAACTACAACATAATTAAGGTTAATTTTCCCATATTTTAAACAAACAATTCGAAATTTTTTTACTTTTTGTTCAGAAAACATTTTCATAATTGAATTCGAGTTTTTTGTTGTTGTTCACAATTTATTTGTTGTGGTGCAATTGCTTGAGGGAAATAAGATCCATTCAAAAAGATACCTTGGAATACCACTATTCATTTTTATATATGAGGAGTTGAAAAAAGTAGCAACTGCAAAAAAATTTAATAATAAAACTAAAATATACAACATTCGCGTGCACTCATTAAGTAAGTAGTCGGTCAGCGTCAGTGGCAATTGTTAGTTGTGGTCGTGTTCGTAGTCAGTCATCATCATCACCATCAACAGCACCAATAACAACAACGACATCATCATTATCATCATCTTTTCTTATTCATTATTATTATAATTATAATCAGTATAAAAAAGTCTTGCTTCCATTATTAAAACCGCAAATTATTTAATTTCTTAGTTTTTAATGGACTCTAGTGCAAAGTGATAAGTGGGTAATATAGGTATGACATGCTATTTGTAACATGCAATAACTTGATTATTAAATTATTAAATTGTTACTTTAATTCGGGATTTAAAATATATTATTTTGATTTGCTGTATATATTATTGGATTATACCATTATTATTCGGTACTAATAAGTTATTATATATATCGCCTAGGAATAAAATTTCTTACCAATTTACTAACAAGTTGTACGAGAACCCCCATTGCTATAACTATTTTTAATATCATTATGGTATAGGGTATACCAGATTCGCCATAGCCGCTTTAAAAAGCCTCGTCTTTTTTTGCTAACAAAATTTTCTTTTCCTTTAGATTTGTTTGCGTTTCATTTTAGTTTTATTCATTCTTTCTTTATTTAATACATTCATTATGACAAGTAAACATATTACTTGGTGTCTGGAGATATAATAATAATGATACCATCTCACTGCCAACAAATACAACAAATATAACAGAAAAACTATGACTCCAACTTCAATAATTTTAAATAAGAATTTATAACAGAAGAGTGTAAGCGAAATGATAAGGACTACTTAAATAACATTAAATAAATCGCCTAATCTCCCGTTCAGTTTCAGTTCTAGTTTAGTTCTAGTTCATTTCTAGTTCAGTTCTAGTTCAGTTTTAGTTCAGTTCTAGTTCAGTTCTAGTTCAGTTCTAGTTCAGTTCTAGTTCAGTTCTAGTTCAGTTCTAGT